>NC_139354.1:53386427-53576427 GCF_055883805.1 Amblyomma maculatum
TATCTATTCTGTGGAGGGATCCTGAGCTCTTCTGCCCTCCCCTCACCGCTAATGCATTGATGGACTTCTTTCTTACTAATCTGTTGCGTTCCTTCTTCAGATTTAGGCTAATTCGAGACCTCACTATCCTGTGGTCACTGCATCGCACTTTCCCGATTACCTCTACATCTTGCATAATGGCGGGGGTTGAACACAGTATGAAGTCGTTTTCATTTTTAGTCTCCCCGCCAGGACTTTTCCATGTCCATTTCCGGTTCTTCCGTTTGCTGAAGAAGGTATTCATGATTTTTAGGTTATTGCGCTCTGCAAACTCAACTAGTAACTCCCCTTGCTATTCCTAAAACCAATTCCATAGTCATCTACTGCTTGGTATCCTGCTTGCTTTTCCCTACTTTGGCATTGAAGTCGCCCATTAGTACAGTATACTGCGTCCTTACTTTTCGCATTGCCGATTCTACCTCTTCGTAGAAGCTTTCAACTGCCTGGTCATCATAACTACATATAGGTGCATAGGCCTGTACAACCTTCAGCTTATACCGCTTCAGTTCAGTTCAGTTCAGTCGTTCAGTCGTGTCGGACTCTTCGTGGCCCTATTGACCATGTCACACCACGCTTTCCGGTCTCTCACTATCTTCCTAACATCACATAACTTCATCTGCAGTGCCTCGAGGATGCCATCTAACCATCGCGTTCGCTGCCTACCCCTTCTCCGGCGACCCTCAACCTTTCCCAACATCAAATCTTTCTCCAGCGACTCCTCTCTTCTCATCAGATGACCAAAGTAGCTGAGCTTTAACTTTAGAATTTGACCCTCCAATGAGCAGTCAGGGTTTATGGTCGACAATATTGACTGATTTGATCTTCTGGCAGTCCAAGGAACTCTCAAGAGTCTTCGCCAGCACCACAATTCAAACGCGTCAATTCTTCGGCGGTCAGCCTTTTTCACAGTCCAACTCTCGCATCCATACATCACAACTGGAAAGACCATAGCACGAGTTATACGGATCTTGGTTGGCAGACTAATGTCTCTGCTCTTTACTAGGCGGTCAAGGCTAACCATTGCTCTCTTTCCCAGAAGCAGGCGTCTCCTAATTTCATGGCTGCAGTCTCCTTCCGAGGTAATCTTGGAGCCCAAGAAGAGAAAATCTGTCACAGCTTCCACTTCTTGTCCCTTGATGCTCCAGGACTTGATAGGGCAAGACGCCATGATCTTTGTCTTTTTAATGTTCAGTTTAAACCCAAACTTCTCACTCTCTTCTTGTACGCGCATCAGAAGTCTCTTGGGTTCCGCTTCACTTTCTGCCATTAAAGTGGTATCATCCGCATATCTAAGGTTGTTGATACGTTTTCCAGCAATCTTCACTCCAGCTGAAGACACGTCCAGACCGGCCTTCCTCATGATGCACTCTGCATATAGGTTAAATAGGCAGGGCGACAGTATCCAGCCTTGCCTCACTCCTTTCTCAATCGGAAACCAATCAGTAAGACCATGCCCAGTTCTGACTGTGGCCTCTTGCCCTTCATACAGGTTCCTGAGGAGACAGATGAGGTGAATTGGAACTCCCATCTCTTGGAGAGCTTGCCACAATCTGCTGTGATCTACGCAGTCAAACGCTTTCGCATAATCAATAAAGCAGAAGTAGATGGGTTTCTGGAACTCGCTTGCTTTTTCCATGATCCAGCGAAGGTTGGCAACTTGGTCTCTAGTTCCTCTGCCCTTGCGAAACCCAGCTTGCACGTCCGGAAGCTCCCGATCCACATACTGCTGCAGCCTACCTTGGAGGATTTTCAACATCACCTTGCTAGCATGCGAAACAAGCGCGATCGTGCGGTAGTTGGAACAATCTTTGGCACTGCCTTTCTTTGGAATGGGGATGTAAACTGACCTCCTCCAATCCTGTGGCCACTGCAGGGTTGTCCAAATCTTCTGACATAATGTATGCAGAATGTTAACAGCGTCATGGTTGAGGTTTTGAAGCAACTCAGCTGGAATGCTATCAATTCCGCTAGCTTTGTTCTTAGCAAGGCTGGCTAAGGCCCATTCAACTTCTCTTCAGGATGCGCGGCTCGAGATCAGTGATCACAACCGTCTTATGTTGGGTTTGCACTTAGTCTCCTATGAGAAAAACGACGTCTGATGATGGGGTGCGGTCTAAAAGGCATTGTAGGTCCGCATAAAATCTCTCAACGTCAGCTTCTTCAGCAGTAGTGGTCGGTGCATACACTTGGATAACTGTTATGTTGTTGACTGGCCATAGGGTTTTCTTGGCAGGAAATACTGGAGTGGGTTGCCATTACCTTCTCCAGTGAATCACATTTTGTCAGAACTCTGCCGTGACCTGTCTATCTTGGGTGGCCCTACACAGCAGAGCTCTCGACTTCATCGAGTTTCGCAAGCCCCTCCGCCACGACAAGGCAGTGATCCATGAATAAGCCTAATTACGATGACTGCCACCCTCTCATTAATACTATAGAATTCATCTATATTACCCGCTATACACTTACTGACAATGAAACTTGCTCCTAGTTCTTGCCTCTCCGGTAAACCTCGATAACACAGTACATGTCCATCCTTCAGTACATTACATGTCTCATTCGGCCTCCTAACCTCACTAAGCCTTATGAAATCCCATTTCGTACCCCCTAGTTCCTCTAACAGCACTGCTAAACTAGCTTCACTAGCTAGGGTTCCAGCGTTAAACGTTGCCAGGGTCAGTTTCCAATGGCGGCCTGTCCAGCGGAGCCAGGAATTCTTAGCACCCCCTGCTGCGTCACAGGTCTGGCCGCCGACGTGATCAGTTATTCCGCAGCCGCTGGTGACTGAGGATCGGGGTTTTATAGGACTAATCATGGGAGGTTGCGGCCAACTACTGCACCAGGGTGGCCAACTCCTGTTCTGGTGAGGGAGTGCGTTGCCGGAGGTGTTCACCGGAATCAGGTCGCACCCTAAACCTGTTTATGTAATTCCATCGACACGCAGATTTTTTTTTTTCTTATCCGGTGGAGAATTGCGTGGCACCGTGATTCGAGCCCCAGTACTCTTGCATGCGAGGCGGATGTTCTGCCGCTACGCCACCGCTGCACCGCACACATACATACATACATACATACATACATACATACATACATACATACATACATACATACATACATACATACATACATACATACATACATACATACATACATACATACATGCATGCATGCATGCATGCATACATACATACATACATACATACATACATACATACATACATACATACATACATACATACATACATACATACATACATACATGCATACATACATACATACATACATACACGCATACATACATACATACATACATACATACATACATACATACATACATACATACATACATACATACATACATACATACATACATACATACATACATACATACATACATACATACATACATACATACATACATACATACATACATACATACATACATACATACATACATACACCCCCCCACACACACATAAATGCGTTGGTGTAAGCTCCCGTTTTTTCGAAGCCAGAGCCGTAATGAATCCATACCTTTCAGCAAACTATCTGAACTAAATGTGTTGGGAGCATTTGCTAATCGGCAGTTTGGTTGTTGCTCACGACCGGGACATTTAGTGTTGACTATGAGAACAGTGTGTGACAATGGTACCACGTTATTCCTGGCTAAAAAAAAGGAATCAGGAGGCACTGATCGACTTCTTAAATAAATGACGTTTTTAGACTGTGCAGTCCCACTGACAACAAGTTTTTGAGATTTTGAAAAATTGCTTTGTAACAAATTTCAATTATGTATATGTAATGGACAGTTCAATTGTGATGTTAATAGAAAGAATAAGAACCTCAGCCCAATCGGGACCCACAGCAAGATGACCGTATAGTGTTGCATAAAAGGAAAGGTGTTACCATGTATGTCGTGGAAGCAGCGGTGTCCACACACAGCATGCGGCCCCTTCTGTATAGCAGCCCCCAATCTCTCTTGCAGACAAAATCCGGCAGGATCGGAAGAGTCGTGTACCGTTGATAGGTAGTTGGTTTTGGTTTAGCACCTGCCGACGGTTACATATAACTGCATTAAGTTGGCTTGCAGTAGGTAATAAAATCTATATCATGAATTGCTTTGAATCCCACACTGCAAACGCAGAGATGATAGCATACGTTTAAAATTAAACTTATACCTGATCTTAACTGAGGAGCCTTTAAACAGTATTTTTAAACTTAATGGAGATCAATTCCTAATAGTGCTTTGTTCTTCTCGGAAACAAAATTCAAACATAAAAAAATGTAATATTGTTTCATTTCATTATTCAAAATTGGAATGTGTGTATGGTTATTTTTTGTACCGCCTGAAGGTCTTGGTGCGTAGATGTGTGCGCTTCTTGAGAACTGGTGTTTTGCTGTGATTTTGAGAAATTAAATATGTGCTTATAGTCTAATTGAGTTTGCCTTTCATATTTTTCTGCGATATTAGCCTTAGATACCAATCCTAGTCACTCTAATCAATGATATTTTTTTCCCCGCAGAAGATATTTTGCACAACTCAAAATAGCAATTTCAACATCATGTGCACCAGTGAAGCACATTCGGCGCCGCCGTACTCTTGCCTGGAATGAATAGTAAGGGCGGCCTAGTTTAATCGTAAGCAAGACAAACATCCTGATAGTTAATTATCGTGTTCCTGCGCGTTGGTAATTTTATTTGTTATTATTGGCGCTTATTTTTACATCCTTGCATGACAATAAATAAGAGCTGGTATCTTACAGTAACCTATCCAATAATGTCTATGACAATCGGAACGAGCTTTTTTGAGCAAAATAACAATTTATGGCTGAATATACCTGCAGATCCGACGGTGAATCTTCACTGTCAAGATACTCGCGCTGTCTCACCGCAATCGCCAACTTTTCCTTGGTCTCTAGAATTATTTTAACCATGCCCTTGCCCTGCACGTATTCTCGGTCACCAGCCGTAAAGAGAGCTATAGCTCCACATGACTGTTGACTATCTGTATACTTTTAAGCTTCTCCATTGGATGGTGGTGCTGCTTCTGCTTGAGCAATACAGGTAAGCTGCTAATCGTAATATGCGAGTACTTATGAAATGCACTCCATCTCGGTCATATTTTTCAATAATGCAGTGCATTATAGTTTTCAAGTGATTTCTCTATCACAGGCCGAATCTGTGGTTACGGCCAGTCCTAGGTATACATATTCGCCGACCACATCCAGTGCATTCCTAAATTAAACTACTGCTCCTTTAAGAGACTGGTAAACATTACCTATAGTCATCTCATAATATTGTTACGTGGCGGCAAGAGATGACAACAGGAGAACAGAGGACAGAAAGAATATGCTCGATGGTTGTGAGATGACCTTATATGAATCTATGTGCCGGCCTAGCGCGCGCGCTCCTGCCCACGCCACTGCCCTCTTCTTCCCCCTTCGTCCGTAACATGACCCGGGGCCCCCGAGCGATCGTCCCGATCGTAGACGAGGAAGTTTACCGATGATGATTCCATGGCATGATGATGGGCGTGTCTGGATGCTTGAAGAAGAGGAAGAAGTAAGAATAGAACGGCTTGTCGGTATGATGTCTGATGCGTGGGTGATCCTCCTGCCCTGGAGCTGTCAACCATCCGTCACCAGAGTCCATGGGACCGATGTCTCGAGGTCACGTCGGGCAGCTTGGGCGGGGGTTGCGTGTTCATGTCCATCGGTTCCTTCAGGGTCGTTCGGGTCTTTCGGGTCCTTCTCGGTTCTGATTCGTCTGCCTGTTATCCTTTACTTCAGGTCCGCACTGGGGCTGGGCGGTGGTAGTTGGCCAGGTCTGGGATTGATGGGCTGGGGCGAAGCTGCTCGGCGATGTCGCTGGGCGTCGATGCTCCAAGGCGAGAATGGGGATGACGTACCCCGCACCTCCACCAAATGTTACGTGGTAGCAAGCGATGACAACAGGAGAACAGAGGACAGAAAGAAGATGCTCGATGGTCGTGAGATGACGTTTAATGAATCTGTGTGCGGGCCTAGCGCGCGCGCTCCTGCCCACGCCACTGCCCTCTTCTTCCTCCTTCGTCCGTAACAAAATATTTAGGCTTGTTTTTCTACTTGTCCTGACCAGGCTATCGATCACAATTTTTAATGTGTTCTTTTAATTACTTACCAACACATAAAGGTAATGGCATAATCGAATCGTAGACTACTGAAGTAAGTTTCATTAACCCTTATCCTCCTACATTTCTAAATCACTGAATACGTCCTCACACGAGGTATGAATAGTTCAGGGAAAATCGAGCCTCCTTGCATAACATTTTCTTTTATTAGAAATTTATTGCTTTCTTTATGAAACACTATGTTTTGCTGTGCAGCCAGTATAAGTATATTACAGTATTTTCATGTATGACTCATCTCCAGCCTGATATCGCAATGTCTGCATCACTTTTGAGGGTTCGAATGAGTCAAATGCTTTCGTCCCTAAAAATCTTTGAATGTTATATATTGGGTCTGGTTATACTCCGAGTATTTACTATCATCGTGATGGTCGTATGGAAGTGCTCGATGGCAGAGTACACATTCTGAAAAACTGGCTGTAACCGTTGGTTGATTGAAACAATTTACGTCATTGAGTTCAGTTGAGTTGTACAGTATTGTCCGACGCTTCGTGCACCTATAGAGAGTACCACGCTAAGCTTTCTGGTCTCCCACTGTCTTTTGAATATCACATAGATTAATCTGCACTGGCTCGAGGACGCCACCAACCACCGCCTTTGTTGTCTACTCCTTCTGTGTCAATCAACCTTTCTAATAATGAAAGTTTCTCCAGCGGATCCTCTTTCCGCATCAGGTCACCAAAGTAGCCGATTTTGTACTATCGAATTTGATTTTTCGATGAGCAGTCAGGGCTTATAGTCACCGGTAGCTAGACAAAGGAATTCTCAAGAATCGCCGCCAGCACAATCATTAAAGAGCGCCAATTTTTTGGCGGTCAATCTTCTTCACAGCCCAACTCTCGCATCCATAAATAACTACTTAGTATCGTCTTTCTTATTGATGTAGATAATGCTGGAATTATTCGAAGATACAAGTACCGTCGACGTCTGCATACGCAGGGTAATGTTTTTCTAGCAGAATATCTCTACAGCCCTTCAACAAATCTGTGGTTACCTTATCCTTCCTAGCTGCCTCTCCCCTTTTCATAGTTTCTATTCATTTCTAATTCTAGACCTTTGGTACCTTATTCTCCACCTTTGTTACTGGGGGAACGTGTAATTGCTGTCTGCATCTGCCAGTCTGGCATTTTCTTGACTACTTCGGCTACAGTACAGATCAGTACAAAACTCTTGGGCTAATTTGATTAGTTTGTTCATATTACTTATGACATTTCCGGCCTTGTGCTGGAGCACATACGTTCGATTTTTGCTTGTGCCTCATCTCTTCACATAATTAGACTACCACTGTTGTTTAAGAGCATGCTGAAGTTTTTTCACCTTATACTTCCTGAAGTGATACAGGTTGCACATATTGACTACCTTTGATAGCTCTGTCAGTTTTATTTTGTGGGCTGGGCTAGCATTTTAGACGTTGGAGTGTCTAAATGAATACTTTGCTGTGCTCAGGTAAAATACCTGCACACTCTCGACTATCCCACCACATATTTCTACTGCACGGTCAGTACAGATATGTCTGGAGTTATGGATTATTGCTTCTACACTAAGGTTATCTTCCTTCGTTAAAGCCGAATATTGATTTGTGTAGTGATCCGAAATTTTCCTTCCCTCTCAACACTGATTTGTTCATTGACCTCTTCAATAATCTGTGGAGTCCCCGTTTGACGTATAGATTAATTTGAGGCCTTACCATCATGTGGTCACTGCATCGCGAAACTTTGATTAACCCTTCATATTTCGCAATGCCAAGGCTAGAAAATAGTATAAAGCTAATTTCATTTTTCTTCTCCTCATTAGGGATGGCCCACGTTATCGTCATCTGATCTCGTTTCCTGCAGCAGGTGTTCGTGGTTCGTAAGTTCTGAAAACTAATATAACTTCCTTTTATATTCCAAGAGCCAGTGTAATGTTCATCCACTCTCTCGTCACCAACCTGCTTTCTGCCTTACCTGCACTGAAGTCACCTATCAGTACTGTATACTGCGTTTTTACTTTACCAGTTCATGATTGTGCATCTTCGTATAAACGTTCGACTATATGATCATCATCAATAATTGCAGCGCTTAGGCGTATACATTATATTGAGAATGTTTGTTAAGCCTAATTACGATGCCTGCCACCCTATCTTTAATGCTATAGATTTCATCTATGCAAACAGCTTTATGCTTATTAAAGAGGAAACCAGCTTCTAGCTCTCGCCTCTCAGGTAAACGCCGACAATCGACTGCACGCCCATCCTTTGGCTCAGTATATATGCCTTATTCGGCCTCCAACCTCCCTAAGCCCTAAGCTGTGCCTCCTATATTGGCGTTACCACCACCACCACCACCACCACCACCACCACCACCACCACCACCACCACCACCACCACCACCACCACCACCACCACCATCATCATCATCATCATCATCATCATCATCATCATCATCATCATCATCATCCCTAACTTCAACGTTTTTGTCCTCACTAATGTCATCTTCACGCTAAACAAGAATTAAGGTCTGTTTCCACAAGACTGAGATCTAGTAATGCTTTGCGCGCTCAGCTGAAGATCAGAGGGGATAGGGGTCAGATTTCGGGAGGGGACAGTTATTTGACATCCTCAGTGCGCTCTTGTTTAGTCACACTTCCAGTAAAATATGAAAGGTCAAAGTTGGTGCAACGATATGTGGGTGGTGCATGGTCTTTCTAATAGCCACACTTTTTCTCTTCCGCATTATATGTTCAAACATGAGCCGTCGCTGCGTTTCGACCGAGGCGGGGTAGTGATGCTTTCAATTCAATAAGATTAAGGTCTCGCCATGATGCATCAATGTTTAGGGCGCTCGATAGTGGTGTCCAAGTTTGCGGGATTGAATCGTGGCCTCGGCGGCGCTTTTCGATAAACGCGAAAGGATAGGCGCCCGTGAGCTCCGCGAGGTCAGTGCAGGCTAAAAGTTCGCAGCTGGTTAAATATTTCCGGAGCCCTCAATTATGGCCCCTCTCACAGCGTGAATCGGTTTGGGATATTAAAGACTCCATAAACAAAAACCAAACCACGCTCCATAAACTAAACCAATGAATTAGATTAAGACACCGAGTTCTTTACAATGCACACTTCTCTTTCGATCCATAACAAATAAACATTATGTATATGCAACTCATTTTGAATATGAAATGCAATAAGAGCTGTATTTTGTATCGCCTATACCTGGTTTAGTCGCTCCCCATCCAGATGCTACAGCTCTCCTTCCAAAAACATTCATTCTCGCCGGTGGCAGACAGGCGGCCTTCACTGTGTCGGAGAACTGGAACGGTTGTTTCACCTGCACCAGGTTCAGCCATGTTACGTTCAAGAACATAAGTATTATTTTATGACAGGTGTTAAAGCAGTAGACATTGTGAACTCGGTTGGTTTATATCCCGTAGAGAAAAGGCAAATTTCAGAAACAGCCATGTGAAGCAACATCTGGGATTCATGCTAAGTGCAACTGTGATATTTCCACAGAACAAAAACGGCCTTTTTGCAAAAGACACCATCAGTAAAATAAGAAGCAAAGGTGCAGGACTTAATCGGGGCAACAAAACCGGATACTATTTTTCTGACTGTACTCGTATTTATCTGCGAAATTATGAACGGTAATTTATCTTACGTAAATTGCAAACATTCCTTTTTCAAAATTTTCCAAGTTTCCGATCCGCAGGCAACGAAACTTGGTGTGGGTTCTTTTTTCCGTGAATGTGGGCTTTCCCTCAAATAAAGCCGCGGAATCCCTAGCAAGGCCCCTTTTATGGCCAATTATTCCACTCCTTCAAGTCTGTACAGCTGCGGTAAGGTTTACCAGCTAAGTCACATTTTAGGAAATTGCAGCCTCGGCAACTTAAGTACATCATTTCATGACTACCACTTTCTTGCATCCCAGCACTAACAACTGGCTCTCGCGAAACCTGGTGGTGTCGTTCACGCTCTAGCTTTGCGGGTCCTCTGCTAAATTTTCACATTCAGAGATCTCGTCAGGCAGTCTGATCAATGTGCCCAACTTGTCTCGAACCTGAGGCAATAGATTATTTCGTGCTGGTCTATCGCCACTTCGCTTCTTTTACGAGGCATCCATTCAAAATTCCTTTCAAACAGCTCGGTCTGCGTTTGTCCACTGCTGCTGCTGTTCCTTATGGAGCTTCTGCACTTGGTAAAGTGACAGGAGATTGCACTGTGGTGTGCAAAGTTACCTTGTAGACACGCACCGTTTGCCAGTCGAAGGATTAATTATTGTACCGTCAATACGAGCCTGAAACATATTTGATTTCGCGCATAAAGTAATTTTTGTGTTATGCATTCTCGCACGTCACAGACCATACCAATACTAACATGGCAGTCGGCTGTTCATCATTTTCAAATATCCTTGAAAAACATGGGTGGGCAGGCAAATGGCAGGTCTGCTATATTTCCGCTCTCCAATCTGTCAGTCCAGGTTATAAATAGACCATTTTGATATCTAATTTATTTACACTAAAATGTTTTTCTTCAAAAGATTCCTGTCTGGTATTATTTACCGCCTGTATTTTGGCCACTCCTGGATGTAGGATTTGCGCCATAACCTTTCACGTTAAACAACCAACAAAATAGAGCAAGTGATGTGGGAACTACTGTATACAATTCTGCGCTACAAGCTGATATTGGCTGTGCTGTATATTTTCACTGGCACTTCGCCAAATCTCTGTAGTCACGGAAATATTTTGGTAGAATCTAGATGCAGTTACTGCAAAGAAAGTTATAATGGCGCACTATTGAAGACAGCATGAACAATTCGAAACAGAGGAGATAACTATCAGTTGATGATTTAGTGCAAAATGGTGAGCATATGTATAGCCTTATAAAAAAGAGTAAAGGAAATGTAAAGAACGGAAGGCAATATTATTAGAGTCACTCAACTCGTGGTGACATGAACTCTTCCTATCACAACTTCAAGTTTGCTTCGCGATAAAAAAATATCGGGCCAGCTGCCAGAACCAGCTCCGGTTCGCAGAATCTTAGAGGCTTCAACAGACCCTCTAACACGTTGGTGGTTAATAATACATAACAACGGCACCATCTGAAATTGCTCCGCTAGCAGGATATGTTCAGTCCCATGTTCGGCAATGCAAATATCCATGAGCACCTAAATAGCTATGCAATGCAGGATGTGCGATAGATATCCTACTTGCTGAAATGTTCGCTTGTGAGAGTGTTCATCTACAACTATCGTGACCAACCTACCTGAGATATTGCTGAAGCATCTAAGGTTATGCGAGATGGAACTGGATGTGTCAGCATAGCGCCGATTACTTCATTAGAGAGAGAAATTAATTTTTGCACGCCTCATTGGTGCCGGCACGAGGTTTGAATATTTTTAATGGCGTTAAAAAGTTAACATTTTTTTTGTTTTCATTTTTGGGACTTTTATGACATGGTTCTGAGGTTGTAATAAAGCGTAAGTGAAAAGTTAGCGCTTGTCTCTGTCTACTCGCTCGTCCCGTCTTGGTTCTTACGCTATTATTTCCCGTTTTAGCACACACCACGAACATTGCCAAAATATTACCGGCTTAGCGATAAAGGCTAGGAAGACGTCCGAAGACTTTTGTGCCGAGCTGGAAGATAATGAAAGGAAAGTGCACTGCAAAGTGAAGAAGGGCGCTACACTTTAAAACGCGGGTTCATCGGCTGCGGCGAAAGCTACGACACTCCGCATCCTCTTTTCTAGTTTAGAATCCGCTGTTCTGCGAAACCATTGTCCGTTTGAGGTCAGCCGAGGATACAGAACAATACTGTCTATTTCTGGAGTGTTAAATAGTTACATCGCAATAAAACACTAAGAATTCCCTTTTACAAATGTTTAATACAGTCTCCTTGTTTTATTTTTCATAAAGGTGGAAACTGGAGATTCATAGCACATATTACACATTGCAGAAGGCATTTGTTAGCAAAGCACTTTGAAATATTTCCACTAATACAACAGACAGCAATATTTAAAGCACAACGTGCAAACGACCATCTCTCAGTATAGCCTTCCCATATCTACACAGCTTTCTTCCTTAAGGAGTGAACCATATTTTTATGAAAGTAGGTCACAAAACATTGTAATTCGGTGAGGTCACGTCAACATTCGAGCAGAAGAGGGTTATTTTGGAACGCAGGCGTTACCTTTGTTATTCTGAAAAGGCCAGTTTTCATTATTTGCTTATGGTGTTTTCAACATATATGCTCTAAGAGATCGGAGTTTTGTGACCTGCACTGCTGAACAAAAGCCGGAGACTCAGAAAATACTTTAAATCATTAACATACCTAAAGAAACCTTATTTCAGGTTTTATTTTGAAAAAAAAACATTTTTTATGTCTGGATTTCCCCGCCTGGCCCATAAACACCTTATGTGCACATTTATGTTTTACCTGAATAAGATTTCAAATAAATCAATTCAAAGGGTTGTGTATATTTTTAACACCTATATCCCTTCCTGCTGGTCAGTTATAGCTCCTCATTTATGATGACTCCGACCACTATTGGAGAACATCTTGAATATTCACTGCAGCCAATTAATTGGTGCGAAAGCATTGAAACTTATACATAGTGAAAACATGCACAGTGCATCTAGCCACAAGTTCCAGCCGGTGTGTGCTGCTATGTGCATAGTTTTTCGATCGCTGATTAAGCTTCAAAGGTTTGACATTTTAGGAAAAGCTTTCGCAGTACATTTTCTCCAATTAATTCAAAGTCATACCGAGCAAAAAGTAATAAATTACCAGCAAGATGGCGATGTCATTGTCTTGAGTCATCTCGTCGTAATTTTCATGAATCAACCACTTCTCACCGGCAACTTCTTCAGCTCTTGTGAAGTCATTGTTGCCGTATCGAACGCGAACTCCGAACGTTCCGCTTTCTCTACATTATGGAAATACATAAAAATGTAATGAGAAAGAAGATCTACGCATCTCGATCGGACTCTAAATGCTTATTCTGTAATGCGTTAAAGGTAGAACCTTGGGATAAAATTTGATATGAATAAAATAAAAAAATTAGGCGTTAAATACGCATTTAAAAACGAACATTTTGGATGAAACACGTTGTGCGGTACCCGTTTTTTGCAAAGGCCATATCGCAAATTAACAGAGGAGAAATATGACGCCGAATGCAGATAATCGAGAGCGTCATCAATGCGAGGTAACGGGTATACGTCTTTCTTTGTTACCGCATTCAAACGACGGTAACCTAAACAAAATCGCCAAGATTTGTCATTTTTTTGCACTAGGATCACAGGTGCGGCCCACGGATTGGACGATTCTCGGATGATTCCTTTCTGCAGCTTTTCGTCCACCTGTTCTTGGTTTATTTTGAGCTCTGCCGGGGAAGTCGAACACTTGGGCATGAGTTGTCAAAATGTCTTGCAGAATACGACGTGCAATAGATGGGAGCGATTTGTTGACCATGCCCTCAAACTCCGCACAATATTCAGACTTGTCTTTCGCGGCTCCTCTGCAATCGAAAATAATTCCAACGGTATGAGTCACACAATTTTCAAATTTTGAGAGTGTCAAACCAGAAGGAAGACGAACAGGCTCTTCTGATACGTTCAGAGCCCAGAGGTATGCGCGACCATCCTCTGCCTCCACGACCGGAGCATGGCACGAAAATATTTTTTATTCGCTCCATTCGAGACATCTAGCTCGACGACTATTGAATGTTTACCCATGAAGCATTCAGATGACTTCACGGGGAGAAACGTCACCGTCATTGCAGGTAGAAGCACATATTCCTTCAGGGCGAGAACTCCTTGATGACCCTGAGACATGTTATCTACTAATGCGGTGATAATGTTCGGCTGCAAACGAATTTCACTGGCACTAAAGTCTAAAGTCGCACCACACTCACGCAAAAAGTCAACACCCAAATCCCGTCATGCGTGGCACAGCACTCCTCACCATTTACAACTGAAACTGAACACAGGCCAACCGGAAGTAAAGTTTCACCCCCAACTCCACAAAACGTAGTGTTTTTGTCCCACAAAACATAACTTTCTGTTGAAGGCGGTTCTTAAATGAAAGGCTCATAACTAACACAGCGGCACCAGTGCCAACCAAAGCATGCGTTTTAACATTGTCTACACAGAGTGACACTTTGTTCTTTAGCATGACGATAGGTAGAGGTATGCGTGAAATTTACCGTCCGACGACCGTACCACCATCTGTCGCATCACGTAGTTTCCCAGCGGTGGAGAAACAAAGCGGCGACATGGCGATGGCGAACGGGGTTGTCGCTGCGGCGGGGGAGTGATGCTGCGATCGGACACAGGGAAGTCATTCCGTGCGTGGCGTTGAGGGGAAGGGGGCCGATAGAAGGTAGCGGGTGGCTGCTGCTCCCATTGGGCACCATTCGTGAAGCGCGGTGCTCGTTGGACAGGGGGACGGGTAATTTGACGACGCGGGCAAAAGCGGAAGATATGTCCGCTGCCCTCCCAGCCGTACCATATGGGTGGCTGGTGGCCCTGGTATTTCACTTCAGAATCTCTTGGAGGCCGAGATGGGGCGACAGAAACGCGACGAGGAGAACCACGAGACACTTCATCCAGATGGGATGAACGCTGCAGGAAATAAGGGTGTGATGTTGGTGGCAGGATCTGCTCCACGCCGTTGTTGTAAGATGGTTGGCTGTAATTTTGTGCAGCCCATTGCGTGCGTTGTTCCCATAAGGAACATCGAAATTTATACGTTGCCGCTGAATATCCAGCTCCTCGCATATAATCCTCCTGACCATAGCAGCGATGTCTTCAGCCTCCGGAATGTCGATACCGGCAACCGTTGTCACATTAGAAAGACGGCCAAATTTGGGCGCTATCCGACGTGCCTTTAACGCCTCAAATGTCCGGCACTGCTTGTTGACATCTGCTACTGTGGCAAGGGTGTCCCTCGAAATAAGGAAGTTGTACACATCCTAAGCAATCCCCTTGAGAAGGTGCCCTACCTTGTCTTCTTCTGACATCTGCCGGTTTACAATGTGCCAAAGTTTCAATATTTCCTCGATATAACGTGTGCATGTCTCACCGGGCAGCTGGGCTCTCTGGGAAAGCTGATGCTCAGCGCGTTCCTTCTTCGCAAGGGTATCCCAAAAGGACTTCGTAATTTCTTCAACGAATCGGTCCCAGGTCGTCAGGAGTTCTTCGTGGGCATTAAACCATGTCAGAGCCGTGCCAGCGAGGAAGAAAACAACATTGTACAAACGTGCAATTGAGTTCCAGCGGTTGTACTTGCTGCATCTTTCGTAATGTCGCAGCCATTTTTCAACGTCATCTTCTGGCTCACCGGGAAACGTACGCGGCTCTCGCTGGTGGGGAAAGGTCGCCGTCTCCTCAGGTCGCTGTTCATGAGTCTGCGTCGTGCGAGTGGTAGCCATTGAAAGGTACTATTGAGGACAAGTGGCAAACCTGCTACACGACGGCTGCGATGATGTACAGGCGGATCCAGAACATTTTTACCCAGCGCCTAGCACCAAATGTAACGGTTGAAATGGTTTTAATACAGGTGAATGTCGAATGAAGGACGGAAGCATACGGCTCAGAAACGCGGATCAGTCTGCGCGCGCCTCGATTCCGGTGTTTCTTCTGCTTCTGCTGCTTCTCAGTAAGACGCTACGCGGCGTAACAATATATATATATATATATATATATATATATGTATATCGGTCTCCGATTGAAACGGCGAGTGAAATGAAAAATAAAAAATGTTTCCTTTAATGAAGCGCATACTTCGCTATATACTCTTTTAGCAGTCAAGTACGTTATCCATCTATCCATCCATCCATCCATCCATCCATCCATCCATCCATCCATCCATCCATCCATCCATCCAACCATCCGTCCGTCCGTCCGTCCGTCCGTCCGTCCGTCCGTCCGTCCGTCTGTCCGTCTATCTATCTATCTATCTATCTATCTATCTATCTATCTATCTATCTATCTATCTATCTATCTATCTATCTATCTATCTATCTATCTATCTATCTATCTATCTATCTATCTATCTATCTATCTATCTATCTATCTATCTATCTATCTATCTGTCTATCTGTCTATCTGTCTATCTGTCTATCTATCTATCTATCTATCTATCTATCTATCTATCTATCTATCTATCTATCCATCCATCCATCCATCCATCCATCCATCCATCCATCCATCCATCCATCCATCCATCCATCCATCCATCCATCCATCCATCCATCCATCCATCCATCCATCCATCCATCCATCCATCCATCCATCCATCCATCCATCCATCTATCTATCTATCTATCTATCTATCTATCTATCTATCTATCTATCTATCTATCTATCTATCTATCTATCTATCTATCTATCTATCTATCTATCTATCTATCTATCTATCTATCTATCTATCTATCTATCTATCTATCTATCTATCTATCTATCTATCTATCTATCTATCTATCTATCTATCTATCTATCTATCTATCTATCTATCTATTTATCTATCTATCTATCTATCTATCTATCTATCTATCTATCTATCTATCTATCTATCTATCTATCTATCTATCTATCTATCTATCTATCTATCTATCTATCTATCTATCTATCTATCTATCTATCTATCTATCTATCTATCTATCTATCTATCTATCTATCTATCTATCTATCTATCTATCTATCTATCTATCTATCTATCTATCTATCTATCTATCTATCTATCTATCTATCTATCTATCTATCTATCTATCTATCTATCTATCTATCTATCTATCTATCTATCTATCTATCTATCTATCTATCTATCTATCTATCTATCTATCTATCTATCTATCTATCTATCTATCTATCTATCTATCTATCTATCTATCTATCTATCTATCTATCTATCTATCTATCTATCTATCTATCTATCTATCTATCTATCTATCTATCTATCTATCTATCTATCTATCTATCTATCTATCTATCTATCTATCTATCTATCTATCTATCTATCTATCTATCTATCTATCTATCTATCTATCTATCTATCTATCTATCTATCTATCTATCTATCTATCTATCTATCTATCTATCTATCTATCTATCTATCTATCTATCTATCTATCTATATATCATCAGCCTGATTATACCCACTGCAAGGCGAAGGCCTCCCCCATATTTCTCCACTTAACCCGGTTCTGTGCTAGCTGCATCCACTTGACCCCTGCGAACTTCTTAATTCTCATCCGCCCACCTAACTTTCTGCCGCCCCCTGCTACGCTTTCCTTCCCAGGGAATCCAGATTGTTACCCTCAGCGACCATCGGTTATCCTCTCTTCGTGCTACATGTCCTGCCCATGTCCATTTCTTCTTCTTAATTTCCACTAGAATGTCGGTAACTTGAGTAATTTCTCTGACCCACTCTGCACGTTTTCTATCTCTTAATGTTACCCCTACCATTTTTCGTTCCATAGCCCTCTGGGCTTCCCTCAACTTAAGTAGAAGTGTCTTGGTTAGCCTCCACGTTTCAGCACCATAGGTCAGTACAGGCAAGATGCAACTGTTGTATACTTTCCTCTTGAGCGATACCGGTAAGCTGCTAGTCATAATCTGCGAGTGCTTGCCAAATGCGCTTCATCCCAATCTTATTCTTCTTGTTATTTCCTTGTCATGGTCCGGATCTGCGGTTACTACCTGTAATAAGTAGACATATTCGGCTACTACTTCCAGTATTTCGCTACCTAATGTAAACTGCTGTTCCTTCCCGAGGCTGTTGAACATTACCTTAGTCTTCTGCATATTGATTTTCAAGCCTACCTTTCTACTTTTTCTGTCTAGGTCATCAATCATTATATATATATATATATATATATATATATATATATATATATATATAATGATTGATGACCTCTTTACAATATATATATATATATATATATATATATATATATATATATATATTGTAAAGAGGAAGTTGTACATTCGAAGACGAGGAAGTAGCTCCTGTGCGCTGCCGCCAGTGACATCGCTATCGATTTGTGCTCTGAACCTATTCGTACGTGGTCTGTTCCTGACGGCCTTCTAGATCGCCCAGTACCTCTAATAAACCCCCATCCTACATTTGGTGTAGTCGCGGGTTATAAAGGTCGGTCTTGGAGCTCCGTAGCCGCACTATTTGTAGTGTGTGCGAGTTGCGCTAGGCGGCACCACTGTTTCTCCGGATATATATTTTGGTGCACTAAAGCCCGAAGGTGTTTGACATGCTGAACGGTGGTGTGTCTGGTTGGCGGTCGTGCTTACAGAAGCACATCTCGCTTATGGCGTCAGAAGTGGGATCACGGAGCCACTGATTCGGCGCTCTTCGGCTCTTCACCATGCATGACGCCGTCGCCGCCTCACTTGGGGCAGTGCTTCGCCCACCGTCGCCGTTCGACTTTGACAGCCCAGGGACCTGTCCGACATGGCTGCTGCAGTTCGAGGACTTTTGTTGTGCGACGGGACAATCTACCGCTGCACAGGAAGTTCAGGTGCGTGCCATGCTATACTGCATGGGGCCGCAAGCAAGACGGGTTCTTGTATCAACGACGCTGGCAGAGGCCGATGCCAATGACGTAGTGGCTATCAAGAAGGAGTCCACAGACCATTTCTTCCAGCCGCTCAACGAGTTGCACGAGTCTGTCCATTTTCATCGCCGGACTCAGCAACCGGGTGAGACCATTGATTCATTTTTCACCGCGCTTCGTACCATGGTGAAGCGCTGCAACTACCTTTCGTCAGCTATTGAAGGTAGGCTTGTGCGTGACCGTTTTGTCGTCGGTTTATCTAACCGCAAGCTTTCAGACCTACTTTGTCGAAATCCGAAGTTAAGTTTGCAAGAGTCATTAACTCGAGCTCGTCAGCACGAAGACGCTGATAACAAACGTAGAATTCGTGACTCGGTAGAATCGTCTTCGCTCGCTGTCGACGCCACGCGCATGCGAGAAGGGAAGCTATCGGCGGTTGATAAGCATAGCCATCTTTGCTTATTTTGTGGCCTTGCGCCGCATCCGCGTTCAGACTGCCAAGCTCGCCGTGCTTCCTGCAATTTCTGCGGCAAGAGTGGTCACTTTGAAGTCGTCTGCATGAAGAAAAAGAAAGGCGGAAAGCAGACTCGGAAACCTTCGGCTAGTTTGGTGGAGCTTCACGGAAGTTGCGGAAGGCTGTCGCCAGAACGCGAAGTTCATTGAGGTGCTTGTCGACGGACGCGCCCTGTCATTTAAGGTGGACACCGGCGCCGAAGTTTCAGTTGTTCCGGATGTGTTTCCTGGCATTCCTGCCAAGCTTCAGGACCCAGAGGTCGAGTTGAATGGGCCCGGTAACAATGTGCTGCCAGTTATGGGAACTTATAATGCTACTTTGACGTGGCACGGCAAGTCTGTCAAACAGCGTCTTTATGTTTTAGCAACACCCACAGTTCCTCTGCTAGGGCAACCGGCGATACACGCCTTGGGCGTCTACAAGTTTCTAGACCACGTTTCAGAAGCCCCAGAAGCATCCGGGCAGTTTCGTCTGGAAGCTAGTCATTTTGAAGGACTTGGAACGCTTACAGGGGCCTACACTATCCGACTAAAACCAGACGCTATGCCGTTCTCATTAAGCGTTCCCAGGCGCCTGCCACTGCCTCTTCGTGACGTGGTCAAGCAGGAGCTGGACAAGATGGAAGGGGATGGCGTTATTCGTCGCGTCAACACACCTACGGACTAGTGCGTTGGACTGGTTGGGGTTCCGAAGGCTACCGGCGGCCTCAGGCTTTGCGTGGATCTAACTCGCCTCAACAAAGTCATTTTTGCAGGAACGCCATATGTTGCTCACGGTCGAACAATGCCTTGGTCAGCTGGGGGATGCCACGAGGGGATGCCAGGCTGCCTCTTCACGTTAAAAAGTATTGGCAGCGTAAGGGGGACCTCAGTGTTTGTGAAGGGCTTCTTCTGAAGGGAGCCCGCATTGTTGTGCCTTTGGCTCTTGAGCGTTCCATTCTTGACCTCATTCACGACGGGCATCAGGGTATTAACCGTCGCAAAGCTATTGCTCTAGAGTCAGTATGGTTGCCTGGAATAAACAGCCACATCGAAACGCTCGTCTCCAACTGCGCCACGTGCGCTGAAACGCGCGTTCAAAGCACAGAACCGATGTTGTCTTCACAGACTCAAAGTCTTCCCTGCAAGAAGTAGGAGTAGACCTTTTCCATTTGAAAGGTAAATATTATGTGCAGCTGGTCGACTACAGGTCATGCTTCCCAGAAGTCATCAGTCTGCGTTCTACAACAGCACGAGCCATTAAGAGCGTCTTTGCACGCCACGGCATTCCAAACATCGTCCGCAGCGACAACGGTCCACAGTTTGCATGCAATGACTTCTTTGCCTTTGCGCAGGCTTATGGCTTCAGGCATGTCACCAGCAGCCCACGTTATCCGCGGTCCAATGAGGAGGTGGAGAGGATGGTGCGAACCGTCAAAAACCTACAGCACAAAGCCGACGATCCTTTCCTGGCTCTGCTGGCCTACAGGGACACTCCTGGCATCAACGACGTGAGTCCTGTACAACTTCTCAAGGGCAGACGGCTACAGACAAGAGTTCCCAAGATAGCACAGCAACTCGAGCCAGGCTGGCGAGATCGACTTAATCGGAGGACGTAGGCACGGAACTTTAACCGGAGGCATGCATCCCAAGTACAGCGCCCACTTCAGACTGGTGAGGAAGTCTTAATGTGGGACGTAAATAGCCCTGCGATGGTTCTGGGACCAGCCCAGCGCCCCCGGTCGTACATCGTGGAGACCCCGAATGGTGTCCTCCAGCGTAATCGTCTGCACCTTGCCCCAATGACCAACTCCTCAGTGTCGAACGGCCTTGCCGAACCTGTCGCCAGAGAGAAGCTGTCAGAAACGGAGCCATCTGGTAGAGAGTCCACTACTGCAGAGCACACCACCTCTACTTCGTCTGCTTCAACCAAGCCACCAATTCATGTGTCCCGGTTTGGGAGTATAATCCGGAGGCCAAAAAGCCTGGACTTGTGAGGCTAGTTGGGTGGTGCTACTGTTCCTTATAAAACAAGGGGAGATGTAGTATGTGAGTGAGTGCAGAAAAGACTTGACTTGTGCGGTGCTAAGTTGGGAATACTTCCTTCTTAAACAAAGGGGGATGTAGTGTGTGCGAGTTACGCTAGGCGGCACCACTGCTTCCCCGGATTTATATTTGGGCGCAATAAAGCCTGGAGGTCTTTGGCCTGCTGAGCGGTGGTGTGTCTAGTTGGCGTTCGTGCTTACAGAAGCACATCTCGCTACACTATTTCTGCACCTCCCATGCCAGTCGACGTCCAACATCAAGGCACGCAGGCCGGTCCAACTGTCATCTGCGCCGGCTCCTTTCGCCAGCGGGACCGATGAGCCCGATGTCAAAGACTGGCTCACATCTTACGAACGGGTGAGCATCTACAATAAATGGGGCGACGAAATTCATATTTTATTTCACAGGCGTGACAAACTTGTGGTACCGTAACCATGAAAGCGACATCCGTACGTGGACTTCATTTTAAACAACACTCGCCAAAGGTTTGGGTCGTCCGGCTGTCAGGAAACTGCGCGCCGAGCAGGGCTTGTGTGAGCGGAAGCAGCAGGTCGGCAAAAGCTTTTCAAGCTGTATCTAAGATATCGTCGACCTGTGCAAGCGTGTGGATGCGAATATGTCAGAGGCTGTAAATATAAAACACGTCTTGATAGGTATTGACGATAACGCCTTCCAGATGTTATCAGCGAGCGACTTGCGTACCGTCAATGAAGTCTTCACTCTCTGTCAGAGCTCCGAGGAGCTGCGCAAGCAGAGGGTGTTAACGCATCAGCCTCAAGCACAGGTTGAATCGCTTGCCGCACTGAAGCCTGCAGCCGACAACCCATCGTTGCTGCATCAAATAAAGCATTTATTCGTGAAGAGGTTGCGTGTCAACTTTCCCTGCTTCCTAGCCCTCAGGAGCAGCCACATCATTTGGCTCCGGCATTGCGGCAGGCTATCCAGAAGCAGGTTGCTGAGGCCCTTCCAGCTGTACATCCGCCATCAGTTGTCGCTGCTGCACCTATGATTTACGCCGACGCCGCTCCAACAACCCTCGCCGCTCCTATGACCTATGATGATGTCAACCCAAGGCCTGTCGCTGGGGCTTTAACGTATGCCTAAATGGTTGCAATACCTCGGCAGCCAACTTACACTCTACCGTCAGTGCCTGTACAAGCACCAGCACCCCATTTTCGACCGGCTCCAAGACCAAGCTATTCCTGGTGCACGACAGACAATCGGCCAATTTGCTACACTCGCGGGCTGGCTTGGCATATTTCCTGCTATTGCCGAAACCGTCTCCCGGTATCACCACCACCTACCCAAAGTTCTGGGTACTGGTCTTCGACGCCTCGGTATTCCGCGTCTACTGAGCCTCCAGCGAGCCGTCATTTCAAACCAGACCGCTCAGCCAACTCCGACCGTCGTTCACCGTCGCCGCGACGCCACTTTATTTCTCCGATGCGACGTCGACCGAATGCTTCACATGCGGAAAACTAGAGGCCGCAGTTCATGAGGCGAGAACTGCGACCCCGTCGAACTTTCCAAGTCCTCATCTATCGCCAGCCAATCGCATTGAAGTTTTCATCGAAGGTGTTACTGTCAGGCCTTAATTGACACTGGTGCTTCGGTTTCGGTAATGGACGCAAAACATTGTAGCTCTTTAAAGAAAGTAAAGACGCCAATTGCAGGACTTTCGTTGCGAACGGCCAGCGCTCAGCAAATCAAGCCTTTAGCAGCGTGCACTGCTCGAGTAGTGATCGAGAATCGCCTTTATATAATTGAGTTCGTCGTGCTGCCAAGTTGCTCACACGCTGTAATTTTAGGCTGGGATTTCCTGTCGCATCTTGCCGCTATAATCGATTGTGCTCGTGCTGAAGTCACATTTTCTGTGCTGTCCGAGCCCGTGTCAGGCAACGGTCCTTCAAGAACGTGAACCCCGAGCACAACAGGGAGCGGAGGTTGGCGAGGGCCAGGGCTCTCGTAGACCTCCACGCCAGAGAAGAAGGCGCCGCCTACGTGGACGCGGCGGAGTATCGAGGGAACACCGACGCATACGCGGCGGTGGTTGTCGGGGCATCGACGGGTGCAACGAAGACCGCGGTGAGCGTCCGGACTCGAGAAGCGCACCGGGCGGAGGAGGTGGCCATCGCCTTGGCCGTTTCCGACCCCGGATGCACTACAGTGTTGTGTGACTCTAGAACGGCAGTGAAAAACTACGCCAAGGGTAGGGTATGTAGTGAGGCCGCGCGCATACTGCGCAAGGCCGAAGACATCGGACGCAAAAGTCCTGTGGTGATCAAGTGGGTTCCGGCCCACATGGGCAGTGACATGTCGGAACGCGGAACGTGAACCACAACGAGACGGCCAACTCGGCCGCGCGAGGACTAACCAACCGCGCGGCTGCAAGCACGGCCGACTCGGAGTCTTGGTCGCGGCGCAGTGCCAAGGACAAGATGACCACCTTCAACGAAATAGTGAAATGGTACAGACTGAACAGACAGACTATGCCGCCACCTCACCCGGGGCTTACCCGGAAGGAGGCAGTGTTATACAGACAGTTACAGACGGGGTCCCTGCTCACCCCGGTGCTAGCTAAGCACATGTGTCCGAGTGTGCACGCGAGCGACATGTGTAGACTGTGCGCGAAGGAGAGAGCCACCGCGGCTCACATCCTTTGGGACTGTAGCGTAAATCCGCGCGAAGCCAGCGAGAAGACGACGATCCCGCCGCAGCTAGAGGCTGCAACGAGGAGCTGTGATCAAGAGACACAACTCAAGGCCGTCCAGCAGGTCTAGGCAGCTCTAGAGAGGCAGCGACCGAGCGAAACCGAGGAGAGGGGGGGCAGCACCCCCAAGAAAGGGGCGGCGGCCCTCTCGAACCCGCGGAAGTAGCGAGTGACGTAACAATACCTCAAGGAGCACAATGCATGAGACTGACGTAGTGGCCGCGTCGCGGTAAAAGCTTGTCCTCCCTGCTTGGAGGGAGCCTAACCGATTCTGCAGGCATTTTAAATAAAAGTTGTTCTCTCTCTCCCCCTTCTAGTCTATTCGCTAAAGCCCTCGTCGTCGATGAAATCGACTTCGTCCTTGCTTGTAAATATCATTTGTGACTGTGTGCGATGAAACCGTTTTCTTCACGCCAGCACATATATTTCTGCGCCGAAAGTGCCTTCCGTTGCCCTTTGCTATGCTCACTATTTCCGCTGGCTCCCCTACGCTCTGGCTCTCTAACCCGTTTAACTACCCCACTGCTTTGCGCCACGGTGAAAGTCTCGGGAGCTTACAACCCATCGCATCTCATCTCCATGAAAAGACTGATGACGCGCCGCGCCTCGCCATGATTGCATTCAGCCCTCCACTTTCTGCATCACCTCTCTCTTCCACAGACCTGTTCCGCCACTATATCGCCGCCAGTCTTCCTGAGCTTCAGTGAACACAACTTCTTGCCCTCCTTCAACAGTTCAGCTCGTTCGACTCTCATCAAAATTGCCTGGGCCAAAGTTCAACTGTCACTCATTGGATCGAAACCGGAAACCACACACCACTGCGACGGCGGCCCTACCGTGTATCTGCATCAGAGCGCCAGGTAATGGAAGAGCAAATAGACCAGATGCTCCAGAACGACGTCATTCAGCCCTCAAGCAGCCCTTGGGCCTCGCCTGTTGTGCTCGTTAAAAAGAAGGATGGTTTCATCCACTTCTGTGTAGATTACCGCCGACTTAATAAGGTTACAAAGAAAGACGTCTACCCTCTTCAACGCATAGACGACGCACTAGACTGCTTGCAAGGGGTTGAATTCTTTTCCTCCCTAGATTTACGTTCCGGATGCTGGCAGGTCCCGATGGAAGCGACCGACCACTCTAAAACCGCTTTTGTTACTCCAAACGGCTTGTATGAATTTGCTGTTATGCCTTTTGGTCCTTGCAATGCTCCACCGACATTTAAAAGAATGATGGACACAATTTTGCGTCGACTGAAATGGAAGACCTGCCTCTGGTATCTCGACGACATTGTAGTCTTTTATCCTGACTTGACACTCATCTCTACCGCCTGAAGCACATTTTGAACTTCCATTCTGATGCCGGATTGCAGCTCAACTTAAAGAAGTGTCGTGTTGCCGCCTGTCAACTGACCATTTTAGAGCACGTTGTCTCCAACGAAGGGGTGTCTCCAGACCCGCCCAAACTTCGTACTGTCGCTGCCTTTCGCAAGCCGAGATCCAGCAAAGACCTTCGCAGCTTCCTAGGCTTCTGCTTTTACTCTCGTCGGTTCATTCGAAACTTCGCCTTCATTGCCGCCGATTTGACGCAGCTTCTGTTGGGCAGTTCAGACTTTTCGCCCTGGCCACCGTCATGCGATGATGCCTTCAATACTGTACGCCTTATCCCCACGACACCGCCCGTCCTGCGTCACTTCGACCCGATGGCCCCTACTGAGGTACACCCCGATGCCAGTGGTGTCGGTCTCGGCGCTCTACTCGCTCAGCGGAAATCTGGATTTTCTGAATAGGTCGTCTCCTATGCACGTCGAATGCTCACGAAGGCGGAGTGAAATTACTCGGTCAGTGAAAAGAGTGCTTGACAATAGTGTGGGCTCTGATCAAATTACGGCCTTACCTTTATGGCCGCCCCTTTGAAGTTCTGACTGACCACAGTGCGCTGTGTTGGCTTTTCTTCTTGAAAGATCCATCCGGCCGTCTTGCTAGGTGGGCTCTTCATCTACAGGAATTTCATGTCAACGCAGTCTACCACTCTCGCCGCAAGCATCAAGACGCTGATGCCCTTGCTCGCTGCCCCCTTCCAACTGACGTCGCCAGCCTTTCCACCTTGGATGCCTCAGCAATACCACTGCACATCAGTGACCTGCCCTCTGAGCAGCGGAGAGACACCTGGGTCGCTTCTCTTATCGAGCTCCTCTCAGATCCATCAGCTGCTTCTCCATCGCATGCGCTTCGCCGCCGCGCATCCCACTTTGCTATTCGCGACAACCTTCTTTAATGCCGCAACTACAGTGCTGATGGCCGCAAATGGTGACTCGTCATTCCTCGCCACCTACGCTCGCAAGTGTTCGACTGCTTTCACGCTGACCCACAATGCGACCATGCGGGAGTGCTCAAGACTTACCATCGCCTACGCTTGCGACACTACTGGAGAGGCATGTACAACTTTGTCCTCAAATACGTTCGCTGATGCCGAGTCTGTCAACGTCGCAAGTCCCCTAGTCATCTTTCGGCTGTCGAGTTGCAGCCGTTACCTTGTCAATCCCGCCCCTTTGATCGTGTCGGTATTAATTTATACAGCCCGCTCCCGCACACTGCCGCTGGAAACCATTGGGCCATCGTGATGGTTGACCACCTGACGCGATATGCAGAAACCACTCCCCTTCCATCTTTCACAGCGTCAGACGTAGCCTCATTCATTTTGCAGCGATTCGTCCTACGCCACGGCGCACCTCGTGAAATACTCAGTGACAGAGGACGCGTCTTTTTATCTGACGTTGTTACATCTCTGCGGAACAAGTGCCACATACTTCATCGAGCATCTACCGCCTATCCTCCGCAGACTAACGGGCTCACCGAATGCTTCGACCGTACCCTTGGTGACATGCTTTCTAAGTACGTCTCCTCCGACTACTCTGACTGGGATCTCCTCTTTCCATATGTGGCATACGCATACAATACTACTACACAGTCAACTACCGGTTTCTCTCCATTCTATGTCCTTTAAGGCCGTCACCCCTCTGCTCCACTAGATACCATTCTTCCGTGCCAACCAGACGCATCTGAGTATACGGCTGCTTCTGAAGCTGCCCGATATGCAGAGGAGTGCCGCCAAACTGCCCGGTCTGTCACAACTGAAACCCAGTCCCACCAGAAAGCCAGCCACGAAAACCATCAGACGACACCGCAATTCTCTTCTGGCAGTCTTGCGTGGCTCTGGATTCCTTCAGGGACTCCCGGATTATCATCGAAATTTATTTCCAGGTATCACGGCCCCTGCCGTGTCCTGGAGCGCATCTCGTCTGTCAATTACATTTTGGAACCGCTGACGCCCTCACCTGATCTCCGTCATCGCGGCTGCGACGTTCCCGTCTAGCGTCTAGCAGAAACAATATTACGACCCTGTCATTTCGCCTGCGCCGTAAGTTGCCAGGATCGCTCCTCTTCTCGCCGGGGGCCCTTGTAAAGAGGAAGATGTACATTCGAAGACGAAGAATTAGCTTCTGTGCGCTGTCGCAAGTGACATTGCTATCGGTGTGTACTCTGGAGGCCTACTCGTACGTGCACTGTTCCTGACGGCACCTCCCAGTACCTTTATTAAAACCCCCATCCTACAATATATATATATATATATATATATATATATATATATATATATATATATATATATATATATTTAATGACGTTACGGAGACCGGCGTCATTAGAAGGTACCGAAGAATGATCGCACCCGTGTTGACAGACAGGCTTGAGGGCTTGAAGCTCCTCCCGAATGATGGCTCGAATCAGTGCCCGCAGATCTAGGTCAGCAGAGGCCGGGCCAGTAGCAATGCCGGGCTGCAATCGGGAGGACTGCAGCTGGTCGATATGTTGGCAGGTCGCAATAATGGCGTCAACAGTAGAAGGATTCTGGGCAATCAGGGTGTTATACGCCGTAGAATTAATTCCTTTCAAGATATGGTGTACGCGTTCAAGTTCCGGCATGGTGGGACTAATACGCCGGCAAAGTGCAAGTATGGCCTCTATATAAGACGCGTACGACTCATCGGGACCTTGGAGGCGAGAGGCGAGCTTATCCTTCGCGACCTCAGTCCAAACTGCTGGGTCCGCAAAATATTGGCGGAACTGCTGCTTGAACGTGGTCCAGTTAGTGGTGTGGGGTTCGCGGTTAATAAACCAGGTTCTGGCGACCTCAATCAGATAGAAAGAAACATTCAGAAATTTTAGAGCATCGTCCCACCGGTTGTAGTTACTGCAGCGTTCATAGGCGTCCAGCCAGTCATCGACGTCTTCATCGCGACGACCAGCGAACAACGGCGGGTCGCGTTGTCGTGTGGGCACAGTCGGAGGGGGTGGTGCAGCCGAGGTAGAGGAATCTGCCGATTCGTGGGTACTCTCGGTAGTCATAACGATGGTGGTAGGCGGTAAACAGCGACCGGAACGTAGCTCCAGCGAGAGGCAGGGCACAAAATAGCAATGGGATCAAGTCCTACCTCCAACACTTGTGGAAAAAGGCCAGGTCGAGACGGCAAGGTCGAGACAGCAAAGCAAGGGGTGCCGAGTCTGGCGTTTTACTCCGATGACAAGGCCTAGGCGCGCGCCGGAGCCAGCGCCGCGGGACGATGATGATGGTATGTACAAATGAAAGAGGAAGATCATGGAATGAACAAATTAAAGAACATCCACGGAAGGCTCACAATATACATATATATATATATATATATATATATATATATATATATATATATATATATATATATATATATATGTTATTTAGATGCCACCGAAGAGAACGACGATGAAAAACAGTGAGAGACGAGGAAGCCGAAGCCAGGGTTGGTGCTTGCCAGAACACTTGCGTCTGTCAGCAGCTGTTGTGATTTTCCTGAAGTAGCCTCCTGCCAAGTATCATCTTGGTGGAGGCGAATTAAGATACCCGTGCGCACAGATTAACCCATTTCCGCTGCCAAAAGCTGGATCTGCGCAGCGGCTTTCACCTAGCTGGCATCACAACGACGTCAAACACAGCCACGATGACCTCCGAGACAGCCCCTACCACCGCGGGAACATCGCCTCAGCCAGTAGAACTCACAAAACATCGCCACCCTCCCATCTTAAGTGGCGACGACCACCCAGACGTGGACGATTGGTTCGATGGGCATGAGCGCTGCAGCAAGAGCAACCACTGGGACGCAACCATCATGCTAACATCTTCTATTTGGCGGGAACAGCTCGAAAATGGTTCCAAAATCAAGAACAAAAGCTGGTTATTTGGGACATATGCAAGCAAAAGCTTCAGGGCCTGTTCGGGAAGCCCACTGGGCGGGCTCTTGCCGCAAAAACGGAACTTTCTTTTCGTTTCCAATCCCCCAAGGAGTTCTACCTTGCCTACATTCAGGACATGCTCACGGTGTGTCGCAAGGTCAACAGCTCCATGTCGGAAATTGACAAGATAGGGCATATCCTCAAGGGTATCGCGGATGATGCGTTCTACATCCTGTTCCGCACGGACTGCTATACTGTCGACTCGGTACCTGCAGAAAATTCAAGCAGCAAAACAAAGACGTCTCGTGCATCGGTTTGAGCGTCTTCCAAACACGACAGCTACTTGATCCTGCGATGACCTGGCCTCTTTGCACCAGCCCTTCCATCCCGCAACAGTCACTCGAATCGTCCGGAGAGAACTCGAGGCCCTAACTCCTGCACCACTACACTACAATACTACAACTACAATATATCGGCAAAACAGAGACTCGTTTCAAACTTGCTTACCTAAACACACAATCTCTAAATTATGATACAGCAGTGCGCCATCCTCTTTGTCGGCTGCCGCAGAGAACCTCAAAAGCTTTTCATTTTTATATTCAGTTTTTCTTTATTTATTTATTCATTTTTATTTTATTTTTGACATTTAGACTTATTTCCTGCATGTGTAACCTCTGTTTATACTCTTAAACATGAATTCTTCTTTCAATATGAGTTCACTCTCATAAGCATGTTAGACTATTCTTTTAACATGACGTGCTGTCGTCATACGTAGCATTGTGACATTCATGGGACCCGCCCCGACATCCACACCAGTGGTGCATATGAAGGGTGGGCGGAAAGTTGATAAAGAAGGAACAATTTCAATCATCCTCGCCTGAGTCTTCATGCTTTGTTGCGAGCGCTTTCCCGTTTCGGGGATGGTGGACGCCAAATCTGCGCTCCCGATCACACCTGATTCCGCGGGGTAATGCGACAATGCTTGTGTGACGCCGGTGACCTCATCGAAAATGAGTGTGTGATTGTGTGTTTTTGACTGGTGGTTCGCTCTAGACGACGCCTAGAGCGGATTCGTTCATTCCACCCGAATCAGCAACTTCGTAGCACAAGACATCACACCAAACCTTATATACATTAAGAACAACCACACGGGCAAAGTATCATAGCACAACCCCTGGCGTCGACCTGGGCGGCGACCACTACATCCTCGTAATTACAATACCTAACCAATTACGGGGCAACACTATTAAACACAAGTGGACGGAATGGGACGGGTCTCGTTAGGGACATCCCACTACAGCACAATATACCGCAGAGATCGAAATCTGGACGCCAGAGCTCCGGAATGCAGTGCAGTCGGCCACTAAGGCCATCGAAACGGACGAGGACGTATCACTCTGGACAGCCGCCTGGCCAATCTGATCGAGGCCAAGTGTTCGATACAGGCGCTCTGGAAGAAGGAATGTCTCACTCGCAAATTGAGAAAGAAGGTGGCCGACAAAAACATGGTCATTCAATACCACTGCAACGTCCTGTGGCGTCAGTAATCGAGCGAAATGTACAACCGGGCTGACAGGCAACTGCACTGCGGTTGCACCTGGAATCTATTTCGGTACCTCCTAAACGAAACCAAGCTCAAGTCACACCAGCGCGACCGCTGGCCTGCCTCATGCACGCCACCAGACAACAACGGAAAGATGCGCTTATCAAGGATTTGAAAGCTAACTATCTACTGGGCAAGCCAACGGAAAACCACCCGCCATGAAGGGCGCTGCCCAACGCGTGGCTGGATTGAGAGATTACCATGCCAGAGGAACGGGGAGCCTTGTACAAACTAAAAATCCCCTCAGCAGCCTGTCCCGACCTCGTTACCGACAAGATGCTACGAACCTCGACAATGCATCGCTCGAGGCCTTAACCCATTACTAAAAGGAATGCTGGCATTCGGGCACTCCCGATAATGGAAAACGGCAGAAACCATCATAATCACAAAACCACCAAAGCCACTGGATATCGGTAAGCTGCCCTCCATATCGGTCGCGTTCTGCGTGGGGAAGGCGCTGGAACACGGGGTAGCCAACCAGTGGCCGGAATACCTGGAGAAGGAAGGGCTCTATTCATTCCCGACGATCGACACTATCGCAGACTTCGTACACAAGACGCTAGGGTATAACTCATACAAGAAATAATCGACAAGACACAAGACAGCAAAATGATTTTGGCGCTCAATTTACAAAATGCATTCGATATAGTTAAACACTCAGCCATATTAGCGTAAGTATCAAGACTGAACATGTGGCTAACGAGATACAATTATATCCAGGGCTTCTTTACTAACGGCACGATGGAAATGCACGCCGAAGGCTTTAAGCTACACGAACGGAAGGGCGGCAGCCTGGGAGCACGGGTACCCCGAGATGTCGGTTATCTCGCCGTTGTTCTTCAAAGTCTTTATAATCGGGCTAGCCATGCCAGTAGCGGGAATCGGCGTCCGGCGTAAGATCTAAACCGACGACATTACCCCGTGGGCAGTCGGCGAAACCGAAGCCAGCTTCAAGCGACAGCTGCAAGCGGCGGTTGCCGCCAAGGAGCAGCACCTTGACGGTCACAGCCTAGAATGTTCGCCCGCCAAATCTAACCGGTTCGTCCTCCCACCGTTAACATCAGGACAAAAACGCGCTCCCCCTCGGGAGTGCGATAACATCAAGATCTTGACTGCCTCGGGCCAACGCATCGCCGATGTTCCCAAGATCAGGGTCCTGGGCCTGCTGCTAAATCAAGAGCGGCCGCAATGACGAGATCATCAACAAGCTTACCACAAAGGCAATGGACGCCATCTGGCTCACATACCGTCTTGAAACGAGGGCCAGACATTCGTGAAGACAGTCCCATGCGCCTTATCCAGTCGTTCGGTCACATCGCCTGCGTTGAGGCCTACCTCAACTGGCAGGTCACTAGCAAGACAACGCTTTGCGCTTTGTTAATGACAGCCTGATCTGCTTATGCGCTTTTAAACCCAACAGAACACGACTGGAAAAAGACACACGCTGATTGGACGGGTTTATAAGACAGCGCTGGCTTTAGTGAAGACCCCACGAAGGGCTCGCGTCCTGCAGTGCGACATCCATAACACCATCGAACAAATAGCCGAGGCGCACCTCACCGCGCAAATAAAGCCTATATACTACCAATAGGGGCCGCGTCATTCTGATATCCCTGGGTCAAAACCCCCTTGCTCCCAGCCGGCACCGTGCGAGATCAGGGGGGAGGCGCGGGCCCAAATCCACGTAGACCCCATCTCGAAGAACGTGCACCCCAAGTACAACCAAGAGCGGCGGCAGGTGCGGGCTAAGACCCTAGCCGAGCAACAGCCCAAGACACGCACACCAGTACGTGGGTGCAGCGGTACAGAAGCGATAAGGATTCTCGGCAGTGGTCGTTGCGGCGGCTACAGGCACCAAGTCAACGGCAGCAAGCGTGCCTTCCAAGGACGCCATATATGCCGAGGAGGCTGCCATTGCTCTGGTGATCTTCAAGGCCGAGTGTCGCACCGTGCTCAGCGACTCAAAAAACGCCGTGAGCAAATTTGCCGAGGGGCGAGTGTGCACGCCGGCGGTCGCCGTCATCGGCAAGCTCGAGCTCCAAGAATGCGGCAGCAGCATCCGCATCAAGCGGTTCTCGACGCACGCGGTCCAATGTGCATCCTCATCGAACCATAACAAGACGGCCTATTCGGCGGCGTGAGCACTTACCTTCAACGCCACCGAGTGTGACCGTTCCACGTTGTGCTTCGAAACCCAGGACCGAAGGACCAGTTACGGCAAGGTCACCAAGTTTTACCACCAAGCACGACGGAAAATGCCGCCTCCCCACACGGCACTCACTCGGGACAAAAGCATCATCCTAAAGGAGATAGAGAATTGGTCACTTCTGGTTTGGCAGTACTACACCTGCTTCACCCTGACATCTCTCCCATTGGTGTGTGCAGTGTTTTTGCAGTGGGTCCGGCCGACCAATGGCAAAACATGTAGGACTGTGCTAGATTTCAAACCGAAGCTACCTAAAGGACATATCCGCGTGAACTTCTAAATGCGGTGCAGATCACAGACAAGGAGACTCGTATATGGGTCATCCAGCAGACCTGGAGTGGACTCGAAAAGCACAAGCTTCACGACCCACCACAAATGGGCCAAAATGGAGCATCGGAAAATAGGGCATAACCCCGGGTTGACGCTTCGCCAGCGTCACGACACCTTATACTGTTCGTTGCCGGCATTTCAATACAGGCATACCTACCTACTTCGCAAATACATGCAAGGAAAACACTTAAACAATTTTTTTTGTATCCGTAAAGAATAATGGCTACTTACGTTTTATAACAATGCGCTGCAGTGAGCACATGACGCTTGGTTATGATAGTTCCACCACATCCGAAAACGTTATCCTTGCTTGCGTGAATCATCAGAAAAACCTGAAATTAGGCACTGTTAACGTCATTAAAGAAGGTTGTTTACTTGTCATCTTCTATTCACATAAGAATAATTTTTATCTTGCCGATTGATATGAACCTTTGGATGAGCAATCTAAATGTTATCAAGATGTTTTGCGGATGTGATGTTTAAAAAAAGAATCTTTCAAGTTTTGATGAATGTATATTAAAAAAAAGGCAATGTTTATACCACATCGCCAAATCGCCAAACAATCTTCATAAATATATTGACCGCTTTCTAGCCTGGAGTAATTTCGCAGGTTTACGTTTATGTATTGTGTTCCAACGACTTTGTTCCTAGTCCTATCCATTCTGCTTTGATGGCATTGTGGTCAACTGCTGAGCCATACAATGGGAGACGATACCGACAGCGGCTGGCTCTTTTAATGGGGGCTAATATGAAGACGCCGGTGTACTGAATCTTATTGAGGCAGGTTAAACACAAACAGTGGTCAGAATTCCCGTGTCGTTATTTATGACGTTTCCTATAGGATGAGGTGCTTTGATGAGTTAATCGCCATTCTGAAAAGCAACCACACTGTGGACACAGTGCAATAGCGCATGACCAAAAAAGGACAGTAGGCACGGGCGCTAAATGGGAACTGAAGGGACATTGCATATCTGCATCATTGTAGGGGCCAAAGATCTAAGAGTCTAAATCTTGCAAACCAGATTCCCACGGCATGACAACGGGCCAATTCAGCGAACACTTCAGTACGGACAAGATAAAGAATTGCAAGAAGCACAATTTGTGGCTATAAAGACTTCTAATGCTGGGAAATGTGTGAAGTAGGCTTCGGAGCAAAGCTGCCTAGCACGTGTTTTGGGAAATCAGAACTTCTCTTAATTTTTGTATGGCAGTAATTGACAAGAAGCTATGATGTATACGTTCAGAACGGTCTTCTTTAGCGAGGGGTAGGTTGATTTGCGGGAAATTACACTAGCAACTTGCAATCGTTTCGGTTCGTGCTTCTTGACACATCGTTTCGTACTTTAGTAATGTTATGACAAAATTGAGAACACAAGTTATTCAACGACCTCACGCCCTAATAACTCTTGGTTCCAGGTTAGTAAGGAAAATGAGCAAAACAGAAATAGATGAATTTGGTGGAATATGTTTTTACCACTAGGCTTCCACGCTTTTCCAAGCATCATAAAATAATTCTCGGGGCTGAAAGTTTAATATTTCTTCAATTATGGTACTTGGCTTTTACTTTTATTCAGATAATTCATTTCAATATTTCAATAACTGTACTCAATGATGATGTTCTGTTTAGATATTTATTTTACTTAGATTGTGTAGCCTTTGAGGCAGTGCTATAACAATTCCCGGGCTCTTTTATTTCTACGCAATAATTTTACTATACCGATCATAAAACTTTGTTTCAAGCTGTATCCTTCCTTGTATTTTTCAGGCAAGTCATCTTATTGAACGCTTTACTTAACCTTTATCATAGTTGGTCATGATGGCGGGCATCAGGAAGCGTCCAACATGTGCTCATTGAAGCTTTGGTGCGATACTTGAGAAGAATTATTCGGTTAATGGGGCTGCAGTCGACTCGTACGACATTCATATTGCGGAAAAAACGATGAGTTCATGTCAGTGTCTGAAAACCTCGTTTGCAGGTTTATTCAAGCCGACATTCAAATCAAATGAAATCAAATCAATCATGAAAATAAAATTAGGAAATATCAAAATCTAACAATAATACACCCACAAAAACCTCTCAATATTCCTAAATCACCACCTAACAGACCTCCTGACCGAGCTTCCTTCGTTTGGGCTAGACACACCTTACTTTCTGCGAATACCTATAATAACACGACCAATCTTGCAGATGATTATATGCTTGTCACACTTGACGTCACGGCACTCTACACTTATATTCCTATCGATGAAGGTATCGACGCCCTCTCTCAAGTATTAATCAACAACCCCAATCGCATGCCTATGAAGTTTATCTATTGCTCCTTAAACTAGTCCTAACTTTATATATATATAATTTTGAGTTCGATTCATCCTATTATTTGCAGATATTTGGAGCCAGCATGGGTACTCCATTGGCGCCGACTTACGCTAATATATTCATGGGAGTTCTAGAATCCAATATACTAAATTCATTTCTGACAAAGCTACTTATATACCTTCGCTATATTGACGATATTTTCATGATATGGCAGCATGAATCAGAATCATACCAGTTGTTCGTCTCGCATCCTAATAATCATCACACTAGCATTAAATTCACTTCTTAGTTGTCTCAATAAAACGTCGACTTTCTCGACACCACAGTGTCAGTGAAAAATGGAAAGCTTAAAAGTTGTACAGAAAGCCAACGTATAAGCAAAAATACATCGATTTCATGAGTCATCATCCGAGACATTGTAAGCAAGGAATATTTGTAGGACAGGCGACATGGTTTAGAACAATACGTAGCGAGGATAATGACTACCTAAACGAACTACTGTAACGATGAAACTGCAACGATGTGCGCACGAAACGCCGAAAGGCCAGCACTGAACGCCAGCTTTCTTTTGTAACTAAATACTCCAATGCCCTCCCAAACTTAAACAATATTCTGCAGAAATACCACTTCATGCTAACGTGTAATGAACGCCTGGAAAAAATGTTCCCGGAGGCATTAAGGGTAACATACAAGCGTAATACCAACCTCAGAGATATTCTAGTACATTCTAAACTGGACAACAAGCATTAAACACAACCACATCCTTGCTGTCGACCTACATGTAAGACTTGCAATCATATACAAAAAGACACCATTGTGTAAAAGTACTGCAAGCGATTTCACGTTTTACATAAAATTAGACTTTAATTGCACATCTTCAAACGTTCTCTACCTTCTAGAATGCTCCTGTTATAAACAGTAGATCAGAGAGAGAGGGCAAAAACCTCCCGACAGCAGTTTCCAAGCCTTTGAATCAGAAAAACCATAAGTTCGAAAAAATTATCTTATATATTCTCTAGATAGGCCCTAAATCTGCAATGGACAGAAAATATTGAGAAGCATATCTAATCCATCAATTTAGGACATTGGAGTCAGCAGGAATAAATATCTTGAAAGGAACATTAGAATTGCTTAAATATATTCCCTCTGCACCATAACTATTTGGAAAAACAATCCCATATAGCTTCATTTGTACAGTTTGTTCACACCACGTGTACACTCTATCCCCCCCCCCCCCCCCTCCGCAATAACATAAGCGGCACATGTTTCTCCAAACACGTTTCCTTCTTATAACTTGCTACTTGAGTTGGCCCTTCAATTTTCTTTTTTTTGCATGTCAGGTGTGGTTAATTGTGCTCTAATTATTTTGTTCCCCCCCCCCCCCCCCCTTTGCGGAGCGTTCTTGAGAATTGTTCCCCTTAAGATATATTCCTTATCAGGACCGTTTGGAATGCCTGTCCTGTTTTAGGAAAGGTGTATCTGCACCGAACATGCCTTAGGTGGTGACGAATCATTCACCCCGTAGTTTAATATTTCCTGGTACTGCTGCTTCTATTTATTTTTCTTGACACAGGATCCCTGGTTCCAGGCTGAGAAATATATACTGTTGAAATGTTGTTATATTTTTTCACTCTTTGACATAATTTCTTCTCACCCATCCTCCCTTTGTACACTTCTTGACTTACGTTCTTCTCACTCACTCTCCCCCTTTCCAGCTTTTCTTATTCGGAAGCAAAATTAAAACCCTGCCAGTGATGATCGCTTTGCCCAGACGAAGACAAGTATACTTGTTGGAAAGCAGCTGCGAACTGAGGCTTCCCCCTCTCTACCCTTGTTTAGTGCTCTTTCATGCCATGAAATAGCCCAAAGTAGGTTGAAAGTGACATGCTCGATGGCAGCGGGTCAATTTCTGTTTCTAATGAGGGACTGCAGATATCTATGAATATACCAGCGACGTTTTTTTATTTACGTGCCTTGCCTCAACTATGACTTTATTAGGCCGCGCAGAGGAGAGAACAAGGAAGTGTGAAAAAGAAGCTCGCCAGAAGGAAGAGGAAACTCGCAAATGTTCAGTGAAAGCACCAGCTAAATTGGAGGCATATTGTAAATAAACCTAACAATGTGGTGAAGGTGCTGAACGATCACCACGTACCCTTCACGACCTCTTTGGGGCAGACGACTCGCTGGTCTTCCACCAGTTGCCCTTGAACACGCTCCAAAGAAGCGATGCGCGGCACCACGGCGCAGCAGCACCCGCTTCGTAGCACTACCGCGAGCCACGGATTTTTTCTGGTAAGACTGCTGAAGACGTGGACGAGTGGCTCACCAATTACCAGCGTGTGGGCAAGTACAATCGCTTGGATGCCACATTAAAGCTGGCAAATGTTGTTTTCTTTCTTGGACGTCACAGCCGTGATATGGTTTGAGAACTATGAAGCGTCCCTAATGAGCTGGGATTTTGACCAGGAGATTCACAACTGTTTCGAGGATACCGCGTCAAAACTGAAATGCGCTGAGCAGGCTTTACTCCAACGAGCGCAAGTGCCTGAAGAAACATGCGCAACGTTCATTTAAGAGGTCCTAAAACTCTGCAAAGCGGTGAATCCGAGCATGTCTGAAGAAGACAGAGTTGGCTACCTTTTAAATGGCATCGCGGAGGACGTATATAACCTTATAATTACAAACGATAACTTGGATGCTGCCACGGGCATGATCAAGCATTGTCGCACGTATGAAGCTCTAAGTCTGCGTCGCGTAACCCCGAAATTCGGCCGTTTGCCAAATGTGTCCACTGTCGCAAGTGTGAATTTTCCGGAGTCTCCGAATTTATCAGACGTGATTCGCCAAATTGTCCGTGATGAACTCTCCCGCCATCAAGATATTTTGAACCGCAGTGAAATCCCCTGTGATAGCTGCTCCCTGCAGGCAGCTCCGATCCAACGCTTCTCTTGTTGGGGTTATACCGCTCCAACGTCTTCTGTCTGTGACCCCCGAAACAACTCCTACGGCCCTGCTCCACTAGCTCGTTTCCACTACAGCGCGCCACCTCGTCCGCAACGACACCCGCGGCTGGACTTCGCTGATCGCTTCGGTTCTATCACCCAGGAGCTATTATCCGAACCGGGCTCGAGAGCCACCAGTATGTTACCGCTGTGGTATGCTTGGCCACATATCCAGATTCTGCCGCCGCCGGAACCCAGCTCCGCGCTACCAGCGCCTATGGTCGAATCGTAGATCTAACGTGAGTTCAGAAGTCTGTGACCCGACCTATCCACCTCCTTCGGGCTGTTACCACTACGCAGCACCACGCAACGACTTTCCAGCTTCTGACCGGAGGCTGACTCCCCCTGCTCGCCGCTCCCGACGTTCGCCCTCTGCCCGCCGTTCTTCGCCGCCACCGGGAAACTAGCGTGTGCGATCGATGGAGGTGCGGTCGCCAGGTCATCGATATTGTCACTTCCTCTACCGGTCGTTATACTAAAGAACCGCTTGGAAGTATTAGTGGACGGTGTTTGTCTTATGGCCTTAGTTGATACTGGTGCTACAGTGTCAGTAATGAGTTTAGATTTTAAAAACCACTCCGGCCGCAAAATTATGGGACAGAGCTGCCATATTTAGAGGCGCAGGGGAAGAATCGTTGGTTCCGCTTGGTATTTGCTATGTAGATGTAGTGATTGCTGGAAACTTGTTTAGAACTGAATTTACGATGCTCCCTTGGTCTACGTATGACATTATTCTTGGGTTGACTTTTTAAAACAGTGTGGTGCAGTTCTCAACTTCAGCAATGGCGGGGTATCAATAAGCCCTAGTCTTCCATTGGCCTTCACAGAAGAATCGCCACGAGCTGCCCAAGTGTTTTCTGTCTTCGAAAATACCATCGTTCCGGTGATGCCGGTCATGTTCGTCCCAGTTGTCTCCTCGGGCGCGGTTCCCAATGCCTTCGACGCTCTGATGAAACCCGCCTCCCTTGCACGCGCGGAAAAGAATGCGTTGGTGCCGCGCAGCGTTGTTTGAGTGAACGAGTGCCGCCGTGCCATGCTTTGGACTGTAAACCATTTCAATGATCCTGCCGTATTGCCGCATGGTTTGAAACTCGCCGATTTTGAAGAAGAACGCCTTTCTATGCACATCGCCGCGTTCAGTGACGGCATTGCTCATTCAACTAGTTGTCCCAGCTGTCATGCCGATTCCCAGTTTCAGTCCATGACAAACGAATCGCTACCCACCAACGACAACCGAAAATCGATGGAGCTTCTTATGAAACATGCGGACGTGTTCGACGTTGCTCGACATCAGCCACCACCGATACCACATCCCGCACCCATCACATGATCGATACTTGGTCTGCATGCCCGATTCGACAGACGCCACACCGTGCCTCCCCTTCAGAACGTAAGATAATTGACGGAGAGGCCCGCGACATGATGCAACAAGGACGTTTTCAGGAATCATTTAGCCCGTGGGCCGCCATTGTAATTCTCGTGAAAAAGACAGATGGCACATGGCGATTTTGTGTCGACTATCGCCGCCTCAATACTGTCACAAAAAAAAAAATGTTTACCCGCTCCCGCGCGTTGATGATGCCATTGATTGCCTCCATTCAGCTTCCTGCTTTTCCTCTGTTGATTTACGGTCCGGGTAATGGCAGATACCGATGCATCCGAAAGACAAAGAGAAGACTGCATTCATGACTGCAGATAGGTCATATGAACTTAATGTGATGTTTTTCGGCCTATGCAACGCTCTGGTTATCTTTGAAAGATTTATGGACACTCAATTGCGTGGACTAAAGTGGCAAGCTTGCAAGTGATTTTCGGGAGGATCTTTGCCGAGCATAACAGTCGTTTAGCTGTTGTCCTTAAATGCGTAGGGAAAGCCGGTCTCGTGCTGAACTCCAAGAAGTGCTGGTTCGGGGAACGGGAGATCGTTGTGCTTGGGCATCTGGTTGACAAAGATGGTAATAGGTCCAACCCTAAGAAGATTTAAGCTGTCAATTGCGTCAAAGAGCCCATGTCTGTGAAAGAACTCAGGAGCTTCTTGGCACTTCGTTTTTACTTTCTGCGCTTCATTCACAGGGAAGTTCAAATAGTCCATTTGAAATTCCCTATGCTAATAGTCCATTTTTCCTTCCCTATGCCCGTTTGCCTCGACATTCTATCGACATCATTTTGCCGTACTCTCTCGGCACCGAGATTTCTGTTTCGAGCACTCTCCGCCGCAGTGAAGAGGCTCGTCGGGCCGCCCGATTACACATTCTGTCCTCGCACGGCCGCTCTAAGCAGCGCTACGGTCGTCGGCTGCAGGATTTCTCCTACCTTTCCGGAGGCTTAGTATGACTCTGGACACCTATCCGCAAGTGTGGGTTTTCCCAGAAGCTGTAGTCGCACTAAACAGGCCCATTTATTGTGCTCACGCGCATCAATGATTTCAATTACGTGCTGTCTCGCCAATGTTCCCAAGGCCGCCCTTCTCGGAAAACACAAGTAGTCTAAGTCACAAGAATGAAGCGCTGTCACTGTCGGGTCTGACTGACAGCCCAGGGGGCTTCGTCTGCGAAGGGAGAAATGTCAGCCAGCGCAGAGGAGAGAACAAGGAATTGTGAAAAAAGAGCTCGCCAGAAGGAAGGGTGAGGAAGAGGAAGCTCACCAACGTTCAGTGAACACACCAGCTAATTTAGAGTCATCTTGTAAATGCACCGAACAATATTCCTAATAGCCACTGTGCTATAATGTGGCTTAAATTGAGCCATGAAAATGTTTGCAATGTCTCCATTGTCGATATCTGACACCTACTGAAACAGTCTATTTTAAAGTTTGGACTGACTTCAGCATTTGAAACTGCAGACGATACCGGATGGGATCGAATTTAAAAGAGTTTTGGACCGCATGGAAACCTATGAGGAAAATGCATAGCTTGCCTAGAGAGGCGGTTCATATTTACATGGGCGAGGCGCATGGACGCTACATTCAGAACATGTTTCCTTTTTTATTTTCATCAAAGCCTCAGTCAAGCACTAATTCCGACTGTTTGGTCATAACCTCTATATAACAGGTTTGTACTTGTGTCTTCAGCGTTGTACTGATTTGGTAGTTTCTGCCTCTCTACAAAGCGTCTAAAACCATCTATTAGGTAGCATTTAAACCATTTCCCTCATGTGCCTACACACATCCTGCAGCGGTTTGGCGTATATGCCAACTGTGCCCGAAGATGTTTTAATACGAACTTAACGTTTAAACATTTTTACTGTTTGAAAACGTTTCTTCTTCGAAGGCATTACTACTTATGAATTTTGGAAAGCAGCATTTCTCATGGTATGCTAATCATGGAAGCAGTGTTTTGAAGACCATAAATTTTCGCTACAGAAATCGGTATCTAAGCATGTCCTGGATTGTGGTGTATTCAGTACTTTGCTATTTTCGAAATGCACAGTATCTGTTCTACATGGCCACCTTCACTAAATAGGGCGAGAACATGATAAACTTTGAAAGGTTGACCTCGCCTGCGCCAGGAAGTTAAAACACTGCTTTATCATGTTTAATACAAGCATCTTACACTAATTCACTTCTGACTCACAGCTCAACATGATTGCAAAAAAGCTCGCCTTAGTCATACCCAGAAGCTTCGCACAATGTAGACTTCGTAAACATAATTCGGTAAGCTGCTTTCTAAGCTGCGCATTTTAGAGTAAGTTAAGTAAAGCAAACGCACTGATTTTTTATGCATTATAAGGCAATTTTCTTGCGCAGTGTCAATCTTCCTATTTGTCACCAAAAATATTAGTGCTGGTTGCGATATGTTGATTTAATTATGTGGTCTATGTCTAAAATTGCACTCAGATAAGATATTTCTCCAAACTATAAAACTCCGACTACGTATTCTTGCAGACTTCTGCAGGGAATTTCAAATAGGTATCCTACTGAAAAACCAAAAGTTCTACCGGGCAATAACCTCATATAATCTCACCAAACCGCATAGACTCTCATATGGTGGACATCATTATCATAAAATATTTCGCATAATTTATGATAATATACAAGAAACTATGAGATCTTAGGAAATTATATGCGATTTGTATGATTTCGTATGCGAATTGAGTGAGATTTTGTGAGAAACTGAGATTATTGCCTCACAATGTTTTCAGTAGGGTACTGTTTCACAGTTCAACGGAATAGAACAAACACTGGTGGTGCAAAACGATGCTTTGGTTTACTGCGCATGAAATCATACCTGATGTAAAAGTTACATATTTGTTTTCGCTTGCATGCTTACCACCCATGGAAACTGCCCTGGTGCGGCTTACGTGCCGTTCACAATGAGGTGTGGGTATCCGGATATCCCGCAATCTATAAAAAGGCAGTGAACATGATGAGGTAATACCTAAACGTGTCTGCAATAATTACAATATGTGATGCGAGTATGCTTCATCTTAAGCAAAATCGGACGCAGTCGCAGTCTTCCAGCTATCTTGTTTGATCTGCTATTTCTTTTACTGGGGGGGGAGGGGGGGGGGTGTGCCTGCGTTTCGTTGGCATCTAATTGGTATAACTACTTCTCATCTGTACACGCTTACCGTCGTTACCCTCCTAACACTATGTTCCGAACTGAGGGACTATGAGGTGTTTCGGCTAAATAAATAATAATGCACTGCATATAATTCCTTCTCACGGTAAGAATAAATTATTTTTGATCGAGCCTCTGGTGCCATTCGCTTTAACAAAATTTATTCACTGTCAAATACTGCTTAATTATTTTGAACGGGCCTGTAAGAAAGCTGTAAACAGCCAAACAAACCGTGATTTCTGCAGGAATGCGGTGTTGAAATATGCGACACACTTGTAGAGTGGATCATGTTGAAAAAGTGGCCTTAATAAACATTGATGGAAAAAGTTTGCAACTCTTTTTCATGGGCAATAAGGACAGAGTACAGAGCATCCAACAGAAAAGCGGCTGGTACTCGCTTTGCCTAAATATGCCTTTATTCGTAAATTTTAAATTGGTGAATACAAATTTATGTATCACTACTTCGAAAGCCCCATTGAAGGGCTATTAAATGAGGGTTTTGAGTGAAGCGTTCTAGGATAGAATTTTTATATACTATATCAATTCGAATATGCCCTCATTTTACTCCATAAGGCTTGTACTTTTGGCCATTTACTTTCCAAGACGAAACCAATAGGTTTTGTAGACTTATCATTAAACGCTATGAGTGCAACGGCGTAAGGTTGCTGTGCTGCTCACGCTCCCACAAGTATTTTGTTCAAAAGCTAAGCTTTAAAATTTCCACTGTTGTAATGCAATTACAATGAAACGGAGCGTACTCGACTTTTGTCGTAATTTTTATTACACATTTCGAGTGTATAAAAACTTTCTTGGCACATTTTTTGACGCGCTTGAAAAGTGCACTGTTGTTATCAGTAAGATAACGAACTAACCCGAAAATATCCCACAGATACCTAAATATATAAGGTAGCCTTGAAACTACTGCCCTCAGCAATGCATTGCCGAAGACATATTTCACAAGAAAAGTGATTTCCTCCCGGTCATTGCTACACATTCAAAGAGGCACGTTAAGAGAGCGACATTTCCCCTCGGTGTTCATCTGGCACGTTAACTTTACCGGCTAGTAGACATCAGAAGCTGAAACAGCCGTGAAAAGCGGAAGAATGATATGCTTGCCGGGTGCATTTAGTTGAATTTCTTCTGCTGAAATCTGAAACACAGAAGTGCATAAATTCATTAGCTGAAGAGGCGAATGGACGGGAAGATATTTCGCAAATGAAACCGATAAGAGGAAATTCATGCTTTATGCCCGACGTAGTCGGTATATACGATGGAAAAACATGAAGAAATAACAAGCACCCATTGTTAATTTATTGACACTGAGCTTTGGGGTGCCACTTATAGATAAATTGAAGTAAATACTTGCCGGTGTTGAAAAAATTACAAAGACAGCCGCTGCAATGATCATAAAATTTACGTTGTTCATTTTGGCTCGTTTCCTGGAAGAGCAGAAGTGAAAATAGAGGTAATATATTTACGTTGGTAAAGAATTTCTCCCCTTCTTAGAACTTATGGCGCGCAAACTTAAAATTGCAGTCAGTACGGCGTGGAAATCACTCTTCTATTTACACGAAACTTACTCTAAACAACAGTGAAAACCTGTACACTGTTAAGGAGCTATACTTATGTCCGCGGAAAGTGTGCCCTGAGAACTGATATTTTTGGTGGTCCATGAGACACCTTGTGGCTTGTTTTGCAGACTCAGCTTTGTTCCAACATCCGTCAAAGCTGCACTGGTTTATGCATGCATGAAAAAATATATCCTGGCCGAAGCAACGGTGCGCCTGAAGACCTTGAGCTTTCGGATGCACGCGTGATTCGGGCCAGGCGCATCTGCTAAGTCAGCTGAGCAGTTAGTCCGGGCGGCAAAAATTTATACCGGCAGTGACAAATAAATAGCTTGATTGTGCTTCCCTGCAGACGTCAGCGATCATCTTCTCTTCCAAGCCTTTGTGCAGCAAGATTATATTTGTCCTCATGGTGCAGATAGGCCAATTTTATTTCTCTTTCTTTTAGCAAATGTAACGTAGCATGAATTTCAATAGTGGTAAAGGTGAGGTTCTTGCTGGACCTTACACTACATGGCTTTAATTGCCGACGGAAGGCAAATACCTCTATAGGGGAATACCAGTTTAAATATTTATGGCGATATAATGCGCCATAAATGCGTGGTATTTGTTCAGTAGTTTACTTTGATGGCCAGAATACAAAACACACGGAAAAACGCCGGTATGCATTTCAAAATATAGAATAGAGATTTTTTTCAAAAGCCGGGAGGACGTTTGGTTTTTTGTGGGTAGGTGGACTGTGTGTCAAAGCTAGAAATATTTTCCCGGTAACGCGCATTAAAATGATGCCTAAGGAAATAGAATCAATAGTCAACGTTTTCATATTTAAATTTAGACTAGTACAATGGATCTCCAAATTGCGCTTTTATTTCCCAGAACACGGTAATTCATAATCTGTGGGTATGTTCTCGGACTGTGCATGAACAATGGCGGCCCTGTAGCCCGCAATCTGCTTAGGCAATGGACTCCTCGTAGAAACGTATCTCTAGCAACCTCAGCAGTCTTCGTGACAGCCATTCATTTTCAGTGGTGAGGTCCGAAGTCTTCAATAAAGCAATATTGATTTCGCTTATTGAAATCAATTAAATTATACACTAACGTTTCAACAACTGCACGAGCCTACTAGGTGCATACCGTGCACTCTGACCATCTAGCTTGCGTAAGGGAGATCAGAATACTTGCCTTTGTCTATGAACCTAAGCCTGCGCCCCTTTGCAGCATAAAGGCGAAAAATCTGGGTTTGTGAGTGCTTTACCGTTCCGTACAGTATTTGTAGTTAGCATCAAAATGAAACTGAAAAGAACTGTGTGCAAGGCATATCAGCCATTGTATTTGTCGCTATTGTCTCAATATTGTACCCGCTGAGAAAACAGGGGTGTATACAGGTTGCTTTGAAATATAGTCTACGCGATAGAAAAGTTAGCCTAAAAAAGACGATTTATCTAAAAAGCTTCAGGGATACACATGACGAAAGACGTTCGTTTCTAGACCAGCGAGAAAAGCAAGACATCAGGTGTGGACTCTGCATTTCTCAAACAATAGTGTAGATTTTTCAACTCCTTTTAAGAACTGTGCCTCATCCAAGGCACTAAAATGTGAATCGTTTGCAAAAGAAGAACATCCCGAGAAGGTGATATTAGTGCGGACGGATAGGGGCGCAGTTTCTTGAGAGAAAGTGAGATGCCAAATTTGCAAATCCGATCTGCAGACTGCCAGCTATTCACACCTGGCTTTATGAATCATTTCAGCGCCAATTTTGCAGCTGGAATTGTAGTGCCGATGATCTGTTTCAGAGGCTCTGTTTTGTGTCGGTAATTGTATGGCTTTTGGAAATAGCGAACATCTTTAGAAAAGAAAAAGAGCTTCTGTCAATGAGAAAAGTCGAGAATACAGCCCTCCATACTTCAACTTAACTGCCTCTCGAAATGTTCTCAACGGATGCCAACATGAGCTAATAAAGGCTTTCGTATTCAAAATTCTAGAGGCAGGTTTGGACCACAAAAGTGCGTTGACGTGAAAGCCATTATGTTAACGGTGTAGGTATTCATGGTAAACGAGCGCGAAGAACAAACACGAAAGGAAAGACAGCACAACACAAGTGCTCACTCGCAACTGGATGGTTTATTGGGGAAAAGCAGCTTAAGAACACAAGAGAGGGAAAAAGACAAAATTCGAACTCGCATCACACATGTAATCAAAAAATGAAAACACGCGCATGATAAAATGTGAAGTAAAGCAGCGAACACCGGCACAGAATAAGCTCGCGGCAAACACATTTTTCACGAAGAAAAGCGATTTCAGGGGTTGTTAGGCTGACAGAGGGGGCGCTGACACGTGTCAATTGATTTTGCGATGAAGTAGGCTTCCTTTAGCTCACGCGTGAATTTATTAGGGTGTGTAAAGAAAACAGTAGTATTCTCGAAGTCTGAAATACACCGTGTACGCGTAGCGTACGCTGGCTGATCATTGCCGGGATTGTAAAAGATCTAAGCGTGCGATGTATTCCAAAATTCAGTCGATGTTGGCTTTTTTCCTGTATATCGTGTATCTAAGATTCAGGGCTTATCTCCCATTCTTCTTTGCTTTACGTGGCTTTGAATCTCGGGGCCTTGCAGCACAGGCATCGTCAGGTAGGTTTTACACACCTTCCTTCCTTCTCATTAGATCGTTTCAATTGGCTCTGCAGGAAAACAAAATTGCATCTCTACCGCTATCGAGTATAGGGTAGCGCAGGTGAGACATTTTGTAGGATAAATTTACCACATCAATACTTACCTATATATATATATATATATATATATATATACTTTAAACAACCTTCGCCGTAATTTATAAGGATCTGGACATGAAATAGGAATGTTTTGATTTTGGGTCCCCTACGGCGTGCGACTGTTTCGACATGTAGTTATTAACACGCTCAGAAATTGCCTCTAAGATATTACGCAGAAGATGTGCCTTCCTCCTCAAAGCTCGCCATCAGTGCATTCGACACGTCACTAATCTAAGGACAGCAACCAATTCTGAGGAGCGCAGCTGCTGGCACAGCCCGGTTTCTTCTTGAGACAATGAACTCTGAATTGCCCTCTTTGTGATTAAGTGGAGCGTCGCCTTTCAGCCGCTCATAGTTCGACATGAGCCGCGAAAGCGAAATCAAGTAAAAAAAGAATGCCTCTTCTTACATGTCATTAAAAAAAAACAAACAAAAAAAAAACATGTCATTCAGGTAGGAACAAAAGCAGGCAGGAAGGAAACTTCCCTCGAAAGAAAAAATGACAGCAGTCGACGACAAGACTTCGTTTTTCATTACTTTGTATTGCATGCGTGCACAAAATTTCGCCGAAAATTGTGATGCAGATAGAACTTTATTCGCAGTTCACTCTACAAAAGTTGTCTGCGGTAGAAATGGTAGGTAAAATAAGAGACAAATGTCAAATAAACATCAAAGCAAGATATGTTGTTTTCGCGAAAGCAACGTAAGGAGACATAAAATCAGGAACATGAGACCTCGGCATTCCAAGTCAAGAACTGTGACGTAAAATTGTCATTACAGAACGACCAAGGAAAATGAAACATCACATTTGTAAATACAGAAGTGTTCGGTGCTGCATCGGGAAGAAATGCACCTTGTCATTTGATTTTCTGAACTTCCTAGAAAGAAACTGGACTGTGCAAATAAAAACGGCCGAGTTCTTATTGACTTGCTTGGATGTCAGGGGTAGTCAAAAGTTCCCAGGCCGCAGGTTTTCCTTCTGGTCGGAATATTCTGGCACGTGAGATCCCAATAAAGCTATCAGATATTTAGGATATTAGAATAATGCTTCTACACTCAACAGGCATTTTTAGATTTGGGGTCGTCGCAGCTACCTGAATATACTGCCCAGAAGCAGACCCTGTGGCCTGGGAACTTTTGACTACCCCTGTACAACATGGTAGCTTCAGGTTGGATAAGTAATTTAGCGACAAGCTGGATGAATTGCTAACACTGTCTAGTGTAGCCACCTCCTGCAGCGTCTGGAATGATAAGTGCTGGCGTGGCTGTGCGGTGAAGGCGTCTTTTTTCGAGTCATTACCACAGGTGATCAAGAGTCGTGCACTCAAGGGCTAGCTCCTTTCAGCAGATCTTGCAATATGCTTGAAGGCGTTGAAACTGCAGATACCCTTTGGTTATCCCCTAAAAAAAAGAAAAAAAAAACAAGGCCACGCAACATTACTCACCCACACAGAGGATCTGGGCCCTCATGAATACCATCCGACGAGAATTGAAAACTGGCATGAAATAAAAAAAAATCTTGAAAATATGAAAAGAATGAAATGAAACTTCATTTTTTTCTGTAAACCATGCTACCGTTGCATTGTACAGGAAAAATAGCGTGCCCAACACGCGGTACAAAATAAAATAGAACAGCAAGACCATGCGAATTTAAGTCAGTTTTCGCCTTATTTCGTTGGTAGAGAAAACTGCAGCATCAGAGGCGGCGGCGGGAAATGGTGTTGTTGCAAGAGATTTAGTGAAACGTTTGGTTAGTTATATTCCTCTCGCTCTTTCTTATTCGTGCAGTTGTAAGTTTTTCACGGAAATACGTAATATCAACTTCAACTCTGGTGTCTGCTTTTGATTAGGAGGGCACACCGTTAGCGCTCACTATTCTTCCAGGTATGGCTTCAGACATTCTTGGACACGTCATAAAAGTTTGTTTATGTATAGGAGAGTCGCGCTACATCCCCTTTGTGCTAAGCACGCGATGTGTTGTTGTCCCGTTAACGGGAGAGAAAAGTTTTTTTTTTTTTTTTTTTTTAAAGGAACGAAAAGTGCAACTGCGGCATTTGTATGGCCTCTATATGCTCTTACCAGTTCCTTCGCAGCACGAAGGCAGAATTTAAGCGTGCGCAGCTGCAGCCGTCTTCTAAGTGCAAATATTGAGCGCGAACGACTGATATCTTATCTAACAACAGCCGTAGAAGCTCCGCTAGAATATTTGTGTTTGTGTTGGGTTTAACGGAGCATAAGCAACCGAGACCATCACGCGCCAAGCTCGAAGTGAAAGCTCCGCCAGAGCAGGTGTGACGATCCCCGAGTTTCTCTTAGACGATCAGGAGCATCGCAATCATATTTCGATGAACCAACACGAACAGACATAGAAGCGCGCACGAGAAAAAAAAAATAAAATCAGAAATAAAATTTTTCAATAAAAATTATATCTCGTTTTCTTTTATTCGAAAGTAATTCTTTTTGATGCGCGCAATTCTATTGCATTGCATGTATGAGAGGCATTCTTCACTACGTTTGCAGATAAGTATAGTCTACAGCAACGAACAGACGTGTCTGTGATTACACGACAGTTTCAATAAGTTGTTTGACCAAGGTAGCGCGCAGGACTATTCATATCTGGTAGGCAAATGTGGTAGGCGGCCGGGATTCAAACCTGCATCTCGGCCACAGCAGTGAAGCGCCTTAACCAGTACACGACCACGTCGTGTAGTTAGATGTAGAGGAGGCTCGTAGTACATGAGCAATTTTAAGCGAAGAAAAGGCGACGCTGAAAAATCCGGATTCATAAAAGGGCTTCGTTGGAAAGAGAGACGGTCCGAGGTTTAGGTAGCTATCTTGCATTACATGACCATGTACATACACTTATAAATGGGCACCGTAAAAGCTTTCCCGAGGAAAAAATATAACGCAAGCAAAAGCGTCCCCGGAAAATTACGCTGCAGAAACGGCTCAGACTAGCCTTATGGTTTACGCCATGTAGGCATTGATCTCACCAATCACTTGTGTGCTGCCCGCTCTGTTTACATCGCACTGGGACGTGCCATGACGTAATGCACCGCATTCAGGGCAGGATTAACAGTGATGAGCACTTCGCTTAAAACAGGATAAAAGCTTAAGCCGTGGTGTTTTCGCATCCTCCTGTTTTTTACATAAACATTACCTGTTTACACACTTAAAAAAATGTAAGTTTAAATATTTCACAGGAACTCAATTTTTAAATGAGAGCGTGTATTCGCAAACAATGTCTCAATTTTTCATTGCCTTTTCAAGCAAGTAAGTAAAGATATTTTCATTTCTATAGCGTTTTAGAGGCTTTTGATTGGAGAGTTTCTTGATGAGACGCCGCCTTAGAGTCTCGCGTCTCTACTGTCGGAATGCAACATTGCCCTCGCCTGCAAGACGTGGTGAACTCCCACTCTCCCTCTCTCTCTCTCTCTTTCACGGAGAGCCATTATATTTGCCCTCCTGGCCGCCTTCCCCCTGAGCTGTGGCGGAGAGGGTAGGGGGAGAGAACTGGCGTAGCACGCCGGGCTGCCATGAATAAGTGAGGCGGTGTCAACTTTGAACAGTCATAATCTCCAACTAATAATTTATTGTCTTCATCACAGCCTTCCCTGCTCACTCTAAGATTAATAAAACCCACAAATGACCTCAACGGCAGCAATGGCAGATGTCAGTTGGTTTACAGCTGGTACAAACTGACTTCCAACTGAAGGTCAGTTGCTCCCGTTCATTTCCCTCGACCACCACGTGGGACCAGCTTATTTCCACGTGCTAGGCATATGATACCAGTCAATACCAGCTGAGTACCAACTGGGACCACCTTAAATAAACTGGAACCAGTTAGAGCCAGCTAAGAATATTTTGCTTTTTTTTTCACTCAATTGAACGAGTACCAAGTTTTTGTAATTCGACCGGTGAAATATCAGGCTGGCTTTCGGATTAAGCGTACGATCCGCCAAACAGCTTTTGGAGCATTCTACATTGGAAACCCTAAGGTCGAATGTTAACGATGGGAAATAAGGAGGATGATGTGACTGTTTTTTGGACCAAATCTCGAAACCCTTCATTTTTTCAAGCTCTCATGGGGCCCCTGAGAACAGAGGGCCCACTTCATTTGATTCCTTTGAACCCTGGATGATCCCACCTTGCCGGCATTGAGCTCGTAGCTATGTGGACAGTGCCGTTGTTATCACCTCTCTGATACTTGCACATTCACCTATGTACGCGTTAAACCGCGACTGACATTCGACAGCCAAAGCGGTGGAGCAGCTCCACATCTGTCTATTACAAAAGGGCAGCGACGTTCGGCAACGTTCTGTGGAATCGATGTCTGTGCCACGACACTGGGGACTAACCCTATGGGATACGCAATGAAGTTTCGCAAAACACAGGCTGTTTTTGCGAAAACAAATCTAATAAATATGCATTGGTGCCGCTCCCGAGCACTCAGAACTCTCTCGCCATTGTATCTGAATGCATGTCAATGATCATTTCAAGGTTGTTAATCTTAATTGACATTGAAACTAACACCGGTCCCGGCACTATTGACGCCGTACTAATGGAGCTACAGAAATACAACACCTGATAAAGAAACTGCTATATACACAAGAGATTACTTGATCGGAGCAAACGAACATGCCATGAAAATTCAATACCCCGCGGATCGAAAATGGAAACGTGAACACTTCCACCTTCCACAATAGAAGCTAATCGCATCCTAATAACCCCTTAAACCATCTAGCTGACCTAGAAAAACCGTTCGCGACGAGACAACTCGATATTGTACGTTATACGAGGCACAATCCCATCTTAGTCACCTGTGTAATCAGAAGAGATTATTGATTACTGCGGGATCCTATTGAATATTGACATAGAAAGAAAATAAGCAAAACGAACTCAATGCATCGGTTGCTATTCCAAAGAAGCAAACCATCCCATAATTATATAACACACTTTACACAAAACGAAGACTCTGATCCTTTCTAAATAAACGAAGCAGAAGGTCACTGCTATTAGTTCCGGAGATATTTATCGACCGGTTAAAACCGCAAGGAATAACATTGTTGTCTCATTTGCCAGAGGGAAATCGGTACCAACTGCCCTCACATTCAAAACACTTATCACAATCTAACTTATTAGTAGGACACATCTTCTGAAACTGCGAAAAATTCTTATATTAAACATCTCGTCGACCAAAATAAACTGCTCTAGTGTCACATCTGAGAATGATCGCACCTTCTTAATATTCACTAACATTCGTAGTTTATTTTAGCAACGAGACAACGCAACGAACGTCGTGTTATCTTACAATAATAGCCAACTCATCCTAACAAACTTGGTTTACTAAGGACGTAAGGTACCACTAAATTCTGACTTACCTTCCCAGCTTTGACATTTATCGCAGGCATCGCAAAGATGCCCGTGGTGGGGAGGCTTGTAATTGCAGAGCCAACAGCTGTCATGTGGTCACTGTCATGCCTTCCTTTAATTCTTATCTCATACCTTGAAATTCTTTGGATTCTGGTTAGATCCTCGTCGAAGGCAGTAATGCTTGGCGTCTTTTACCGCCCTGCAAAAAGTAATTCATATTTCTTTCCAAAACTAAAAATATGAAACCTTGCCTCAGTCCACCTCAATGCTAATTTGTCCTCTTTTTCGGTGAAAAACTTTCGAAACATTGATTGGTTTAATTTAAAGGCTACCAACACAGCAGTAAGACATTTTCTCAAGGTATGTCTGAACTTAAAACTTGCGAAACTCGTTAAAGTAGCAACACGTGTTGGAAACGTCTCTGCTTATAATGCAGAATTTATGACTTGTATTGCCTACCGAAAATTATAAATCTTTACAATCATAATACATTCCCAACAACCCCACCAGAATATACTTACCAGCGAATTAGATGAATCATCGATGCTAATGTTGCTAATACAATCACTGGGAAATTTTCTTTGTTCACTAAGGCCACCAGGACACCTCAGTCTACCCTTCCTGTGAAGACAACATATGACCTGCAACCCATAGCCTTTCTTGCAGATGAAAATATTTGCATATCTGAAAATATTAGGCTCCCTACACAAGCCCGCATCGATGAACTTAATTGGAAAGTATTGAAGAATATCGCTTCTTTGTAGAAAATTGTTATGCCTTTTACTTTCACAGTCATTGTCTGCAGGTCATTTATCCCACAATTAGATGGTGGGAAAGGGTGTTCCTATCTTCAAATTAGGTAATAAAAGCTCCCCTTTGAACTATTTTCCTGTATCACTAACCGCGTACTGTGCAAAATAGTGGAACATGTTATATAGGGACAGATCATCAAATTGATAGATCCTATTTGTTTTCACAATTCACAGCATGGCTATCAAAGGATGTTCTTGTGAAAAGCGACTGGCACGTTTCCAATTGTAACCTTCTGACTAACGCTAGCTCTTTCAAATTACGCTAATAGATTTGATAAAGTATCGCCGAATTCACAAATAAATTTTCTAACAAAATTTACAGCCTATATATTATGTTATTCAGAATTCATTACTAATCATATAAAATATATGGTTATTAGCATTCGGATATCTGGCCCCTTAATCGTAACATCAGTTATCCTGTTATTTTCGTAATATATATTAATCACTCATTCTTGCGTGCTCGTCCTCGATCCGCTTGTTTGCTGACGAGTGCGTCATTGATTCTACAGTGACTAATCTCTCTGGCCAATATTCTCTTTCAAATGACTCAAACAACGTTCAAGAGTGGTGTGATCAGTGGTTAAGGAATCATTACTTCAAAAATGTAAGTTCATGCAATCCGGATTTCTCGAGCGTTCCCTTCTGCCTACACACTCGGTTATGTACCAATAAAAACCGCGCAGTCATCGTGAAAGCTAGGCATGATATTATCAAAAGATCCGACCTGGAACGCGCACGTTACCAACATCATTTCGTCGGCAAACAAGGAAACTAGACGCTATGATTCCTGATACGACACATTCGCATTGCGCCTAAATGCTCTAAATTACTAGCATATAAATCCCTCATCAGACAAAGTCGAATGTGCCTCACCCGTTTGGAATGCGCATCAAGCGTGTTTGAAGACAGACCTCGAAGCATTTTAAAATCGCACTTCACGGTTCATTCACTGCGTATTCGTGCGAAGTCAGTGTTCTTGAAAGCAGAAAGTAACCTATCACTGCTATCGCATCGCAAGAGCATTACTACCCTCTGCGTTTTTCACAAGGTTTCCAACAGATCATTGCAGCAAGCACGTTACATCATACGCCGCAAGTGCATATTCCTACAGCACCGGTCAACAGCTTCACGTTTTCCGTCCACGCTCCGACGGAGCTACCGTTTCAGGCTCCATCCGTTTCCGTATACCATCTGACAGGAACAGCCTTCCTCACCAAGTCGCAAGCGTCACCTGCTCATTAATCTTGTCTCAAAATGTAACAAACAATTTTACCATAAACCATGCATTGTAAATCTGCAACCCACCTCTTATGTAATTATCTAGAATAAAGGTGATTAAGGAAAATGAAACTAATCGACCTGATTTTATTTTCAAAGCATCGAAAACGTGGGTAAATGGTAGCCGTCAAACCATCCGTAAACACAGTATACAATGAAGCGTAATGCCAGATGAACACAAGCTGCATTCTTCCCTTCTGCGGTGATTTTGGAATCTGAAGTCAAATTTTAACCATTAAAATCCCACAATGTCTCTTTTAGTAATAAATTAGCTAAATCTTCTATGAAAGGCTATTTGTTGGTATCTTAAGATGTTTTCAAGAATAGATATTCTATGAAGGTATATGGAGAAGAAATTACAGCAATGAGAATATTCTTTCTTCTGGGCTCAGAAGGGTGTGCTACATCTATCAGAAGTTTGCGAAGCAGGAAGCAGCGCGGTGGTGAAGATAGTATATGAATCCGTTACTCTTGACCTTTCTCATCATTGGCAGTCGAAAAGTATCTGTAACGCTTATATAATGTTCAGTTATGAGGGAAATTGGTTTTTTCCGGCTTTTTATTCGAGGATTGTCGTCAAGAAAATGACGACTGAACGTCTGCTGCCAGTGCAGCCGCTTACAAGCTGCATTCATAGCTTCACCACAAAGCGGTGATCATCAGAACTAATATTTGAGACTGGTTGTAGCAAATAGTTTTATGTTCAGTTTTCAGCGAAATGGCACACGGCTAAAGGTAAGAGCAAGAAAAAAAAAAGGAAGGATAACACAGCGCCTACTGACAAATGTTCATTTAGCGATGCACATACAAATTTAATACATTCACACCAGCGCAGGCGCAGATCATGCAAGAAAAAAAGCAGAAATACGAGAAACGCGTTCTACCTCTATCCCAAAGATATCGAAAGTAGCGTCTTTCCTGCGTTATACATAAGAAAGGAAGCATCGATAAGACGTTCTGACACAGCTCTTGTAATATGCATCTATCTTTTCGCGAATGGCTTTTATTTTGCTTCAGATAAGAATCCTCACCGTCGGAAACATCTTGTACAATTCTTGCAAGTAATGCAGTGCTCAACAATTCTGTGTGCGTGTTGTTTTGGCGCCTTTAACTTATAATGAATAGACACCAAGTAGCCCAAAAAGAAGTTCTCTTAAGCTCAACAATGCTGCAGCGCATGACAAGACCTGCATCACGGCAAGGCCATTTCTTTCACAACGCCCGTGGCACCTTTCGCAAAGCGGTGCCCGTGCCTCTTTTTGCATCCTCGTTTCCTGATTTCATCTGGGATGCGTCGGGCCAAGTGAATCATCCGAGGGGCGGGAAGGACCAATGGCACAGTGTGGCGGTTTGCATCCTTTTTCAGTCAATTGGAGAATAGTGCGCGTAGGGCATCATTTCGGACCTTACTTTAGCTTGCGGAGGGAGTTTTCTTCCTGGCCAGTCCTGGGATTCACTTCCACAAGAGGGTTTCTTCAACAACCACAACTGACTCAGGGAAACCAGCCGCACCAAGCCAGGGCGATGGATTGCTTAAATTGTCTTCCATATCATGTACAAGAGATTTTCGGATTGCAGACAATAGAGTTTAGCGATCCCTGTGCTCCCAAGTTCTGCCTGAGATTAATTCATGACCATACATCATCATCATAATCATCATCAGCCTGACTATACCCTTTGCAGGGCGAAGGCCTCTCCCATATTTATCCACTTAACCCGGTTCATGAACATACTCATGAGCTTAAATCAAGAATACCAACTAGCCTAACAACTCTTATTAAGAAGAAAATAACTCTTTACAAGGGGTGAGTCGAGAAGGATGTAAATCACTTTTGAGGCTTTAGATTCACATGTACCGTAATAGTTTCGTAGGTAGTAACAGTGGTCGGGTTCCTGTATGTAATCTATGTAGTTTGTAATATCCATAGGGCACTGGGGTTAATTTTATAACAAACAGTACGTTTAATGTTGTGCCAGTGACTTTATGTAGGGGATTGGGAGCGGCCATGTTCATTTTGCAATCAGCTAACAACCGCCACTAGCTCTTCAATATAGGCTTCTTTATACCTGTTCATTGGTCTACCTTATGAGGGAGCGAACAAAACAGTTCTATAGCCATTTCGGCAGAAAGAGCTTTTGAGATTTCACTGAAAGCTCACATCTTCCCACTCGGTAGGCCAGGATGAGACTGTTCATTCCGCGTGAAAGCTGAAGCAAAGCACTAAAACATCATCGTACTTTAGAGAAAGCTTCAAAGTGCCAATTCCATATAATTTATTTACTTCGCCGACAACAGATGCTCGGTACTTGAAGTATATTTTCCTGGTGTACGAAGGACGAATAATCTCAAGCTAAAAATGGCCCAATATTTCAGAAAAGCTGAAGCGTTATCAACTAGAATATATATAAACAGCACATTTTGTTCATGTTTGCAAGGGGTCACACTATATATTGCTACTATACTGTTACCAATCACAAGTTTCAACGTGCTGCAGAGTGATTTGTATCCGGTAGAAAATATATTCTCTACGGTCGCCTAAAGGTTAACAGGTCCATGATTTACCTTTGTTAATGATTTATGGGTCACCTCACATAGGGTACTATGTTCGCGGCCTTATGCGTGACCTTAAGCATCTGCTCGAAGCTACCAGACCATTATGTCATTTGGTGACCGGGCCGCAGCAAGGGCTGTATAGGGTCAGGCGGTGCGTGCAGCGAATAGGAAATACCATCCGCTAAGTTAAGACGCCCTAGCTTACTTCTCTGCGTAGCTACATTTTACGTTTATCTGATTTGTCAATCTCTCGTACAGCACAGAAATGAAATTCAAGATCCGAATTGAACCCTCTTAGAAAATGGCTCCTCGACTTCGTGTCTCAACAGCTGCTGTATCGCTAAGTGCTGGAAGGTATGTAGAAGATATCAGTACGCTACAAGCGTATATATTTTTTATAGATTAAGCTCTTATGTTTTCGTCTATTTGTAGTATGACTTGTTTCGTGCTGCATTTTTTATTTCTTCTTCCTGCAGTTCACCGAACTCTCAAGAAGCAAGCTCCACTTACCGTTTGCAACATTTAACACTTTATGCTACCTCGATTCCAACCATGGGCACGGAAATGAGATAGCACAAACAGGCGTGGGGTGTTCGTAAATGGAAGAGCTGGCACCGGAAAAGAAGCAGACGACAGCAGCTGCGTATCTAGATACACCCTTGTGCGTCAGACAAGTATTCGGCGCCACTATTCGCTGCTGAAATGTTTTTATCGGGATAGTTTTATTACATGAGTGCAGTGTGATCTTTCAGGGCAACATATCTCAAGCACACAGTTATGCACACCGAAGTCAAAATTTGAATTTCTATATAGCACAAGTCAAAAGGGGCGTTTCATTTTACATCTTTTAACGTTTGGTTGCGTATTGCAAGCCACGAATTCAAAGAACATGCATTTGGTGCGTGCTTTCCGCTTTTTGCATAGATCATCGGGGCGAGACTATAAGTTATCACATAATACGGTCAATTACGGTGGTTTCATTACCAACATTGTATGTGGCGTTTTATCTATATTTAAAATTACGTCTTGATACTTCCACCTTATTCAAATAAACATGATAGGCAACAAAACACAGTGACCTTCATTTGAATGTTAAACTACGTTAAAACACTGCGGGAAACAAAGTAACCGAGGTTCGGGTGGCCATTTACTTAGGCCAAAACACAGGCCCCTGGAGAAACAAAACAGCTTCAGGAGGAAAGCAGTGGTCCAGATGCTTACCGTTTGGTGCGCTCGCTTCGGGTTCAGGCTGGTGGTCTTGAGGCTCCACTTTGATGTTGCCCTCAGCAAACCTAATCGCAAGTCTTGGTTCAAGCTCACGTCCATCTTGGAAAACGTCATCTAAGCTCTTATAAATTCCTTGGATAATAATGAAGTCAGTGCCGAGCAGCGCCTTGCCCAGAATGGAATTGAAGAACTGCTCAGTGATGATACCCGTTGCTCGAACGGCCAAAAGAGACAGTCCAGACCACAGCGCCAAGCACAGGACACCGTGCTCCACGCAGCAAGGCTCGGGGCCCCTGATAAGAAAACACGCATAGAACACACCGAACAGGGTGTTCCACGCCATTGCCGCCACAGTGCAGTTGGGAAGGTTCAGTGCAGTTTCAATCTTATGGAACAGCGTTGGACAGTGGATATGCAAGTAGGCACGTGAACTGAGGTTATACATTCGCCATGGGCGTAAGATGTTGCGCGGCATCAGCCAAAGGTACATCCGGGCTATACGAGCCAGGCGCTCTTCTACCGTTGTAGCCGTGCGAAGGTAATTGAGTATGGGGCCTAGATCTGTACCGACGGGCAGTCTTTGGATGCTTGAACCCATTGGTTGAAACAGGGCTGGGTAAAGATGCAGCCCGTTAGGGTTGACCTGGATCAGGTGATTTCGTAGCGTCGCCAAATCGTTGTGTGTCATGATGGCAGTGCGGCCGCGGACGATATAATGTTTTCAGCGACCGGGGAACGAGACTGGGCAGCACTAAAAGATCTCAGCTTGCGCAGGCGCAATGATTGGATGCCAGACATGTAACCTGACTTAAAATGACGGCAGCAGATAATGAGGGCAAGGTGAAAATGACAAACCAAGACTGGCCGTCGTACAGTGGCAATATTTCTTCACGTTGCAGTTCATAGACTGTCACGCATAAATTGCATTCTCGCAATATAGACGTGCAGTGCCACCCTCAAATGCGGAATACTGAATTTAGTATTAAAATCAAGACGCTAAGATAATGCCATAAAACTAGAAATCTCGTGGTTGCTCGTGGGACCTTTTTTTTGAATAATCAAAGGTACGAAATGCGCTGCCAATAACAACGCGTTTCATGTGAACGAAAGAGCTAACGCATCGTTGGCGCAAAAAACAACTATCCGGAAGATCCAGCACGTATTGCAATAATGACATCTTGTTACCCATATCATTACCTGCAGATATGCTCTGGCTCTCCGCTTCTCCAGATATCATTGTTGAATAGTCCCCATCGTGCTGGAAATCAAGTCCGCATTTTAAAATCTGTTTGGAACTCGTGTGATCAGAAAACCTTGGTGTAAAGGATCATAATGGAAGGCATATATCTGAAAACCGACTAAATAGTTACTATAATGAGCGTGGGCTAAATTTCGCATACCGATTGCAGCGCCACAACACATAGCTTAGCTTAAGGAGAAAGCTGTTTTTGGTGCACTACTAGTGCTTTTCCACCAACCCTTTTGCGTTAATGGGCATCACTTTCCTCGCTGTGTCGAATTCACACGTGATGTGCGTCGGCTATCAGTGCTGCGCTGAGGGAAGCTAGGCGAACAGGTTAACGGCTAAACGTGTGCCTCATCGGCCAAAATGTGATCTCGCGCTTGTAGTGAAACAAGCGGCCTACGACAGCAGTCTAGTTGCCGAATGGCAGATTTACCCTACCACCTGAGCAGCGCAGGTTCTACTATGGGTCGAAATGCACCAGGCTGTGGTCTCTTTTATTTTTACGTCTGGAATAGAGATGCTTACAGTGTTATTTGAGCGCCTATTGCACCCCTATTTGTGAGATGAATGTGGACACGGCAGCAACAAGTGTACTTCTGTGACATACAGCCTGAATTTTATGACGCTATGCAGTAGGGCGGCTTTTATTTCTGCACGATACTCATTATTGCGATTGCGAATAATTTGATAAGGGGCAAAGGGGTGTTCCAGAAATGGGAATTCTTATACGTCTTCTGCAGCCTTGGAATTAAAGTGTAAGCGATAGCTTCGGTCAAACCTGCGCTAGTTGTAACACACTTGGACATGAACAGTCTGGCGAGATTTGAAGGTTATCGCGCAAGCGTCGACCAGCCTAGCACTCCAGGCACCTGGCGGGCGGTTTTGAACAGGAAAAATTATAATTTTGCTCTCTCCTCTCTCTCGTTTGCTGTTCCATGTAACAACCATCAAGACCGCGACAAACTCACCACCATTTCTCTCGATGCTAAACTTTCCATTCGTTGCGATAAAGTGTGTGTACTTGCTTGCCTCGTATCTTGCGGGCGATAACAAAATTGGTGTTAACTCTCCGGTAAAGCCAGTGCTTGGCACTTCTTGATTTGATTTAAAAAATATATAACTGCTGCAATGATAGATGCGATGCCAAACCACTTATCGCACCTCCACTACCTCCTCTTCATCCCTCGCAACCACCACCCTCTTCAACGCCTAGCGTACTTGAATCCCAATCGCTCCACTATGGCGGGGCAGCAACTTAATTTACTTATTCTCCAGTGCAGTTGCCGCGGCTTCCGGGGCAAGCGCGCGCCTTTCCAATTACTTGTCCCTACCCTCACCCCGCCATCCCAAATCATCTTTCTCCAGGATACGGCCACTAGGGCATCACATTCCAGTTTTATGCCCTACCATTCAGATGCCACGGACAAACCCAGAGTGTCCACTCTTGTTCACCGTTCAGTCACCCACCAAACACACATCATTACGTCAGACACACCCTGCGTAATCACGGAAATCATCACGCACACGCAGTACCCTCCATCTTCATTGCGAATATATACCACCCCTCATCCCATCCAATGTCTTCCCTGGAGACGCTCTTGAGGGGCCTCCACCGACTCGCTGGCAGGCACCCTCTCCTCATCGGAGGAGACTTCAACTGCAAGCACACCGACTGGGACTACAGCTATACTACGGGCCGTGGTCGACGCCTCTAGTCCCTAGTCCAGGAGCAGCGCCTCACTACACAATTTCCACACACCCACGCGGATCAGCACCAGCGTCAGCATGGACACCAGTCCGGACCTGACGCTCAGTCGCTTCCTCCGTGGCATCACCTGGACAAGAACACAACACACATTGGGAAGCGATCACTACATCATTAACATCTCGCTCCCTTTTAAACAATCCCGCTGCACACACATCACACACAAAGTGGTGAACTGGGACGCCATCCGTGCATTGCGGAAGGACGACTCATACACACCTATCACGGATATCGAAGAATGGGTAGAATCACTTGTGACCGATGTCCAACAGAATACCCGGCTAATTACAACCACACAGGACACCCCACCCTAGATTCCTGCCTCGCCCACGTCTGGAAGGCATACCACAGCCTACTCGAGCATTGAAAACGCAACACGTTAGACAGAATGCTTAAAATGCGACTGGCCACACTGCAGATGCAGATACAACAACATGCAGAGGAGGTCTGCCGCTCTAATTCGGGGGAAGCTTGCGATGAACTCGCCAGAAAACTGTCCACCAAGCGAGCTTGGAAACTTCTGAGACATCTCACGGATCCCACACAGTCTAAATACGCTACACAACACCATGTTACACGCCTCGTACACACACACAACAGCGACCCGGACGCTCTCCTTGTCACACCTCAGCGGACATACACCTCACCCGGCACATCTGACCCCATGCCCCGCTGCTCAGGAAAACCTAACCCGGAACTAGACACTGATATTTCGGAAGCGGAGGCAAGAGCGGCCCTCTTGACTCTCCGCACAAATTCAGCACCGGGACTTGACAAAATCTCCAATTCCATACTCCGCAACCTGGATGACAAATCAATCGCACAGGTTACAGACTACTTCAACAAATGCTGGACGGAGGGCACCCTCCCTCAGTCCTGGCGACGCGCCAAGGTAATATTTATACCAAAACCTAACAAGTCCCTTAAACTAGAAAACCTGCGCCCAATCTCGCTCACCTCGTGTCTCGGGAAACGTTTCGAGCACGTGACACTTGCGAGATTGACACTTCACCAGGCGGATAACGACCTTTACCCACACAGCATGTTGGGCTTCCACCCCCATCTCTTCGCTCAGGACGCCATGCAGCAGCTCACTCACGACATCTTCGAACCGGCTATTCCGGGCCCAACAAAGGCGGTCCTGGCTTTGGGTCTGTCCAAAGACTTTGATCGCGTCGAACATCAGGCTATCATGACTGCCCTTTCTCCCCTGAGCGTAGGTGTACGGATGTGCACTTACATTCAGGCTTTTTTAACGAACCGCATGACTGAGGTTCATTCTGGCCCCCTTGCCTCCCCTCCCTACACCCTCAGGAGCGTCAGCACTCCACAGGGGTCCGTCATCTCTCTCCTTTTTTATTCAACTCCACCCTCATTCCCCTCGCCTAGAAACTGGCCACAATACCTAATCTCAGACACACCCTTTATGCGGACGGCATCAAAATGTGGACAACTCACGGTAGCGATGGCGACATAGAGGATACTTTACAAAGGGCCGCATCACTCATACAAGAACACACCCAGAGCATCGGACTCTCATGCTCCTCACAGAAGTCAGAGCTACTTATACTTCGCCCCACGACGCGCGGATGCCCCGCCACTCCCATTGTCATTGAACTCGATGGTCGTCCCGTCCCAGAGGTGAATACGCTCCGGGTTCTGAGATTTCACATCCAAAACAATGCAAGAACCCCTGAACTTTTTGATATATATTTATATCTTTGAAGGAGGGGCGATAAACCGAATGTCAAGGTTCCATTTTCTTTTGCAAAATAAAAGAGCGGGATTGCGAAATTATTCTGGTTCAGTGAATACTGTGTACAATAAAGAAGGTTGTGAATTTTCGTTGTTCCGGTGGCAATGTTTTTTTTTTTTTTGCAAATGAACATGTCAGCGTTGTTTTACAACGTTCATTTACTTTTTAGATATTCTCTATAAATCTCAATGCACTTGACGCCAGCTCAATCATTAAATAAATACACATCCATGTTTCAAGATTCTCATCTTAGGAATAAGTAAGATATTATATATCATCCTCACCAACATCTCGCGGAGTACCCCCCCCCCCCCTCCCCCCTATTTACTAGGACACGTATGCTAGCCGAGATCACGCAGGCTTGTATCCGGCTTGTTTTAAGCAGGGCTTCAATCTATTTCGGGCTGTCATGCAAGTAATGCCGTAAGTCACATTTGCGTGCTAATAGCAATATGTGGGATGCTAGAGGAGAAAAATAATTTCAAGTACCTTGTTGTGTACTCTGACTCAGACATAATAATATTATGTTTTTTTTTTATTCACTTTGTGTACATTTTTGTATGCAGTTCGCATAAGCGTCGAGTCGCTTGTGTGCAGAGCTGGGCAGATCGGTGGCTTTAGCAACAACTTTAATAAAGACCACAGTGAAAAAACTCCAAGAAAAGTGTACACGTCACTATACTTGTACAACAGAACATCTCACAGGGAGTATCACAAGAAGGGAAAAATGACAAAATAAATAAAAAGCAAACTGAAATACGTAACTCGCTTTAAAGGAACAACGAAGGAAATAATGGCAGCATTTGGGCGAGTTGGTTAGACATGTTAAACCTGGAAAGCGCATAAAAAACACACGGACAACAGCAAGAGACAGACACACGAGCGAAGGAAGGAAAACATTACCAAAAAAGTAAACCTCAAACGAGAACAAGGGTTACACACTGATAGGCTTCCAGTAGATTGACATCGTCGCTACGAATATAAAAAATGCAAAGTAACAAACAGGAATAAAGCGGATTATATGTCTGACGTAAGCCACAATCTTAGGTTTTTTTTTAAGAGCTGGAATCCGGTACGTGACAATCGAACTCAAGTTGATTAAACTTAAACTGTATATAAAAACTTCGTGCCCTTCTTCCATAATTAGCAAACAATCGAGTTTGGATGAATGTTTCTGTGCACCGGAGAGCACGTGTTTTTATATTGCCAACCTTGAAGTCAGAAGAGTAATGTTTGCACAGAACATCAGACACCCACTGCTCGCTGGGGTAAATCATGAGCGAAGCGGATCAGCGCATTTAGCTCGTGCGCCCATCCGTGAAACGCTTCTCAAAATAGAAGAAAAAAAAAAAACATCCGCTATCAATAAAGCCTCAAAGAGTTTCCTCTCGAACGGGCTGCGCGACATTTTACCCTAAAACATTTGATTTCAGTAGTTCAATCCCTTTCTTAACGACGGGTACGATGAATGAATGAATGAAGCCTTTATTTGAATAAAGGCATAGCTCTCGGCCGCTGTTTGGGTAATTAGGGAGCGTGGAGGAATGGGAGTGCAGCGTCTTCACGGTTCTTCAAGCTGTTTCTCGGTGCTTGCCATGATGCCGATCTGGGCGCTGTAAGTCGACCTCTGACACTACTCAAAGTAGGCTGCTCTCACTGCCATAAGTAGCAATGGAATGTTGTATTGAGTGCTAGATAAGATTTCATCTGCTAAGGTAGGCATGCCGTAGTTTGGAATATGCGTAATATTGTTTCTTTCTCGTGAAAACGGTGCTCAGTGGCATATAAGATGCGTAAGGTCTTCTGTACACTGTTCCTGACAGTGGGTGCGTATGTTGTGATTGAGTGCAAAATAAATAGACTTGCCTTCACGTTTCGCTGACCAAAAAAGATTTCAGAGAATGGAAGAAAAAACTAAGGGCAGTGTTCAAGGCATGTGCAACGTTGCAGGTGATTGCGTAGGAAGAGAAAGAGTTGCAAACTGATAGGGAAAAACCAGAGTTGACAGCCAAAATTAAAGAAATAGGGCGCCCAGAACAGGTGGCTACATAAAATTCTTACGATAGAAGCACTTCACCCATCCACTTAAGCGCGCCTCTTCAAAACGGCATGAAAATGGTTAGACGTGTTTAGTCAAAAGACAGAAAAAGAAGGTTTCATCTGCACATTACCAGAAAATAAAAACAGCAGAAAATTATTATTCCTCGGGACAGGCGCCGACCAGTGAAGAAGGCAAAACAAAAAACAATCGGCTGCGCAGAGTAAAAAGGAGGCGGTGAAAGGGAGGGGGATCGCTCGCTAAGCCTTGGCCGCTTTCTCGGTCTCTTCATCACAGTTTCCGCTGGTGTCTCAAGTGATGCGCTCCTCGTAGAAGAGAATAACCACCTGCGGCCAACGGATGTTGGGCACACGCGCAGGCATCATGTAAAATTTGTCGCACTCCCTCCACTTCATGTAGAACGGGAGCTCCACAAAACTATAATTTGCCCCTATGATGCGGTCAGGGTCCAGGCCACGGTCAAATCCTAGTGGGTCTGTGTAACCCGGGAATTTCTTCTTGCGCTTTGGCGCGTCGCTCTGGTCGTCCATCTTCTGCGTGGGTGGGGATTTCCCTTTCCTCTTACGCTTCATCTCGAACTGCGCTATCAGGTCTGGGCAGTCGAAGTTGTCCTCAAGCTCCCATTGTTTTTGCTGCCGAAGTAGCCTCGTCACTTGAGCGCGAACTCACCCTTGCTCTGTCGCATCATGCGCATCATGTCCGCCTTCTTTCCGGTCAGTTATATGGGGACCATGCAGAACTGGAAGCACGCTGCACACCGCCGCCAACTCACTGCCGCCGCTTTACACATGCACTGGAAAAATCAATTGAATCAAGTTTGCACAATGTTATCATATGGTTACCATATATTATTTCAGGCGCGATTTATTGCTCCTCCTCACACACTACTTTGCTATTATACAAAGCCAATTGTCGCATTGCACAGGGTCATGGGTTAACACATATTCAATATATCTCCAACAGGTGGTCCGACAGCAGAAGAGAACGATAAAAGATTACTTACTCCTAATCGTCTGACTCTAGCAAACCACTTTTTAAGTCAGCCGGCATTCTTCCTTTTTCCTCCAGTACATATTAAAGATAGCGCTGACAATTCACAAAATTCTACAATTTAATGAACAACATCCGCATTGCATATTTGTACGTCCGAAAAGAGAGATAAGAGCAGTGCCGTATACTCCACTTTCCCAGTATTTCGCAATAGTTACAGACAAATACTCCAAGTTCCAACTATGTCGCAATAGTTACAGACAACGACTACTACAGTTCGGCGAAGCTTTGATTTAGAATTGCGTTTCCAAGTCACTAAAATGAAACATTTTTTTTTCAAACTGTTAAAACATTTCTGGTTTTTACCCAATAATATATTCTCATATATTACGCGGAAACTCAGTCAGAAGGTTTTGTGTTTGTTTTGGGTTTAATGGCGCATAAGTAACCAAGGCCATCCTGCACCAAGCTCCAGGTTAAAGCCCCGCCAGAAGATTGTTGTTTGTGTAGGGTTTGATGGCGCATAAGCCAACTGGGCTATCATGAGCTGATTACGACGTTAAAGCTTCGCAAGAACAGGTGCGACCTTTCGCGAGTTTTTCTTCTACAGTACCACAATTATATTTCGATGAAATAACACGGATGCATGAGAAAAGAAATAAATCTGCCGGTGCGCCATATTTTTCAATATAGATTATCAATAGTTTTTTATCAAGAAGGGAAGGCTTTTGATGCACAAAATTTCATTGCGTTTATCTATGAACGGCATGCTTCACTACGTTCACAGAAAACTATAATATACAGCCACGGCCGGACGCGTCTCTCATTGCAAGCCAGTTTCAATCAGTTTTGTGACCAAGTGAGTGTGCAGGGCTTTCCACTCCTGGCAGGATAATTGTTTTAGATGAGAAGTTTAGTTTTGTAGTTAATGAGGTTTAGCGCCACAAAACGACTCATGATATGATGAAGGCCATTGTGGAGGGCGCCGGAAATATCAGCCATCGGGCGTTTTAATAACGAATGCATTCAGCGCATAGCACACGGGTGCCCTTATTTTCGCTTCCATCGAAAAGCTACCACAGTGGTCAGGATTTCATCTCGCATCTTTGGGCAGAACAGAGGAGCGCCCTAACTAGTACCCCACCACGTCGATCAGCTAGATGAGAAGGAGGCTCCTAGTTCGAGCACAATCTGTGCAGATGATGCTATTTATAATGTTTTCATTCCTTACTTTTCCACAGCAGCAAAAACAGCGTAACCCTCTGCAGTGAAAACTGATGCACAATGAGGTAGTCTTGTTATTTCTTGTTTTATGTTGAACTATAATACTTCCAACCTATTCATCGGTTTTTGAACAGCCTGTGCAAAATGCAGTGTAAATCTTATATTCTCTTTTCAGTTCCAGGCATTCTTGCAGTATGTGTTCATATGGAGTGCGCATTTTAAAACTTTTGTTAGCGTCAGGTCAAAACTTATGGGGAGAGTGTATTATGGAGGGAGGGGTTCGTGTTTTGTGGCAATACTGAGGATTTCATTCGTTATATATAGGTCCCGGCATTTTTCCTGAAAACGCAAGAGTAGTGGTTTTGTTGCCCGGGGCTTGTTATGGAAGATTGTCCTGGATGTGCACTTTGTGACTATGGAATAATATAGGTGTTTTGGCTGTGAAGGGAATTTAAGGACGTATGTGAATGTTTGTGCTGCTTAGATTTTCCAGGGCAGGCTCATTTGTTTCTACATGAAGACCGACTACAGGGGATTTCCTGTAAGCTCCGCACGACAAGCGTCGACCGAGATTATGGACAGGATCCAGTCGTTTCAGATAGGACGGTCTTGCTGAGCCGTACACTATGCACCCATAGTATAGCTTTTAGCGAACGACTGGTGGCGAATCAGGAGTTGAATCTATCGTCGTTCTCGTGGCGCTCAATTTTCGCGGAGTCGCCGCCCATATCTGACTTTTGGATGTTGGCAGGTTCTCGCCAACATCTATATCCTCCCCGGTGGACGCGGAGGACGCTTCTCGGTCGCGATGGCCTGAAGCCTTCCCGTGTGTATTTTGATGGCAGCATTGAGCCAGGCTCCGTTCCTGTGGCAGAGGCTCGTGGAACAACAGCTGCCTTCGTGGTAGGGCGGGGCAACAGTTAAGCAGAACTGTTCTGGGTGTCTGTCGCCAGGGATGTCGCTGCCGAAGGTAATGACTGAGGACTTTCGGCGCTGATTGAATGATCATCGCTCGAGAGTTTTAGCCGTGTGGCCTGGGCCACTGGCTTCTCCGGACAGGGTGGGGACCTGGATGTCGAAGCCACTGGATGTCGACACAATAGTTCATTGTATCAACCTGTGTGCCGACTGAAACTGAAGGCGGTGGGGGTCCCCACGTCACCGAATCAGAGTATGTGCCCTTCTGTTGAAAGGAGAGTCGTTTTCTTGCCTTAGGGTATGTCAGGTTTTCTGTTGTTTGCAAGGTGATGATTTAGTTTTCAGTCTTCAAAACCGGGCACGACCTGGAGTACGCGCCATGTGCACCATTGCAGTTTTTACATTTCGGTGTGTGCTCACGTCTGCCGTTAGTGTGCTTTTTTCTCCGTATGTGACAAGAGCCGGTTTGCCCCGGCAAGAAAAGGAGCTGTGTCCAAAGCACTGACATTTGAAACTGCCTGGTGCTGTATTCATCGTACAGTTATTAATACCTCTGGTGAACAAGCTCTTCCAACTGATCAAAAGGATATTAAAGACTCATTACCCCCAAAAATGCAAATTCATATAACCCGGAGTTCACTACAGTTTCCTTCCGCCTTCACAATAGGTTATGTACCAAATGAAAACGGGCAATTACTATGAAAAACTAGGCATGATAGTAGAAATGATCTGATCTGGAACGCGCACTTTACCAACAGTTGAAATTACTAGCATCTAAATTTCTCATCAGACAAAGTCGAATATGCCTCACTCGCTTGGGATCCACATCAAGCATTTTTAAGATTGATCCCGAAGAGCTCCAGAATTGAGCTTCACGGTTCATTCACTCCGCATATGCATATTGACGTGTGTGCGTTATCCCTGAAAGTAGAAACTAGCCTCTCACTTCTATCACATCGCTAGCGTATTGCTAGCCTCCGTCTTTTTCAAAAGTTTTTCAATAGCTCATTGAACCAAGCGCGTTACATCATACGCCGCACGCGCATACCTCCACTACTCCGGTCATCTGCTTCAAGTTTTCCGTCAACGCGCGGAGAGCGCTACAGTTTTCAGGCTCATTCTTTTTCCTGTTGCCATCTGACCGGAGCGGCCTTCCCCACCAAGCTGCAAGAGTCACCTGTCCATCAGTTTTCTCAAAATGTAACAACTGATTTCACAATAAACCATACACTGTATTCTGTAACACACATCTTATGTATTACCCTTGAATAGGGGTCTTTAAAGTAAATGAACCTTGTTGACCTGATTGATTTGATTCACGAAGTATTCAAAACGTGCGTAAACGGTAGCCGTCAAACAATTCGTAATGAAGCGCAATGCTAGATGAAGAGAACCTGAATTTTTGCCTTCTGTGGTGTCTTTGAAATCTGGAGTTGAACATTAAACATTAAAAGGCCATAGTGTTTCTTCTGGTAATAAATTAAATCTATGAAAAGATTTATGCAGGTCTCCTAAGATGTGTTCAAGAAGAAATATTGAATGAAGTTTTATGAAGAACAATTTACACCTATGGGAATATTCTTCCTTCCGGGCTCGGAATGGTGTCTACCTCTAGCAGAAATTTGCGAAGCAGGGAACAGAGTGGAGGTGAACATCGTATGGGAACCCGTTACCCTTGACCTGTTTCATCCTTGGCAGTCAAACAGTATCCGTAACGTTTCAATGTACAGCTTTGAGGGAAATTGGGTGTTTCCGGTTTTTATAAAGCATTGTCGCGTAGCAACGATACCTGACCATTTGTTACTAGTGTAGCCGCTCGGAAGCTGCCTTCAAAGCTTCATCAGAAACCGAAAGTGATCATCAGAATAAGTGTTTGAGAGTGCTTGCAGCAAATAGTGTTAGGCTCTGTTTTCAGCGCAACGGCGCACGACAAAATAAAAGGAGAGAGAAGAAGGGCGAACACAGCGCCTAATGACAAATGTTCATTTAGCGACGCGCACACAGCCAGAACATGTAAGAAAAAAGGAAAACGAAGAGACTCGTCAGACCTTTATCGCAAAAATCTTCAAAGCAGAGCCTTCCCTGTGCTATACAAAGAAACCGTTGCTAATAGATTCTAACTCAGCTCTCGGAATATAGTATGCCACTATCTTTTCACGAGTGTTTTTTTATTCTTCAACAGCACAAATTCCTCACTTCCGAAAATATCGGTGCACAATTCTTGCAAGTAATGCAGTTCTCGACAATGTTAGTACCTTCCATATTCCTTAGGGCTATTGCGTGCTCCCGGAGCCAGTGACTGCCGCACTGCCTGTCTGTCCGATGTAAGACCTGCCACACGTCAAGGAGATTTCGTTCACAACGCCTGTAGCACCTTCCGCAAGCGGTGTCCGTGCCTCTTTATTTTTTTTTCAATTTCACCGGTGATGCGTCGGGCAAACTAGTGAAGCTTCCGAGGGGCGAAAAAGAACGACGACACGTTGGGCCGGTTTGCCACCTCTTTCAAGACATGGGAGCTTTTGTGCACGCAGAGCATAATTTCAGTCTTACTTGAGGCTTCGGAGAGGTTTTGCTTCCTTAGCAGTCCTGGACTTCACTTCTTCAAGAGTGTTTTTGCAACAGCGAGAACAACTGGCCCAAGGAAACCAGCAGCCTCAAGCCAGGCCGATGCTTTCCTTAAACTATCTTACACATACCGTACACCCTCCCACATTTTTAACCTGAAAGCACGGTGCATCTGTCCTCTGCCAGGCTGTTACGGGAACCGGATCCTACCCCAGCTGTTTTTTTGTGCGTTATCGCATTTCCTTCTGTTTTCTGCATGCCGCTAGGAAAAGAGCAGAAAAGGCCACGTGGTACTACCTGCTTTCCTCTACGAGAGGCAGGTTTGAATTGATAAGCAAAAAGAAACAAAATGCTGATACCCATGTAGTATAATCAGCGGGCTTATATCGCATTTCATCCAGCGCTACCACCTGACCGCTTAATTATAACTTGATGGAAGCGTTCAGAACAGAAAGAGGATGATGACGATTACGGTACTCAAAAGAATCAGGTGTAAGGTCTGGTTCCCAGAACAGCTTGGCAAAGGACAGCTGCACTGGAGTGCTCATTGCGCGCACGCGTGTATTCTCGCTCATTTCACCGCCGTGTTCCGTCGTACGGCGCTTATCGACTCGACGGTCGACGCTTGGGCGTTCAGGTCAAAAATTGGGAGGGCGTACACGTGATTTTCACAGTGCGGACTGTATTCAGAGTTTACCGATCCCGGTGCTCACAATTATCGATTGGGGTGAATTATATGGCAATAGATCTTTTTATGCTCTAGGTGAGTACGACCAGCAAACGTGCTTCTCCGTGAACTAAGGTCTTAATCCCCCAAAATTCAGGCCGGATTCAACCGGGAGCTCGTACGTGGTACGGAGCCCCTCTCATCTTTTTCGGAGTCATTCCGTACACTCATAAGTGTATACTCATGAGCTTAAATCATGAGTATCAACTTTCCTAATAACTAGTCCTAAATAGCACGAGGGTTGAATGAAGAATGATATAAGTCACTTTCGAGGCTTTCTGTTCACATGCACCGTAATAGTTTCGGAGGTAGTAACAATGGACGGGTGCCTGAATGTAATGTATGCAGTTGGTAATAGCCACAGGTCACTGCTAGTCACTTTTAGATCAAGCGCATTATTCTTTTTTTTTAGACAGCGACTCATGTAAGGAATTGGGGGCAGCCGTGTTAACTTTGCGAACAGGTAACAACAGTCACTAGCTCTTCAATACCGTCTTCTTTATGCCTGTTCACTGGTCTACATTATGAGTGAGCGAAAAAGAGTTTCAAAGCAGTTCTGCCATGAAACGCTCAGCCATTTCGACAGAAACAGGGTAAGCAAGTTCTTGAGATTTCACCGAAAGCCCACAAGGAAATACCTTCCCACGCGATAGGTCGGTAACAGACTATATTCATTTCACGTGAAAGCTGAATCAAGACACTAAAATTTTATCGTAGTACTGAGAAAGGTTGAAACTTTTAATTGTATATAAATTATTTACTTTTCTGACAACTGCCCATTCAGTTCAGTTCAGTTAAGTCGTTCATGTGTCCGACTCTTCGTGACCCTTTGGACCATATCACGCCACGCTTTCCGGTCTCTCACTATCTTCCCAACATCACATAATGTCATCTGCAGCGCCTCGAGGATGCTATCTAACCATCGCGTTCGCTGCCTACCCCTTCTCCGGTGACCTTCAACCTTTCCCAACATCAACGAAAGCCGCGCGCACAAATAATCTCAAGCTAAAAATGCCCCAATGTTTCAGAAAAGCTAAGCATTATCAACTAGAATATATATAAACACTACATTTTGTTGATGTTTACAAGGGGTCACACTATATATTGCTACTATACTGTTACCAATCACACGTTTCAACGTGCTGCAGAGTGATTTGTATCCGGTGGAAAATATATTCTCTACGGTCGCCTAAAGGTTAACAGGTTCATGATTTACCTTTGTTAATAATTTATAGGTCCACTCACATAGGGTACTATGTTCGCTGGCTTATGCGTGACCTAAAGTGTTTGCTGGAATCTACCAGGCCGTTGTCTCATTGGCGGCTGGGCCGCAGCGTGGGCTGCATATGGAAATGCGGTGCGTGCCGTTAATAGCAATTGCCGTCCACTAAGATAAGACGGCCTAGCTTACTTCTATGCATAGCTAAAACTTACATTTTTGATTTTTCAACACTGGGGTAGCTCTGAAATGAAAATGAAGATAAGAATTTACCCCCCTTGTAGGAAACTGCTCCTCGACTTCGTTTATTATCAGCTGATTTATCGCCCAGTGCTGGAAGGTATTTAGAACATATGACTACACGAGAAGCACATGTCTTATTTATAGCTCAAGCTGTTATCTTTTCATCTATCTGTGATTTGGATTGTTTCGTGCTGTGTTTTTTTATTTCGGCGTATTGCAGTCCACCGAGCTCGCAAGTAGCAGACTGCCCTTTCCCTTCTCAACTTTCAACATTTTATGCTACAGCAATTCCAACTATGGGTACGAAAATGAGCAAACACAAAAAACAGGTGCAGGGCTTTCGTAAACGAAAAGGCTGGCGCCGAAAAAAAAAAGAAGCTGACACCGGTAGATTCATATATAGATAACGTCTTGTGTCTTAGATAAGTATCCGGCGCCACTGCTCGCTGCTACGATGTTTTTAGCGCACGTGTTTTATTGTATGACTGTAGTGTGATCTGGCAGAGCAACATACCTCATGACCCAGTTATCAGCACCGAAGCGAAAATGTGAATTCCCGGGTGCAATTTTTTTACGAAGCTTTCATACATTAGCTTTATTTTAAATCCTGCAGTTTTCGGTAGCAAGAATCCTAAGGAACGTTTCATTTTACATCCGTCAAACGTATTGCTGGGTATTGCTAGCCACGAATGCGAACAAATTGCATGAGCTGTTTGTGCTTTCCACCTTTTGCGTAGAACATCGGGACGAGATGAAAAGTTAACACATAATAGCTCAAACACAGTGCCTTCATTAAAATTGTCTTTGTGGTGTTATATATATATATATATATATATATATATATTTAACAGCACTGCTCTCATCCACCGTGCTCGACAAAACATCAAGTGGTAGCAAGACTAAGAGACTTTCATTAGATTTTTAAACTACGTTAAAACACTGCGGGAAACACTGCAACCGAGAGTCGGGGAGGCTGTTTATCTTGACCAAATCTCTGCCATGTGGTGAAATAAAACTACTACAGCAAGAAAGCAATGGCCCAGATGCTTACCGTTGGGTGCCTTCGTTTCACATTCAGGCTGATGGTCCTGTGGCTGCGTCCTCGTAAGGCTGCACTCTGCTGTTGCCCTCGGCCAAATTGTTCGGAGGTTTTGGTTCCAGCTCACGTCCGACTCGAAAAACATCATCTAAGCTTTCATGAATCCCGGGAACAATGCTGAAGTCAATCCCGAGCAGCGCCGTGTCCAGAATGTGATTGAAGAGCTGCTCCGTGATGATACCCGTCGCTCGAATGGCCAGAAGAGGCAGTCCAGACCACAGCGCCAAGCAAATGACATCGTGCTCCACGCAGCAAGGCTCGGGGCCCCTGATGAGAAAACACGCATAGAACACACCGAACAGGGTGTTCCACGCCATTGCCGCCACAGTGCAGTGCGAAAGATTCAGTGCAACTTCAATCTTATGGAACAGCGTTGGGCAGTGAATATTCAAGTATGCACGTGAACCGAGGTGATACATCCGCCATGGGCGTAAGATGTTGCGCGGCATCAGCCAAAGGTACATCCGGGCTATGCGAGCTAGGCTTTCTTCTACCGTTGTAGCCGTGCGAAGGTAATTGAGTATGGGGCCTAGATCTGTACCGACGGGCAGTCTTTGGATGCTTGAACCCATTGGTTGAAACAGGGCTGGGTAAAGATGCAGCCCGTTAGGGTTGACCTGGATCAGGTGATTTCGTAGCGTCGCCAGGTCGTTATGTGTCATGATGGCAGTGCGGCCGTGGACGATATAATGTTTTTAGTGACCGGGGAACGAGACTGTGCCGTACTGAAAGCTCCCAGCTTGCGCAGGCGCAATGATTGGATGTCAAACATGTAACCTAACTTGAAATGATGGCCGCAGATAATGAGGGGAAGGTGAAACTGACAAATCAAGACTGACCGCCGTACTGTGGCAATATTTCGAAACGCTGCAGTCTATAGATTGTCAAGCATGAAATGCATCGTCACAATATAGAGCACCAGTACCTTCCTGAAATGCGCAACGCTGAAATTTTGTACTACAAATCATGACCGCTTGATAATGCCATAAATCTGCAAATGTTGTGGTTGTCTGTTACAAGTTTTTTGAGCAAATAACCAAAGGTACGAAAAGCGTTGCCGATGACAATACGTTTCATGGAAACAAAAAAAAAGTTATCGAGTCGTCGGCCCAAAATACTATCCGGAAGATCCCGCACGTATTCTGATAATGTGTTCTGGTTACCCATATCATTATCTACACACAGGATCGGGCTCTCCCCTTCTTCAGATAACATCGATGACGTGGCTCCCATCGTGCCAGAAATTAAGTGTTTACGTATGTGATGGCCTATTTGGAACTTGTGTGATCAGGAAGCCATGATGTAAAGGATCATAATGGAAGGCATATCCTGTCTGTAACGGACTGTACGGTTACTATGGCCAAGTCGAAATACAGATGTTCCGCAGAGGCTGCGGGCTCGTTTATTTTCAAGTGTGGAGTAGAGATACCTACATTGTTGTTTAAGCGCCATTAATTGTGATTAGAAGTTAGCTCCGACTGCATCAGGTCTACTTTTGTAACCTACTACCTGAATTTGAAAGGCGCTATACTGCTGGGTGGCTCTTTATGTTTGCACGGTACTCAAATTGCGTTTGCGATAATTTTTATAAGTAGAAAAGAAGTGGTCTAGGAGTATAAATTCTTTGTATACCTATTCGTCCTTCTTACATTTAAATCATCAGTGATTGTTTTTGGGCATGCCGGCGTCAGTTGTCGCACAGTTCGGACATGTACAGTACTCACGGATTGAAATAGGACACTCGGAGCGCAAGCCTTGCAGCTCCACGCAGGCAGTGTAGTAAACAACAGGCCGGCTTATTGGCGACCGGAAGGAGCAGTTCTGCTTTTTAGATGTTCTCCCCCCTCGCGCTATACCACAATACAGCACCTTGGTTCCATGAGCATCCACGGGCGGCGCTGCATGCAGCGACGGCCACGCGCTCCGAGTGGCCTATTTCAATCCGTGAGTACTACATTAACTGTGAAGCATACCTTCGGTTGCGGTCGGGACGTCTGTCTCACTAAACGACTCCGTACAAAAGCCACCTGAAAAATGCTGGCGTTAAAATGCCGTAACAGAATTGTGTATAGTACTCAGCTCGTTCGCGATCGAAAGACGACGGAAACTTAAATTCCTCTTGTAGCCAGTTACCAGCAGAGGGACAACGTCCGTCTTCCTTCCTCCGACGAAATTCCTCGGGGATAAAAGGAACGATTCTGTCACTTAAATCCTTTCTTTTTGACGGACGAGATTCACTGCCACCGCAGCTGAGGTGACATAGGGAAATGAGGCAACTTAAACACATCGCATCTGCACAAGTGTCATTGAGCGCTGTGCTCTGGAGACGCAATAGTGTAGAATATTTCTTTGGGGCTGATTGTAATGCCACCGTTAGACAGCGGAATGCCGACGGGGTGATTTCGATTACATTAAGACATGGCTGCTGTCGCGCGCTATGCATCATATTTGACGTTCGTTGCAAGCGCATGTTTATTGCGGAGGCCGGCTATATAAACGTTTTCCAGAGAATAGGCGTGCTCATTCAACATGGAAAGAGAACAGAGCGATAATACCGATACAGAAGTGCTACCACGGGAGTTGGCTGAAAGGAGCGAAGAAATGAAAGGCTGAAAGCTCAACGGGCGTCCGAGACACCCGAACAACGAGATGAACGTCTCGCTAAACGACACAGAAAAGCAGAGTCTGAAACGACTAAAGCATAAACATAAGCTAAAGCGTTAGCATATCAGAAAGGTAAACCGTAAGCATATCCATAGCCTTAATCATGAAGCATAACCATAAGCTAAACCCTAAGCATATCCGTAGGCAAAATCATAAAGCATAACCATAAGCTAAACTTTAAGAATCACCGAAGCTTTTCGCTTCGATGTATCCAGGTTTAACCTTAGCTAAGCTCCTGCCAATTTTGTTACTCGCGCCTCTTCGAAACCCGTCCAACTGATGGCCGATAGGCCATTCAAGACAAGCTATTATAAGGTCTGTACTCCTTGCTTCTTTTCCTTGGCAGTGTTACGAGCGCTTCGCGGCCAAAACGCCTTATCTCCCTACTAAGCTTGTGGGCGATTCCTCTGCCCGAGGAATACGCAAGACAAACGCACAGCGGGCCGTGTAACAAACATCTTTGATCTCACGTCAGGAAGTCCATGGTGGTGCGGCAGGTCAACGGGGTCGTCGTCTCGGAGGGCAGGCAGCGATCCGCGAGTCGTCTGGTAGAGAAGAGAGCGAGCAGCCAGCGGCTCGACCAGGAGCGAAGAGCAGGAGCGAAGAGCAGGAGCGAATAGCAGAAGCGAAGAGAGCGAGACGTCTGCTCGTGCCTTCCTTTATAGCCCACTCGCGCGGGACCGGTTAACCCCGAACGAGCGGGGAGGGGGAAATAGGTAGCGCGCAGGGAGTATTGGGAAGTGGCGTGACCTTTGAATGTGCGGCGCCCCACGGGCCCTAAAGATATGTGGCGCAGGTCCCCACAAGTTAAAAAATTCTATGTGCAATTTGGAGCACTGAACTGCGCTGAGGCAGAAACCACTGCCTGGTGGTCCAAAGCCCTCCACTACGGCACCTCTTTCATTCTACACTCCCACCTTCCTCCTTTTCGTACGGTTTCGATAAGGTGTCCGCGAAGAATTGTGTCAGATACTGCGTCTTTTCTTTCCTGTAAACCATTTTGAAATGCAGCTGATGAATGCTATATTGCGTCTGCACCTGCGATAAATTAGTGGTACGGGCGGAGTTTGTCCTTGGACTCTATCTTACCTTATGTACTGTGTCTGCTTCTGTATGCTGTGTGGTGTGGCATTCGAGGAAGAGCCAAATGAAAGGCGCAGCATGGAGGCCAGGCATGCGCAGTGTGAGACCGCCGCAGTTCTGACTACAGGCTAATAGTGACTTCGCTCCTGGCTAGTGTTGGCTACTGGCTAACGCTTGTGACAGATGCTGTGCCTTTTCTTTCCTGTAAACCAACGTTCTTAGTCTCTAAGAACGTTGATGTAAACTAATTTGAAACGCCGTTGATTCTTACTCAACTGTATCTGCTTCAGTATGCTGTAGCGGCAATGAAAGGCGCCGCGCGGACGCCCGGCGGTGTCAGCTTCGTATATGCTTGAGTCGCCTGGGGACCTCATAGCCGGACATCTTTGTCATTATCATTATCATAACTGTCTCTATCCACTAACAATCATTATCGATCACTAGTTACGACTAACTAGCTGTGGCGGTCTCCATGACAACCGCGCTGGCATGACGCTGGACAATTAGAACTAAGATACGTTTCTTACGTCCATGGTGTGGCTGTCAGGATGATTGTCAATAGTAGTGGACAGGACGCCGGACACCACATGGGGCATTACAGGTTTTCAACGTAATGTCGTCTCAATGGTAACTGTAATAACCTCGCTTTGGAACAAATGAGAACAATACACTATGCTATTTTACTGCAAAATCCTTATTGGCTCATGACTCGTCAGTGTTCTGTCTGTACGTCCGCGAGAAGCGTCCCACGTCGTGAGAGTCCGCGAGATATTGCGGGATTCTACTTCGACGCTGACTCGCTGCGTTTTTAGGATGCTTCACCGCACTATAGGTACCGCGTACTTCATGCGGTGAAGTATGCTGAGAACATGGCGGGACCATTTGCGAAGCGGCACCACTGCTACTGAGTTGCACTGCAAGAAGGAGCCAGGTACTGACAATTCTGGCCTATGTAGGCTGCAATCAGTGTGACGTTAGATACGCATGAGCGAAGTGTAAAAATAAAGCATAAAACAAAATGTCTGAGTATGTTTTCTCCCAGTGAAACAGGAACCAGGCAGGGGGCCAACTGTGCCTGCAATTTGTGTTTTTCATTTATTCAATGCTGTTGTTAAAGCTCTGGCCCCCGTAACTTTAGTCACTGCTTCTTCTTTATCATTGCTCTCTATGCCGGAGGTCGGTGTATACTTTACTTTTCTTTGACATGCTTCTTCAATTGTGGTTTGGTTTGGTCTGCAGGGTTTAACGTCCCACAGCGACTTAGACTATGAGAGACCGTAGTGGCGAACTCCGGCAATTTCGACCGCCTGGGGTTCTTTAGCGTCCACTGACATCGCAAAGCACACGGGCGCCTTGCTTTTCGCCTCCACTGATTCGATCTCGCATCCTTCAGAACTGTAGTCAAGCATCGTAATCACTACACCACCCCGGATTTTTTTTCTTTATTGCATGAATTGGTACAAATACATCAGTAAAAGATCGTGGTTGCCATGCCCCTTGGCTGACAACCGTGTCTAATGGACTTTCATTACCACAAGTTCGCCCATCAGACTCAAGACCTCCTCCGCAGCGTCTTGCTGCTTCAAAATTTCTTTTAGTTTATACACTTGTTCAGCAAAATAATCACATACAGATCGTGCATCGACATCACAGTGTCTATAAGCCATCCTACTCCTCCAAATACTCTGAAGGCCCAATAGCATGATGAGGTCCCACTGAAAATCATCATTAACAGTTGTCAAGTACCGAATTCCACGTGGCGTCAATGGCAAATCTTTTTTAACTGTCCTTTGTAACATATCCCAGTAAAACACCGCATCCCAACAATCCAGGAACACGTGCTCAACTGTTTCAAGTTTCCTACATAGTAGACAGTTTGAGCCCCAAGGTACAAAAAGGGCCTTTTCTTCCATCCATGTTTTGACTGGGAGGGTTCCTGTATGCAATTTAAAAAAGAATGTTTACACGCCCGGTGCAACAGTCATGTTTTTAACTCGCTTGAGCACGTCTTTCCCTGGGCCTTCACAGTATAAGGCTGTCTACAATGAAGCTGAGAACAATTGTGAAACAAGAAATCGTATTTCGCTACACCACCCCGCCGGGGCCGCTTCGTCAATTGTACACCGTCGTAAAGTGTGCTGTATTAAGCGCGCGGTTCCAACTGCAGTAGTGCGTACGCTCATGTAGTGGTGTGGACATGCGATATTAGACGTAATTAGGGCCATTTCGAGTCTTGGTAATTTCTTAATGTGAGCGCTTCATTGTAGTGTGCTATGTCTCAAGGATGGGTGCTCTGTGTCCGCTTTAAAAGGATCGGAAGAAGAAGGCCTGGACAGTTCTATTCAATGCAACTACATGTTAGATCTGCCAAATATGTAGCATTTCTTGAGCGGAACCCGAACAAAGGCGAACAACTGTCTGCATGGTTACGCAGTTGTCTACAGAGGTAAACAATGTTCATAATCTGCATTTAAAGTACTTGTGTGCATTGCGAAGTAAGATAAGTTGGAGTGGTGACGTATCGTATCGTACAGCTTCAGTATTTGTCTGTAGTGCCTAATTAGTGCTGTAAGCGCTTCATTTCCAATGCCGTAAAGGGGTCACACCACAGGTAGGTTGAAGTCGTGTTGAGTTATTGCGAGAAGGAGTGGTGCAGAAAGGCTGCCGCATATGCATATACCCGGTCGTTTTTGTGTCGCAGAAAATAATAATACTATGTATGTGCAGTGGTTTTGCAATTTTAGCTTGCGCAGGATGCTGATGGAGTCTTTTTAATTGAAAAGTTTCGAGTTAAAAGGTCTCAATTTAAAGCAATGTTTGAAGCCTCGCTAATTTGCCAATGTCTTTGTCTGGTTCTACGCATTTCGGCTCGTGCTATAGTTCCTCTATTCTTGTATGTGTGTTTGTTTAAGTATGCTGATTTGCTCCCGTGCTAGTTTAAATTTATGGTGTATGGTCGAGATAATGGCAAGAGTTTTTTGACGCGGGGATTAAAATCTCTTTAGCATGCGCTTTTTAGTATTTGTCCTTGGATTCCATCCCAACTACTATGACCGCATTAGAATGAAGGCAAAATATGAAATCTACTGTGTACTGCGTGATCTCTGTGCACATCGCAGAATTCTAGGAGACAAAATGCCATAGCCAAGAAATGTAAAGTGCCCCTCATAATCCATTTTACTATTCGGGAACCCATTTTGTGTATGACTGCCTAGATAGCAGGGTTTGGCGTTTTGGTTGTGCTAGCTATATTATTGATTTTGTGCTTACTATGGTTTCGGAGAAGCATTGGCAGATACTTGTCTACGTCAGAACGATCATCAATAATATTGCTGTCCAGACGAAGACAAGTCCCATTGTCATAATGTTGGCTCGCCTTGCGAACTAAGGCTTCCTCTGGACCTTTGCTCAGTGCTCTAATTCCTACTGTAGCCATCATCTTTCTCTTGTTCTTTGTTTTTATGGGCCACATAAAGCTGTTGCTTGAAAAAGATGTAGTGCTGCAGTGACAAGGGCAAGAAAGACTTTTGCAAACACAAGCGCAGATTAACAATGCTGTTCACAGATCGGGAGTGGCTTATAGAGCCTCCAGTTCCCATTTTTTTTACGAATTTTCTGAGAAAGCGGTATAGCGTTCCTTTGTAGCCGTACGGCAGTGGTTGGGTAGATGTCAATAAATCATAACTCCCTTATTACAAATCTACTTCCCATTGGAGGATTTCCCTGGGTATTCGGCCAACATCATTCCCACTTCGAGTTACCGATCAATTCGCTTTCGCTCCACCATCTGGTCTGCTGACAACTTCGTTAGCTCGCTTGGTAGAGGGACTGCCCCGGAAAGGCGGTGGTTCCGGGCTTGGTCCCCGGCCGAGGGCGAGTTATTCTTACACTACGAAGTTTCCTAAAATGCCGTATAGGTTTGCTTTCTAGCCGTATGGCTGTGAATGGGTGGATGTCAGTTAGTAATTACTTCCTTATTACAATACGACGAAAAGCAACAACATGTCACGCAAATGTGACATCAATATTTGGTTGCTCGAGTCCTTTCCTTCAACCTTTAACATGTTCAGGGGAACTTAAAAACTACTTTTTTCCGCTCAAGCCTACGGAAGAGATGCTGATACACTCAAACGGGTAGAAACACAAAATTACAAGGTTGTGCAAAGCTTGTCACGCGCTTCCTTTGTGTTTGAAGACCATCACAGTCAAGTATTAGACTCAAGGGAGGCGCAGAAAATATTTTACCTTTTTTTTAAGTTTGTGGAAATGATCGCTTTCGAATTTCAGATCCATCGCTAGCGCATTGACTTTGACAGAGTTCCAGTAAAATGCGTTGCGGGGCTAGTTGGTTCGTGCTCGTAAATTTATGTAAAGGGCTACAGAAACACCACAATCAGTCAAGAGAGACATAACAGGGCGCTACTTGCAACTGATTTATTCGGAACAACGAGGACGCCTTAAATACTAAAAGCTTAACTGGTTTCATACGTCTTGCAGCTGAAAGTAAGCGCCTGTCCCACTTGGTGGTCGAGTGGAATCAACGGGCACAACTCACCTTCAGTTGGGAGTCTGCTCGTACCAGCTGGTATCACCCGGCTAAATGCTCGATAACGCTTATAGAAATGTAAATACAATAATGACTTGCTTAAAAGTGCAATGAAAAAAATGTTATGCTAATGCACGCCCCAATTTAAATGTTGAATTTCTGTATTGAACTTATGTTTTCTTCATTATGCGCACATGTAATGTTTCTTTAAATATAAGATGCGATAGCACGACTTAAGCCTTTTCCTTGTTTATAGCAAAGCCCTACTCACGGGTAATCCGGCCCTGGATGCTGTGCATTGCATCATGGTACGTCCCAGTTCGATATAAGCAGAGCGAGTAGCACACAGCGAATTGAGCGATGAATACCTGCATATGTTAAACCATGGGGTTAGTAGGGGTCGTTTTTACAGGGTAATTTTCCAGGGATGCTTTTGGTCGCGGTATATATTTATAGGAAGCGTTTTTACGATACCCATTTATAAGTGTACGCATGACGGCATCTGAAGCAACGGAGTTGCTTAAACCTTGTACCGTCTCTCTTCCCGAGGAAACAGTGTTATGAACCCGGGTGTTTCAGCGTTGCCTTTTCTTCGCTCAAAATGGCCCATCTACTACGAGCCTCCTTCACATCAACTACCGGACGTTGTGGTGCATTGATTAAGCGCTCGACTATTTTGCTAAAGGATGCGGGATCGAATCCTGGCCGCTGCGGCCGCTTTTTGATGGAAACGAAAACCAAGGCATCCGTGTGCTGTGCGCTGTCTCTGTTTGTTACAAAATCCCTGGCGGCTGACATTTCCGAAGCCCTCCGAAAAGGCCTCCGTCATAGCCTGTGTCGCTTCGTGGCGTGAAGCCCCATCAACTGCTAAACTTTATCAAAAACAATTTTCCTACCAGAAGTGAGCAACCCTGCACACTAACTTGGCCATATTATTGTTTGAAACTGGTTTGTGATTACAGATGCGTTCCTTCGTGGCCGCAGATTATAGTTATGTGCGAACATAGCGAAAAAGGCCGCTCACACATAGAATGCACCAAATTGTGCGCATCAAGAAGCGTTATTTCTGAATATAGAATTTACAATCTATATTCAGAAATATGGCACACAGGCAGATTTTAGTTCTTTTCTCGTGCGCTCTTCTACGTGTATTCGTGTTGTAATATAATCGCGATACAGCAGACAGTCTAAGAAAACAGACTAAATGAAACTCACACCTTTTCTGGCAGAGCTTGACACATGATGGCATAGGTTGGTTTTTGCCATTAAATCCAACACAAACACAATTATTCTGGCTGAGCTTCCGCGGCTGCTGTTAGATAAGCAAGGTGTCGATCGTTCGCGTTCAATATTCGCAATTATTAGACTGCTGCAGCGGCGCACATTCAAGTTCTGTTTTTGTGTGCTGAAGCAACTGGTAAGAGGAAATAGAGAGGACACAAATTCCGACATTTGATTTGATTTATTGCAGTTTGTAGCAAAATACAGTTCTTGCAGTGGGACCGAGGCTAAAGTTGACGTACAAGTCACCTATAAAATTGCACTTTTATTTCTTAAAAAGTACTTTTCTCTTGTTAATGGGACAAGCCATCGCATGCTTAACAAACAGATGAGGTAGCGCGACTCTCCTAAACGTGAACACACTTGCATGACGGGTTCAATAATGCCTGAAGCCACGCGTGGAAGAAGAATATTAAGCGCTTTAGGGCATGTACTTCTCGTCGAGAGTAGACACCGAAGGTTAAGTTGTTAAGTTGGTATTATGTATTTCTATGAAAACAGTACAACTGCACAAATCCTACCGAACGAGAGGATCATATCTTAAGAAACGTTTGCCTGAATCCCTCCCAGCATTAGAATTTCCCACCGCCACCTTTGCTGCTGTAGTTTTCTCCCAGCAGAATAATGCAAAAACGTTTTGCTGTTCTGTTTTATTTTTGTGCCGTGCGTTCGCAAGGCTATTTGCCCTATAAAATGCTGCCGTAACGTGGCATAAAAAAAGGAAAATGAGGTGTCTCTTTATTCTTTTCCTAATTCTTAAGCCTTTTTATTTTCCGTGCCACTTTTCAATTCCCGTCTGGTGGTATACACGAGTGCCCGGATTTTCTGTGTACGTGAGTAATGTTACGATCATTGTTTTTTCTTTTTTAGGAGATAGACCTAAGGCATCGGCGACACTACTCAGCATTTGAATGGATTCAGATAATCCTGAAACGAGTTGCCATTGAGTGCACGACTCTCGACCCCCTATGGTAATGACTGGAAAGAAGACTCCTTCACCGGCCTTTCACGCTAGCACTTATCATTCCAGGCGCTGCAGGAGGCGGCCACTATAGACAGCCTCCGAACGTCGTCCAACCTGAACGCTGAATTCCTCATACAACCTGAAGCTGCCATTTTGTGCATCCAAGCAAGTGAAGAGGAACTTCACCGTTTTTATTGGGAGAGCTACAATTTATTTAGGAAGTTTAGGAATAAAAATGAGCGGGTGCAATGTCCTCCCAAGGCCGCACCGAAAACTTGTTATAATCGTAATGTTTAGTTATCCTTGGTCATTCTGTAATGACCATTTTACGTCCCAATTCTTGACTTGGAATACCGAGGTCTCATGTTCTTGATTTTACTTTTCTTTACTTTGGTTTCGTGAAAACAACATATCTTGCTTTGATGATTATTTGACATTTGCCTCTTGTTTTGGCTACCATTTTTACCGCCGAAAACTTTTGTAGAGTGAACTGCGAATAAAGTTCTATTCACATCGCAATTTTCCGCGAAATGTAGTGCGCGAAATGTAGGTAATGAAAAACGAGGTTCTGTCATCGACTGCTATCATTTTTGTTTTCTTTAGGAGGAAGTTTCCTTTCTGCCTCATTTTGTTCCTACCTGAACGACAAGAAGAAGCATTCTTTACGTGATTCCGATTTCGAATATCAAGCCCAACTATGAGCCACTAAAAGGTGCCGTTGCAATTAATCCCAAAAAGAACATTTGACTGAGTTCATTGCCTCAAGAGGAGACAGGGCTGTTCCAGCAGCCGCGATCTTTTCAATTGGTCATTGACCTTAGCTCAGTAGCCTGTCGGATGCATTAATGGCGAGCTTTGGAAGAATTAACAGCAGTGTCGATGAGAGTGAGCGACCATACAACTTCCAAGGCACATCTTCCTGGGTAATATCTTAGGCGCCATCATCAACTGATATAAAAGTAATCATTGAAAATAATTTGGCGCTCGTCATTGTGAAATAAAGTAATCGTAAATATAATTATTCACAAAGAAGAAGAGACTACCATGATTAGCCGATAGGATCTTAGCCTAGACACTTGCGGTATCACTGGACTATCAATGTTCACTGCAGCAAAGGAGAGCGGCGCCCGTCAACACGCACACGTATAGGCTATATGCAGCGTAGATACTAAGAAAATACAGATTAGAACAAGCGTCGCAGCGGCTTGCTTGAAACGCCTCTGATTCCTGCTTTACTGCGTCGGCCTCTGGGTCCGTATCCCAAGTTCGCGTCATTATCGAAAGTGTCGCTGTCTCCCGGGCCTCGAGTCTTCTGATCGGGGAAACGCCTGAACCGAAAATGGTGAGAACCAAACTGATTCTTCTTCTCACGTTTCGCGTTGGGGGATTCAGGCGTCTGTCGCCGCTTCTCCACACCGCTTGCCGCATAGTCACTAGGCCGCTTCGCCCCCTACGTCTCACTCACTTGACTGCACCTAGACGTCTGTCGATGGAGCGTCGCCGCATCTGTTGCCGCTGTCGACGCGGGCGTGCGCCCCGCCGACCAACTTGTGACGTGACGTTTGCATTGCACTACAGTCACTGGAAAATTTTCAGAGTGCCGCAAAGGTGCCCGCGGGCGCCATTTTCCTTCCTGACCGCCGTACCCAGCCGCCGTCTGAACGGCGAGTGGTAGCATTCGAAGTCTTCTAACATGTTTTTAGAGTAGCAAAAGTGAAATATTTTGGCATGGTTATTCAGAACAGTACCACCAGTGATTATGTGGTCACTACCTTTATTACTTTAGTCCGCAATGGGAAAAGAGGAAGTGTGTGGGTGAACCGGCGAACACTTCAGGGCGCCTGCTCTTGTAAATCGCTGGCTATTTAGATCAACTCGTGTTTTACGGGCAGTGCAGTGGCGGTACATGTGTTACAACATTACAAAGTGACGAACTGTGAAATAGCATGTCTGCGAAGATCGCAGGAACGTGCGCGTATATTGTTATGGATGCCGTCCGCTGGCGTCGCTGTGCTAGACGCGGTAAAGACACGGAGGGCGAGGTCCAGAGTTTATTGCGCTCTGACATGATGAATAGTTTTGTATAAGCAACACAAAGTGAAGCAGCAGGCTCGCGGAGACATTGTAAATAGATTAACATACAATTTTGCCTCGCCGTCGCTGCTCCAAGAACGCCAAGTAGGCTTTGTTGAAGCATTTTGCGTAAACTTAATCTTTCGCGCTTGTCGCACCCATTTTCACCCTGAAAAAGAAAACAAAAAAAAAACATGGCCTACTATGTCATTGCTATAACCGCACGGTTGTGAATATTGTACTTTTCATTGTGTAATGGTATCTCTTTATGTTGTTTCATCGGCATATGCCTCGTGTCGCCAATTTTCTAGAACGTCGCTCATTAACTGCCGCCAAAAATTAAAATGACATCGCACATTGATGGCATCTCTGGTTGACACACATTTTCCAAAAGGTTCCAGCTGGGAACACACAAACTATGATTGGTTGGTTTAGTTAAGGGGTTAACATCCCAAAGCGGCTGATACAATGAGACACCGTAGTGGGAAAACTCCGGAAATTTCCAACACCTGGGTTTCTTTAACGTACAACTAGAAATAAGTAACTAATAAATCTGTGCATAGAGCTTTATGTACATTTAAAGGCTTTAGCAATACAAATAAAAAAAAGGAAGAGCTGCGACGGTTATCGATCCGATCCGCACACGAACATGAAGAGTGTGTGTGATTTCGCAGAACTGAATATAGATGCATCTGATGCCGGCTGGCTGGATATTTAAATTAATTTGAGGGTAGGTTTTGCAAACTTCCGCAAGTAAAATGGACGCTGCATATTGCTGCGCACGTGTGGCACACGGCGTTGGAAGGTAAACACATGTTGCCATTAGGCGAACCGTGTTCACATTGAATGCGTCGTGCGCTTCTTTCGCGGCTAAACGAACAGAATTTCAAGCCAATGAACCAGCATATTTCGCGCAAGGTGTTCCTTGATGTCACGAATTTTTCCTGGTCGGTTCTGTGAAGCCACACCTACCACTAGTACAGATCACTCTTTTCTTCCAGACACAGAGAAAATGCATTGCTAGACTCAATCCTGGGGCCGCACCAGACACATAGCAGAATTTCTCACGTGTATACTGCGAGAAACGATCGGAAAAAGAGGAACTCCCGCGCAAGACACGTATTCCGCGCACGCGCTTGGAAGGGATATGGCGGCGCGAAGTCACGTGACGCGGATCAGCCAGTAGGCGAACGGCGACGAGGGGAAAACGAATGCGTTACTCTGAATTTTTTCCAGTGAGTCTATTTTGCACAGGTTCGCCCCCCCCCCCCCCCCCACCGGCGCAGGTGGTTACTAGGGAAGAGAGGAGAAGAGCGCCGATGTGTGGGAGAGAGGCCACAGCTGCCACCGTTCCAAGGCAAGGACGGACGGACGCTGCGAGTATGAGCCATTAAAGGCTTTCGCTGTAAAATTCTGGAATCTGCTATCGGTTCCTCCACCCATGCTGTGTGGTCAGGCGAGGGCAACGTCAAATGCCGAAGATTAGGCGCTCTCCACGCGTGAAGGGAGACGCATCTACAACGTTCTCGAACAGTCTATGCAAAAACTGCGGCCGCTTCCTTCACTCCGTGCTGGCTTTATTATAGACGTGCGCCGATTTTCTGAGTACTCTATCAACATTCGAGAAATTAAAATGCTCGAACGCTGCTATTCGGTTATTGGAAGCAATAAAAGTGTCTATTCAAACCTGCCGTCGTTTTTTATTTTTGTTTTCATCAGTGGGAAATAGTGAAGTCGCGAATATAGTTCGTCACAAAGAGAAACATTATATTCTGCCTTTGAGATCTCGACCCAGATACTTGCAGAGTATCATAGAATTTTGCATGTTCGCCGATGCGGAGGAAGGGGGCGCCAATAAACACTCTCAGGGATAGGTTATATTCAACGTAAAAACAGTAAACAAACAAGATGGAACACGAGTCGTAGCACCTTAATCGCTAGAACACCCGACTCGAGACTTGCAGGGCGTCCGTCGTGATGAAACCCGCGCGATGGGTTTTTTTCTTCCCTTTCTAAATTAATATATCTACGTCATCACTTCGCATCGATCAACGCCAAATATGAAAACACATAGGCTTTCACTAGCATCAGTGGCCATTGCCTTCCATTATATACATTTTGTAAAGAAACACCTCCCTTTTCTTGCTGTTACTGCACTGGCGCGAGAACGCGCTGGAAAATGTGAAAGAGACTTCAGGCGCAGTCTCAGCGATCTCACATTGCGCCCGTTACTTGGTTACGGTTGCCCAACATCAACGGAGGCATAGCGCTTTATCACGGCTGTGTGGATTCGTTATCGTTCTGTGCAGTAGGGTTTGTTCCCCTTATTTTCTTTTTGGCGGCTCGGCGATATGGATGGGTCGAGCGGCATCAACTAATGTCTGTGGCCAGATTGTCGGGATTGTCTGGTTCTGTAACCACATGGTAGCCTCTCGTCCCCCACCGCTTCTTACCGCGGAAGCAGAAAAAACACCTGCGCGGCAAAATCAACACAGGATATCAGTTCATATTTGCACAAGTCAAGCGAGCAGAAACGTGCATGAGCAAAAGATGGGTGTACCTAGTAGCGAAAAGCTTATTCAGCGCGTTAGAAATGTGTAGTATTTATGGTTTTCACGTTCAGTGGTTTCTGAGCCACGCGTCCGCCTGAGGCGCCCGTCAGACATATAGGGGTGCATTCTGCGTTCTGTTATGTGCCTGCGCATTAAGTCACCATTCTGAAGGGTACACTCTGCGTTGCTCGGATACGCAAGCAGTGGCAAGCCTTCTGCAGTAAAGACGAAACCTGAATCGAGTGTTTGATTTCATTGTTGGCGGACAGTGACATTGTACAGTGTGAGCGCAGGAAGCTTGTGATTTCCGATTACGCCGTATCCTTTTCTGCCGCGGATGCACCATAAGGGTTTTAAACCACTAACAACTTGACAAAGTACTTGTATGTATTCGGCACTTGATCAGAGGCCAATAAACGTAAACTGCCCAGTGTTTAGGTCAAACCATGGCCTATCTACCATATCCATACAGCGGGAGCGGGCATGGGTTTGTAAATTGCTCATCGCAATTGCCAAAGTGATTGTTACGACTGCTACATCGTTTTTCGCAACGAAATAGCCAGAATTGTTTTCCATACTACCAGACTTTTTTAAAATGTATCACGAGATCAGCTGTGGTAGAGCATCTGAGACATGGACTGGGCGCTGAAACAGCACCTTTATCGTGTGCTTCGCGAGTTCCAAATCCACCATATCTTTTAACGTCGCCTGGCTTTCTTAGTTTGCACGCAAATGCTCTGAACGTATTTTATGCAAGGTAAATAAATTGATATCAAGAACACAACATGGTGCGGCAAGAAAATATATTGGATTCTCTCCGCGTAGTATAGTGCGAAGAAGCTCGGTGAAGACTACACGTTATTCAAGATCTGAAATTTCCGCCCACTTCGAACAGGAAACCTCAATCTCATTCGTCTGCCGCTAAGCAATGCTCTGTGTAGTGTACTGTGAGCGAATTATAAGGTTTCAATTTTGATGCTGATTTTGGCCGTTACGTTCTATTCGGTGACATAACGTACGCGCATTTGCTTGACAAAAGCATGCTTTCAACTGGAAGTGGCTTATGAACTTTAATTAACGAAACTGTTATAAGGCTGCATCAGAACAATAAATATCGCCTGATATCCATACGTGGGCCAGTTGCCATTATATGCGATTTATTAAAAAAAAAAAAAAAAACGTCCAATTGGTTTATTTTTTTTCTGGACAACATGATGCAAACACGAACCAACTGAAAGCCAATGTTTTACATCTCTTGTGGTAATAGGCCCTTCACTGGGGTAATAGGCCCTTCAGTTCAATTTGTTTATGACAGTGTCAGCTAAATATATCATATCTGCGTCACAATTATTCAAATAGTCTCTGCGAATTTCTTTTGTGTACCTGTCCTGAACTATTCAACGCGAGAACCGGACAAATAATAAAAGCAAAATACTTGCATCCGTTGGAAGTGTACACGTCTTTAAGTATATTTGAAATCACATTTGTAGAATCTAAATTATCTTCACCTGAGCCGATTTTGGACTCAAATGAACGGACGACATAAATCGATTACGGCGAACACGATGGGGACCTCCAAATTTTGGTTTGGGTTACACACGGTTTACCAACCCTCGAAATTTGATTTGGCCAATTTACATCAAAAGCGATCAGTTCCTAATTGCATAGACCATCATCGACAACATGCGATACTGTGGTTACCTATAAAGTTGGGCATGACCATTTCCACAATTTGGCTCAGGCCGCCTTCGAAGTTTCACCTTTTTAATTGGTATCCAAACATTATTGACTGTGCCCGACAGGACGGCAACCACTAAATCGGCCATTATAGCCATATCAAAATTTTGGCCCGTGCTATAGCTAAAATGACCAAGCTTTCGTACTATAATCAGCTTAAAGAGATAACCCCTACCATATTTTTCCCTTCTCCTGTAACTTTTCTATTCATTCATTACTGAAGAAAAGAGTCTAATCATGTAATGTTACACATTTTTTTTCTGTTTAGTTCTCCCGTTTTTCTCTGTACCTATACAAACTTTGGGACCGTCACTCGTTGCTTGTCGAGAGTGGAAATGAGTGAGTCTATAACGAGTGAGTCCTGCTCATTCGAAATGAGTGAGCTGAAATGGGTCGTGAGTTGGAATGAGTGAGTTCAGATGAGTCTGAGTCCAGATGAATCTGAGTGCAGATGAGTCGCGAGTCGAAGTGAGTGAGTGCAGATGAGTCGCGAGCCGAAGTGAGTGAGTGCAGATGAGTGGCGAGTCAAAAATGAGTGAGTCGAGAGGAGTGAGTGAGCCCAGAATAGTTGAGTCTGAGTGAGCCCGATTGAATCGTCATCATGCGTGAGCTTGTGTTCATGAGTGAGTGAGTCGCTAGCTTGCGTGAGTTTGAGTTCATGAGTGTGAATGAGTCCGGGCCTTGTGAGTCTGAGTGATAGTGAGCCAGTAGATGGAACAAATTGTTCTCAATAGCTTGAGTGGCCACACATGGTTTTGCCGACTTATGGTCCTGTCGTGCTGGCATGGAGGAAGGAAAAACTTTCTCCATGCGTGCTCGCTGCGAGTTTAGCCGATGGTCGCACCGCCCTGTGGGTTCGCCTAGCACCACGATCGCGAATCTGATGCGCAGCATCCCAGATGGCGCACCTAATCCATGCTGGGAAATTTTTCGAAGGAACTAAACGGAATTTTTTCGTCTCCGGGCGGTGACAGGATTGTTTTGAGGTATGAAAAAACTCCTGGGGGCACAAGAGGGCGCTTTATGTATGAGGAGCTGCATTAGCGCCGAGCTGATCAATCCTTGAAGGAGATTGGACAGCTGGCTTCTTGGAGAAATTTCGGTTGAATTCTTCAATATGACGCAATATTTGGCGTTGTTACAAACGCGCTGATTCAAAATGCATTTGTTGAGATACCATAAGCTTCATTTATTATGCAAGAGAGAGGCGGTTCGAGCATTACTGCACGGTTTTATAAGTGTCGAGCCTGGCGGAGAAATAAAAAAATCGTGAGTACGCAAGACTACTATGAACAGTGTAGAAGGCATTCAGTTAACCTGCTGAGAAAAAGATTGCAGTTTGTGAACGTATCCTTACAAGTTAGTTGCGCGCATGTTCATATACATTCGTTATTGTGATCGCTTAGTTATAGATTATCGAACGTTGAGTTTCACCCGTACTTTGCAAGGAAGGTAGGAAGGTTAACTGTGACGGCGTATTTGCTACACATTGCATGCTGACACAGCTATGCACAGCTTTACTATTGTCTCTTAACTACCCCGGCGTCATCTGTGAATGTTGTCTCAGATGTGGTCTCAATTAGGAAAAGGTTAAAAGGAAAACGTTCCTTATAAATATTTGAGGCTGTGCATTATATATTGCGGCATGCATGTGAGATAAGCACGAATCGCCCCTAGCTTATGTAGCAACACCGCTGTCTAATAGCCTAAAGGTATATAATGAAAATATTATTTATAGTTACGAGTTGAACAAGATCTTATCTCGAAAGAGCCGAAGTTTATCAAATAAATGAAAACAAAAAATGTGATTGCTCTTCGATTGCTTAGAGCTGAAAATGCTAGTTTCTCTCTTCCTCTCATTGGCTGCTCTGGCTGCATGAGACTGCTGCGCTGTGGCATTTTGCCTAAACATGGCTAGATGGCGCAACTCGTCTGTCAAACGGGAAATTCATTGTCTTTGCTTTGAATGTTGTATGCGCAGATTTCAGAACGCTTTGGTTGCTCGATATAACCTACATTCTGGCTCAGGTTTGCTGCGTTCTTTTTCTTTTTTATCTATTTTATTACTTCCCACCGTTCTCTCGAATTCACATGCCGCCAGACGAACATAACTCAGTTGCAGGAAACGAGCTTCATAGACGCATAGAACTTACACAACTTTTGCCTCCGCGCACTTGTGCTTCTCTATACCTGGTTTGTAGTTCATGATGGGAGCTTAGTTCTATAGTCGACCGCCTCTTCCAAAAGGCCTCAAAGAGAGAGAGAGAGAGAGAGAGAGAGAGAGAGAGAGAGAGAGAGAGAGAGGAGGTAGAGGGAAGGAAGGGTGCGGCGAAAACGGTTAGCTGCAGTAACAGCAACCGAGATCGCAGTAAGTAGAGCGAGAAAATAAGATAACACAAACTGACATGGTCTGGCTATAAGAGAACGAGAGCTAAAATAAAACGCGGCTACAACAGGAAATTTCCACCGTGCACGGCGTCATCCCTAAAGAACGCCGCCGCAAAATTGTGGTAACAAATTCTTCCGGTCGAGAAGTATCATATCTGTACGGAGGAAAGAAATGTTATAGCTAGAGAGTTTCCTTGTAATATATTTGTAATCCCGTCTTACAGTTATTATTCAATCAGTATGACGTTAAAACACATAAATTTCATTACTCCTAATTTATATGTTCTAATGTTTTCATTCTGACAGTATAAACAAGGAGAAATTTATATAAAATAAAGAAAGATATTCGGAATGGCAAGCAGTGTTGCTTGTCGAAGAAAGTACGAAACGAAAAAGAAGTTTTAGCTCTTTAATGCATCTTACAAAGCAACTATAGTCGATAAAAATATTTGCTTATAAAAACTGCGCTGCATTCGAAGCGCACATGTCATGATTTAAGAATTCTAGAATACTTTACTATGACGGATTTTATCTCAGTGGTTATTTGAGGCTAGCTAGTGCCGCTGTCCAGCAGAGAAGTCACAGTAGAAACGATTTTCTTTTGAAAGTTAATGCTGCCAACATGCCCTTGGCAAACCGGCCTGGCAATTTCTGAGCACAATGCTTAGGTTTAGCGTGATTTGCTACTGATCCCCTGTCGGAATATATTTATTGGCAGTAAATTGTCTCATAATATGTGACAAAGATTCTGTTATCCGTTTTTCATATTATTATGAGTAAGTTTCGCATCAACTAGCTACCCGTGGTGCAAAAAAATTAATCAATGCTCTTAAGTCTGTTTAAGAGCGGAAATGGCGAAAGCCACTTTACAGGGCTATTTTCACTAACTGCATCGTCATTGGCTGCCTATCATCATCACCATCACCATCACATACATCATCATCATCTCTCTCGCGGCTATCAGCATTATCAACTAAATGCGCCGTCATTGTTATTCCGACCATCATTATTGTTTCACAGCTTCGTCATCGTCATCGCTACTGCCATCCTTACGCGAGAAAAGGAGAATTACGATCGGTTTCTCACAAGTACGGCGGGAAACTGACCCTTTTCTGCCTACGGCTTTCCAAGTTAGGCTGAGCCAAGACATACCCGAATTTTTGATGTCCTCTAGCTACATCAAATGCAGACGACTGGGTGTTTTTTTGCGCGAGGTTGTTGCTTCATTTAACATTTTAAAAGTGAGATTCTCAATGGAATGTCTATGTGTTGTAACCCAAAGGCACCTGTATAAGGACCTGCTTGATATAATAATACTAGTGCCCCTGTATCGATCATTACACTGTGAAGGGGAAGGTAAGGGTGTCTTAAAATGAGTTAAAAAGGTGCCATTAAGGTTGTCAGCAAAAAGGTTTTTCGTCTTCTTACAGAGTGCTACATTAACTGTTAAACCGTGGTTGAGGAAAAAAGGTGTCTTCGTCCCGTGGTCGGTGGACTGCTTGATTTGCCACAAGCCGGAAACCGTAGACCATTTTTTTCTTGACTGCTGCGATGCAGTATTTCTGTGGGATATCCTGCAGAGGACTTCAAAAAGGACTTGCCACTATGCGGTATTTCTGTGGGGTATCCTGCAGAGGACTTTAAAAAGGACTTGCCACTGTGCGGTATTTCCGTGGGATATCCTGCAGAGGACTTCAAAAAGGACTTGCCACTTACACCATATGATATAGAGTTCCTGCCTCTTCCTAATCAAGGTGATGTGCCATATCATTTATTCATGTTGCTTTGCCTTCACAGCGTATGGAAAACAAGAATGGCTATTAGATACGCGGACGTGGATGCTCGCTTCGGAGCGAGCATTTAATTGACAGTATAAATTTCCTGAACGCCATGTATAATGCCCAAAGTGAGAAACCTGAATGAATATCAGTTTTGAGTGAACTGGCTAACCTAAAGCTTTTTTTAATCTTTGTGAAGCCTTACGTTTTGCTGGAGCTCGTCTTGGTGTTATACTTTGAATTTGCCCACTGTATTTTTTAACAGGAAATAAAGAAAAAAATCCGGCGTGGCGTAGTGGTTTGTGTGCTCGATTGGGAATCGGAGGATAGTGGTTCTATGCCTTGTTGAGAAAGTTTTTATTGCGAGAGTATTACTTCACTATGTTCACAGATTTCAGTGCGCAGACTGCGTCCGCAAAATCGTGTCCGCAGCAGATGTGAGTAATTGAGAAGTGGTCGAGGTTAATGCGTGGTATCAATCAATAGAGGGTGACGTAATGTCGTGTCCGAGAAAATAATGTGGCTAATAAGTAATCAGGTAATTAATTAGAGGTAGAACACAGAAAGTGGTGTCCGCAGCAGTTGTAAGTAATGGAAAAGTGGTAGAGGTTAATGAGTGGTATCAATCGATAGTGGGTGACGTAATGTTGTGTCCGAAAAGACACAACATTACGCCAATGGTTAATTAGGGAGTTATTTAAGGCAAAAATGTAAACGTAAAGGAGAACATGGCCTTATTAGCCAATGGCTTGGCGCAACATTTGAATGTATCAGATGCTAAAATAGTTAATGAAATGAGTCAACTAACGTGACGTCAAGGATGTGACGTTACGCAACCTGAAGTCGAGCCAAAAAAGGGCATAGGAAGGGATTTGCGCGCAATTTGAAAGTACCATGTCTACTTGAATATGAATATGTCTATTTAGGACAGGTAGTAACCGCAGATCAGGACCATGAAAAGGAAATAACAAGAAGAATAAGATTGGGATGGAGCGCATTTGGCAAGCACTCGCCGATTATGACTAGCAGCTTACCGGTATCGCTCAAGAGGAAAGTATACAACAGTTGCATCTTGTCTGTACTCACCTATGGGGCTGAAACGTGGAGGCTAACCAAGAGGGTTCTACTTAAGTTGAGGACAACGCAGAGGGCTACGGAACGAAAAATGGTAGGGGTAACATTAAGAGATAGGAAGCGTGCAGAGTGGGTCAGAGAAATAACTCAAGTTACCGATATTCTATTGGAAATTAAGAAGAAGAAATGGACATGGAAAGGACATGTAGTGCGAAGAGAGGATAACCGATGGTCGCTGAGGGTAACAAACTGGATTCCAAGGGAAGAAAGCGTAGCAGGGGGAGGCAGAAAGTTAGGTGGGCGAATGAGATTAAGAAGTTCGCAGGGGTGAAGTGGATGCAGCTAGCACAGAACCGGGTTGAGTGGAGAAATATGGGAGAGGCCTTCGCCCTGCAGTGGGTATAGTCAGGCTGATGATGCTGATGATGATGATGAAAGTACCAAAAACTAAATCAGTTAATTAAGGCAGTCAAACAAGGTGACGTCAAAGATGTGACGTCACGCAACCGGAAGTAGAGCTGAAAATGGGCATAGGGAGGGATTGCACGCAATTTGAAAGTACCAAGGAGTAAAACGGTTAAACAGAAAATGAATCAAGCAACTAAAAGCAACCAGGAGCAATAAAAATCAGCATTCGTCCTTTCGCAATACTCCAATGCAGATTCTGCTGTTCTCTTTAATGTTTTTTTCATAAGTGCCGTTTCGTGTGAACATTTCCTGCAGACATTTCCGCAGCCAATGAGCTAAGAAATGCTTTCGCCATAATTTGGATTGCGCTGTATTTCGCGAGCGGCGACCGCTGTTGCGTATTACCAAGCGCATGCAATTTCGTTAGTAACGTCGTCGCCCTACTCTTCTCTTCGGTTCACATCAACACGTAATGCGACTGCAAAACAAAGTGGCATGGCAGAAAACAATACACGAGAAGCCGTACAGAAGAAAACACCGCGCATGTTGTGCTTTTACCACGAGCGAATTGGCATGACACATCTGACTGTCAGAGCCCTCTACGCTTTTCTCTCTCATGGCTGACACACCACATTCAAGCTCCGGGCAGTAGACAGCACACTCTCCATCTCTAGTACTATACACTTCAACACTTGCATTTTATAGGCCAAGCGCTCTTCACCAGCCTTCCCGATGACGCCCATTTTGACGTACTCCTCCTGCTAAAACCTTCGAGCTCACGTTCAGTTGTTTCTCGGATTATTATGAAGCCAGCAACTGAATTTCGATACATTGAATGCGTGATATAAATTGCTTGCTTATATTGAAGCTAAAACACATGGCGCTCTATGATGACGAAGTTGAAAAATCTAAAGTGCCCATAGACCTCGATGATTTCGTTGCACTAACGTTTGTTACATCGGGATCAGCTGTATGTAGTCGCCTTGAAGCCTTCCCACTTCAACTGACAACGGATCCAGAGGAAAAACTGCTTGATTCAAGATGCCGCGTTCCCGCTTCATCTGCATCCATGCTGCAGCCTCTGGGACAGGCGCTTTCACTACAGCTTTTCCCTATGACGATTCTTTCTTTCTGTGAAAACGTCTTCAATGAATGAAATCAGTTGCTTCTTCATACGTTTCTTTCATCACGGTTGAAAAGCAAGAACGGAAGTGGAGCATATATGAAACTGCTTGCCGCAGAAAATGCTCAGCGCTTGATGTCCGCGTCTGTGTATCACACACATTTGAAGCAGGCGGATAGGAAGACTTTTTAATTTTCTAATTTGTGATGACTCGCATTTCGTAAAGGTGCAACCAGGGAAGCATCAGGGCATGTTGAAACCTTATCTTTACGCGTTCTGAATGCCACAGTTGGCAAAATAAGTATTCCGGTGAGGTGGTGGTACCAATTTTTCACACCACTTTCGAGGATCATCCCTGAAGTCCTTACTGAAGCTATTAATAAGGTTACAAAAGTAACCAATCACTAGCTAACCAAGAATCGACCAATCAGTCGGACCTATTATATTTCACAAGCAGTAGGGTTGTTGACGTCATTGTAATGTTTTGTGCGTATGCAGACATTATTATCCAGTATGACACAAGCCCTTCTTCAAATAGCGCTTGCCTAATTAGGACGTTTGAAGGCCGCGGGACGAGTACGGTTACCGTCAAGTGTAACCCTGAGGTACCGGTGCCGAATGATTGTATGCAAAAAAGGAAGTCTGCATATATGAGTTTCAAAAAAGCCTCACTTGCATTTAGGAGTATTCAATTGAATGTCAAAGAAGTCAATCCTTTTCTGCAGTAAACTCTGAGCAATGGTCATTTATGCAAATGTTAATTGAGCGCGGTTGATAAAAAGGAAAAAATATCCACTTGTACAAGTAGGAAAGTTGCGGCCCATTCTTTGAAGCGAATGTGGTTTTGGTACCAATTTGAGAATCCCTTCTCCTCGCGCACAAGAAATAATGCGCGAGCAAGTAATTTTAGTTGCCAATCAGAATTTACTGCTTTTGCCTTATGTATATACTGTTGAGGAAGGGGGAGGCAGAACACCGGAGCCGACGCGTATTCAACTGCAATAAAAACCACATCAAATAGCATGTTCTGCTTCAATCGCATTGTTCTGTTTTGTTTCAATTTATCTATAATTTAAAATAAATACCGTAGCACTGCTTAAATAGAAGCCTTCTTGTTGCTGCTTCGGATTTTACACGCACTGTAGCATATAACGTGTTTTGTCTTAATAAAACGGAACTGCTTATGACATATTTTGCTAAACATTTCGATTATATGCTGCACAGCTAGCGTGAGTAGAGCCGCTGAACAGGATTCCAGGTTTTGAAGGGGACTTATGTCTTTTCCTTCATGCGCTGACTTTCATCGTTCGGTCGTTACGCTCACAAAGGATTAATGCACGGGTCCATGCAAGATTGTTAAGTGTTGCGGGACAACCTTCTTCTAGCTGCACGTTTAGTTTTTCGTTGCTTATCTCCTGAAACAACGCGAAAGTGCTGCTCGTGAAACTTTGTATGATACTGCTAAACTAATTATGAATTTCAATCCCTCATCTTCTATATTCACGCCAACAGAAGTCCCGTTATTGACTCTCGTAACTTTGTTGTAGATAGTAAGGCCGAAAGATGCTGTTTTTCGAGCGTGGAGCTCTCCAAAATGGACGCTATATGGGTGTTTTTATGCGAGTATGCCCTCAAGAATTATAGGCAATATGGCGCTAAGCAATCCAGAATGTAGTGCTTCAATGCATGCCATGCACAGAAAGTGGATGAGTATAGAATAAAAGTCCGAGAAGGATAGCAAAAAATTGCAAGGCCAGATGAAGAAAACAGATTTTTTTCTGCTAAAAGTGGCTGTCTGTACCAAAGAATAGTTTCCTCGCCCTGCATGCACCACAATATTGCATTACGCTTACAGTGGGAGCAAATAGTAGTGAAAAGCTGATCACTTAGAATGCGTCGGTATCCGATATGCCTTGCGGGCGGGTAAGGCATATTAGAGGTTCGGTTTAGCACTTCGTTTTGAAATTCACGTTTCTTTTTCTTTTTTCATCTCTTGCTATAACTTGATTTCAGGCTCGCTTTATCGTTCCGAGGTAACATGGTGTTCTATTGTGTGGAAGTATCCGGACGATGAAAGTGTGTGAAATCTGACAGTGAATGAAGTAAGTAAGAGAGGTGTTTTTCCGATAAGTTCTTGAAAGTGCACTCAGCTCAGCCAGGCATAATCCCAGTTTGGTTGCCACACGTACTGAAAATTCCGACAACCCCGACAGCCAGCAGGTAAAAGAAATGCTGAAACAGCTGGTTCGTTCAATGCGGGTGCTGCTCTCCAGCATCAACACACAAACAGCAAAGTTTGCTGTTCAGTTTTTGGACGCATTTGAGCCGCTCTTGGCGGCATTGCAATAATTCACAATGGCGCAACAAACTAACCCCACCTCTGTGACGATGCACTTGCGCCGCAGTGTTGTGATGCAATGGAATGCTCGAGGCCTGCGTGGTCGGCTGAGTGACTTCCGACAGCGGGTACAGAAGTACCGCTTTCCTGTGATTGTGATCTGTGAGCCCAACATGCCGGCTGCTTTCCGCCTTTCTGGATATGTTCTGCTATGGTCTAGAGAAGCTAACGAAACAAGCAAAGTGCTGGTATGTGTACGCCAAGACATTGCGCACGTCCGCCATGCTCTGCAGCCCCACAACACGAACCACTACATTTGTTTGACGTTAACCCTGAAAGGACGAGTATGTTCTGTAATTGGCGCTTATATTCCACCGAGAAATGGCTTGGACAAATCATATCTATTTTCAATAATCCAGTGTTGTACAGCTCCTCGTATTATTGTGGGGGACTTTAATGCTCACCACCCTCAGTGGGGTAGTGCAATAATGAGCAATAGAGGAAGAGACCTGGCAGACTTTATGCATACGCAAGATCTCGTCAATATAAACGACGGCTCACCAACGTTTCTACGCGGAACAACCTACAGCAGCTGCTTGGATGTGGCGTTTGTTTCCAGAAACCTCCATCCCTCCGTTTCTTGGTGTAGTGATGTGGAAACACATGGCAGTGATCACATACCAACGTACATATGCATCAAGTGGTTTGCACCTGCCACTTCACCTCGTGTGCAATACACAGACTGGCCCGCCTTTAGGGCAGCGGTGGAGACTTCCAGCGTGGGCCTCCAGTCACCATCTCAAATAGAAGGACTCATTACTTCCTCTCTCAGTGAGAACACTCGCTATGTTAGTGTGCCGGTGTCAGTGTCCAGCATCGACGTGGAATTCGAGCGGCTTCGCGCGATCCGTCGGCGGGCTGAAAGGAAGTACAGAAGAACGAAATCCGCGCAAGATCTCGCACTTTCTCGCCGAGCTAGACGACAAGTTTTGCGTCACCTGGAGAGGTTAGGACGACAACGTTGGAGACAGTTCTGCTCATCACTGGATCCCCGTAAGCCCCTGTCGCGTATCTGGCATGTTGCGAGAAGCTTGCGCACACCTCCGCAAGAAAGGCACCCTTTTCGTGCCCTAGCCCTTTACCAACGCCGCAATGAAGTTGACGTAGCTGAAGATTTTTGTAAAATGGTTGTGGGCACAAACCAGGCACAGTTACCAATTTCAGAGGTTTTTGCACCACCTTCGCCGAATGATCAATACGACGTGCCCTTTACAATAGCTGAATTAGACGCCGCTCTTGCTTCTTGTCGGCATTCATCTGCACCTGGTCCTGACGTGATTACATATTCAACCTTATCGAACCTAGGCAAGGATGGTAGAACTGCACTACTTAATTACTTCAATGATATATGGGCTTCTAGTACTGTTCCTGAACACTGGAAAATTAGCCGCCTGGTTGCTCTTTTGAAGCCTGGAAAGCCTCCTCTCGAACTTACCTCATACCGGCCAGTTGCCCTAGCAAGCTGTGTTGGAAAAGTTATGGAGCGCATGGTGCTGGCAAGACTTGAGTGGTATCTAGAGAGTAATGATCTTTATCCGAATATGATGACTGGATTTCGCCGCGGACGCTCTTCCATTGACAGCGTCATCGACCTTGTGGCGACAGTAGAACACGAAAAGCGTCACCGTCGACTAGTAGCTGCTGCATTTTTAGATATAAAGGGAGCTTACGACAACGTCCTCCATGAAGCTATTCTTGATGGACTTGACGACGTGGGAGTTGGTGGCCGACTGTACTTGTGGATTGTAAGCTATCTCAGCGGCCGCTCTGTTTACATGACTACGCCTGAAGGAGATACTACCCACTTTCAGGTCGGTCGTGGAGTTCCACAGGGAGGAGTTCTCAGCCCAACTTTATTTAACGTTGCGCTAATTGGCCTGGTGAGTGAACTGCCAACTAACATCCACATCAGTGCATATGCTGACGACATCTGCATCTGGGCCTCTTGTTCGACGCGCCCACAACTACGTGCGAGACTGCAACGAGCTGTGTCATCAACATCGATGTACTTATGGCGTCAAGGTTTATTTTTAGCGGCAGAAAAGTGTGCAGTGATAGCGTTTACGGGAAAATGTGTCAGCCGCTACCCGATTACCCTTCATGGAGTCGTAATACCATACGTCTCCAGGCACAGATTCCTGGGAGTAATCATTGACCACCGACTATCTTGGTCGAAACATATTGCTATGGTGAAGAAGAGGCTAATTAATTTTTGCCATGTACTTCGTTACATAGCTGGCATCAAATGGGGTCCAACTGAGCGCTCCTTAATACGGCTTTACGAGGCTCTGTTTGTTGGCTACATCCGGTACAGTCTCCCAGTACTTTCTAGTATGAGCATTTCCTGCTTGCGGACTTTAGAGAGCGTGCAAGCGCAGGCACTGAAAATATGTCTTGGACTGCCCAGATGCACCTCTAACAAAGGCACAATTGAAGAGGCACACGCTCGCCCAATGTCCATATACTTGTCACACGAACCACTTCGTGTATATTTACGAGCACTTACAAGACACCGTTTTCACCCACTCAGCAAGATTCTGGATGAGAGGCCGGACTGCAGTTTTACAACTGCACTCCGCTGCCATCAGTCGCAAGTACCGACAGGATATGCCCTCCCATATCGTCCCACCCAACCACCATGGACGATGGATAAACCTTTGGTGCACCTTCGTGTTCCCGGAATACTAAAAAAATCTATGGTACCAATTAGTGGACTCAAACAACTTACTCTGGCACACATCTGGTCAGAATATCCCAGTTATATTCACGTATACACCGATGGATCTGTGTCAGCACAGGCATCCGCTGCAGCTGTGGTCATACCAGCTCAGAAAACGACTCTGCATTTCCTTTTGGGACATAACTCTACATCAACCGCTGCCGAACTTGTAGCCATTCGGGAATCTAATCGCTATATATGTGGGGAACCACCTCAAAAATGGTGTATATTCACGGACTCGAAGACTGCATTACAAATTTTGGAAAACTTCTTACGCCACACTGCCTATCAGTCCCTGGCACTAAACATTACGGAGCTCATCACATCTGCCCAGCTGCAAGGCCACATGATAATGTTTCAATGGATTCCTGCCCACTGCGGCCTCCATGGGAATGAGCAGGCCGATGTTGAAGCGAAAAGCGCTCTCATCAATGGCTTCCAAACAGCTGTGCCTTTTTCAAGAGCGGATACGACGTGTCTTCTAAAGAGTTGTATGAATATTGCTACAGCGACTTACTGGGCTCAACCAGACGCCCGACATATGCGTCTAAGAAAGCTTGATCGAACATTTAAATTTACTGTTCCGCGTGATATTCCGCGTCATCAGACATGCTTGATACATCGACTTCGTTTAAACGTGGCTTTCACGCGCAAGTACTTACATTTAATTGGACAGATGGACTCACCGGAATGTTTAACTTGTGGCATCCCAGAGACTGTGGACCATGTATTATTGGTGTGCCCAGAGTATGCGAACGAAAGAAATGTGCTAGCTGCTTCCTTGAAGCGTTTAGACAAGAGGCCTCTGTCGGAGGAACTGCTGCTGGGCGCTTGGCAGGACAAGGGGAAGGGCATCCAGGCAGTGCGCGCTCTTTGCCGTTATTTGAGCGCCAGTGGACTTGATTCACGTTTGTAAAGCAAGCTGCTGTGTCTGTATATATATTTCATATGCCTTCTCCCACATCGTCACCCATCATGACCTTCTTTTTTCTCTCCTTCCCCTTCCCCAGTGCAGAGTAGCAGGCCAGATTTGAATTATTCGGGCCAACCTCTCTGCCTATTCCTATCAATAAATCCATCTATCTATCTATCTCAGCTCAGCGTCCGTTGCAACGTGCAACATTAGCGGAGGAAACACTGAACGAAGCACGCTCGGAGACCGGACAGTATCCCGATAGTAGATCCGCCCGGCTCCCACCCGATAGCGCCACTAAGGTGCGTAGGCTTCATAAACCTCATTTTTTGTGAAAAGAGTACTTTGCCCTAAACCAGTAAAACACGCGACAAAAACTGAAAGCTATGAGTATCTTGCGCAGTAAGAAGGAGGGGAAAGCATTGCTTTTGCTGTGATGGTAATAAAGCTTCATAAAACCAACCGTACACTCTTCAAACCTTGCTCTGAATATCTGAAATTTTTCTGGAATTTTAGAATAGCGCCTTTTTAAGAGAAATACTGCGATACAATGCGATTTAAAGATAAAATTATACAAATAACGATGGTTATCAGTCATCAGATAACAGCCTAATATCTGTTCAATATATTCTAGTGCTCTCCGCGTCTCTATTACACACACACACACACACACACACACACACACACACACACACACACACACACACACACACACACACACACACACACACACACACACACACACACACACACACACACACACACACACACACACACACACACACACACACACACACACACACACACACACACACACACACACACACACACACACACACACACACACACACACACACACACACACACACACACACACACACACACACACACACACACACACACACACACACACACATGCATATACATGCATGCGTGCATATATACATGTATACATGCATGCATACATACATACATGCATACATACATACATACATACATACATACATACATACATACATACATACATACATACATACATACAGCATACATGCATAAATACATACCTAATGCATACATACATACATACATACATACATACATACATACATACATACATACATACATACATACATACATACATACATACATACATACATACATACATACATACATACATACAGCATACATGCATAAATACATACCTAATGCATACATGCATACATACCTGCATACATGGATACATACATACATACATACATACATACATACATACATACATACATACATACATGCATGCATACATGTATGCATACATACATACATACATACATGCATGCATGCATGCATGCATACATACATACATGCATGCATGCATGCATACATGCATACATGCATACATGCATACATGCATACATGCATGCATACATGCATACATGCATACATGCATACATGCATACATGCATACATGCATACATGCATACATGCATACATGCATACATACACACATACATACATACATAAAATTACAACTGGTTTATGCTGTCGTCCAGAGGAATACTGGTACCTGGCTATAGTAATATGTGATAGTAATAACACTGCACTTATATAAGCAAGAAATCCCCGCTGGGGTGGTGCAGGGGTTACAGCGCTCAACTACTGTGGCCAACGATGCGGGATGGAATCCGTGCCTCGGCGGCCGTTTTTCCATCGAGGCTAAAAGCAAGGCACTCGTGTGCTGGGCGATGTCAGTGCACGCTAAAAAAAAACGCAGGTTGTCGAAAAATCTGGAGTCCTCCTCTATGGCGTCTCTCATAGCCTGGGCTGCTTCGGGACGTTAAAACTCCACAAACTATTATAAAGCAATTAGCAAGAAATGAAACGTGAACAGAAGGAATGTACCCTTGTTGAGATGTGAAGCCATCGTAGTTAGGCAGAACCTAGTACAAGAGAATATTAATTGGGAGAAATTTGAAGTGCTTATAATCAAGCCAGATGTGGAAATCGAGAGGGTGGTCTGAGCTCATGTGTTGCAAATTTGCTTTTATTTTTTTGTTTTATTAAAAACGTTTCATGCAGCACATTCACCAACAGTTCACGCCATGGGCTCTAGCGCCGAATAAAATGATTTCGAAACCGCGAAGGCTGTCCCTTATTCACTAGATAACCTACTTGCATTTATCTGCAGAATGTAATTCTGGTGTCTTCCTGCTGCCATTTGAGCTCTGCTGTTGGTGTTTGAATTATACAGATGGAACCTGCCACATTTATTCAAGTCTACCGAATTCCTCTTATTTAGTTCTCCTTCGTGGACCAGATCTCTGATAACACCTCAGTGTCAGTTGATTTACTACCATAACCATAACTTCACTAGTTTTAATAAACATTGCAAACTTTTCTGGGCTTCTAAGTTATATTATGCACAGCTAGCGTGAGTAGAGCCGCTGAACAGGATTCCAGGTTTTGAAGGGGACTTATGTCTTTTTCTTCGTGCTCTGACTTTCATCGTTCGGTCGGTATATGCTCACAAAGGATTAAGGCACGGGTCCATGCAAGATTGTTAAGTGTTGCGGGACAACCTTCTTCTAGCTGCACGTTTAGTTCTTCGTTGCTTATCTCCTGAAACAACGCCAAAATGGTGCTCGTGAAACTTTGGATGATACTGCTAAACTAATTATGAATTTCAATCCCTCATCTTCTATATTCACGCCAACAGAAGGCCTGTTATTGACTCTCGTAACTTTGTTGTAGATAGTAAGGCCGAAAGATGCTGTTTTTCGAGCGTGGAGCTCTCCGAAATGGACGCTATATGGGCGTTTTTATGCGAGTATGCCCTCGAGAAATATAGGCAATATGGCGCTAAGCAATCCAGAATGTTGTGCTTCAATGCATGCCATGCACAGAAAGTGGATGAGGATAGAATAAAAGTCCGAGATGGATAGCAAAAAATTGCAAGGCCAGATGACGAAAACAGATTTTTTTCTGCTAAAAGTGGCTGTCTGTACCAAAGAAAAGTTTCCTCGCCCTGCATGCACCACAATATTGCATTACGCTTACAGCGGGAGCAAATAGTAGTGAAAAGCTGATCGCTTAGAATGCGTTGGTATCCGATATGCCTTGCGGGCGGGTAACGCGTATTAGAGGTTTGGTTTAGCACTTCGTTTTGAAATTCACGTTTCTTTTTCTTTTTTCATCTCTTGCCATAACTTGATTTCAGGCTCGCTTTATCATTCCGAGGAAACATGGTGTTCTATTGTGTGGAAGCATCCGGACGATGAAAGTGTGTGAAATCTGACAGTGAAGGAAGTAAGTAGGAGATGTGCTTTTCCGATAAGTTCTTGAAAGTGTGCTCAGCTCAGCGTCCGTTGCAACGTGCAACATTAGCGGAGGAAACACTGAACGAAGCACGATCGGAGACCGGACAATTTCCCGATAGTAGATCCGCCCTGCTCCCATCCGATAGCGCCACTCAGGTGCGTAGGCTTCATAAACCGCATTTTTTGTCAAAAGAGTACTTCACGCTAAACTAGTAAAACACGCGACCAAAACTAAAAGCTATGAGCATCTTATGCAGTAAGAAGGAGGGGAAAGCATTGCTTTTGTTGTGATAGCAATAAAGCTTCATAAAACCAACCGTACACTCTTCAAACCTTCCTCTTAATATCTGACATTTTTCTGGAATTTTAGAATGGCGCCTGTCTAAGAGAAATACTGCGATACAATGCGATTTAAAGATAAAATTATTCAAATAATGATGGTTATCAGTCATCAGATGACAGCCAAATTTCTGTTCAATATGTTCCAGTGCTCTCCGCGTCAATATTCCACACACACACACACACACACACACACACACACACACACACACACACACACACACACACACACACACACACACACACACACACACACACACACACACACACACACACACACACACACACACACACACACACACACACACACACACACACACACACACACACACACACACACACACACACACACACACACACACACACACACACACACACACACACACACACACACACACACACACACACACACACACACACACACACACACACACACACACACACACACACACACACACACACACACACACACACACACACACACACACACACACACACACACACACACACACACACACACACACACACACACACACACACACACACACACACACACACACACACACACACACACACACACACACACACACACACACACACACACACACACACACACACACACACACACACACACACACACACACACACACACACACACACACACACACACACACACACACACACACACACACACACACACACACACACACACACAAACACACACACACACACGCACACGCACACGCGCACACGCGCACGCGCACGCGCACACGCGCACGCGCACACGCGCACGCGCACACGCACACGCGCACGCGCACACGCACACGCGCACACGCACACGCACACGCACACGCGCACACGCGCACACGCGCACACGCGCACACGCACACGCACACGCACACGCACACAGACACAGACGCGCACAGACGCGCACACGCGCGCACACGCGCGCACACGCGCGCACACGCGCGCACACGCGCGCACACGCGCGCACACACGCACATATACATACATGCATGTATGTATGTATGTATGTATGTATGTATGTATGTATGTATGTATGTATGTATGTATGTATGTATGTATGTATGTATGTATGTATGTATGTATACATGCATACATGCATACATGCATGTATACATACATGCATAAATACATGCATACATGCATACATGCATACATGCATACATGCATACATGCATACCTACATGCATACATGCATACCTACATGCATACATGCATACATGCATACCTACATGCATACATGCATACATGCATACCTACATGCATACATGCATGCATACATGCATACATGCATACCTACATGCATACATGCATACATGCATACCTACATGCATACATGCATACCTACATGCATACATGCATACATGCATACCTACATGCATACATGCATACATGCATACCTACATGCATACATGCATACATGCATACCTACATGCATACATGCATACATGCATACCTACATGCATACATGCATACATGCATACCTACATGCATACATGCATACATACACACATACATACATACATGTAATTACAACTGGTTTATGCTGTCGTCCAGAGGAATACTGGTACCGGGCTATAGTAATATGTGATAGTAATAACACTGCACTTATATAAGCAAGAAATCCCCGCTGGGGTGGTGCAGGGGTTACAGCGCTCAACTGCTGTGGCCAACGATGAGGGATGGAATCCCTGCCTCGGCGGCCGTTTTTCCATCGAGGCGAAAAGCAAGGCACTCGTGTGCTGAGCGATGTCAGTGCACGCTAAAAAAACCCAGGTTGTCGAAAAATCTGGAGTCCTCCTCTATGGCGTCTCTCATAACCTGGGCTGCTTCGGGACGTTAAAACCTCACAAACTATTATAAAGCAATCAGCAAGAAATGAAACGTGAACAGAAGGAATGTACCATTGTTGAGATGTGAAGCCATCATAGTTAGGCAGAGCCTAATACTACAAGGGAAGATTAATTGGGGAAATTTGAAGCGCTTATAATCAAGCCAGATGATCTAGAGGGTGGTCATGTGTTGCAAATTTGCTTTTATTTTTTTTAATAAAAAAATACGTTTCATGCAGCACATTCACCAACACACATTCACCAACACATTCAAGCCATGGGCTCTAGCGCCGAATAAAATGATTACGAAACCGCGAAGGCTGTTCCCTAGTCATTAGATAACCTACTTGCATTTATATGCAGAGTGTAATTCTTGGGTCTTCCTGCTGCCATTTGAGCTCTGCTGTTGGTGTTTGAATTATACAGATGGAACCTGCCACATTTATTCAAGCCTACCCAATTCCTCTTATTTAGTTCTCCTTCGTGGACCAGATCTCTGATAACACCTCAGTGTCAGTTGATTTACTACTATAACCATAACTTCACTAGTTTGAATAAACATTGCAAACTTTTCTGGGCTTCTAAGTTTAAACAATTTTCTACATACAAAGCGTTCAACCTACCTTTCTGCTTTGCCTGTTCGAGCTCTTGATCGCGTCGCACGTTGATAATATCAGATATTAAAATACGAGTTGGTTTACATAACTACACAACACACTAAAGACGCAAACTGCGCAGAATACCCAACAAAACAGCGTACGCGCGATATAACGCGTAACTTGCCATATACCCAGACATTCTAGACTTAACTAACATTTTAACACATAACATAACAAAGCGAGAGGAATGTAATAACTGCCGAAGACCTGAATTATTATGGAGCCATTATGAAAATAAGTGAAGCTCGATCACGGTGACAGAATACCTTCCATGAGTGCTGGATGAAAGAGATTTGACACAAGAATATTTGAACGGTATTAAAGCTATTGCTAAATGTAAATAGTTCGATAACATTTGAAATACTTATAACAATTTTCAATCATGGCATATATGAAAATTCTTGGTGTCTTATTTTGCCTTCACCAGTAGGAATGTTGGAACATCTTTAATATTGCATTCCATATTTCTGAATATAAGTATGTCTGAAAAACCGCCATGAGATCGTGTTTCAATGTTAAGAGATTCATTTGCGGTTTGAGGCGGACCAAGCATCGAATTTTCATCAATTTATGCACAGAACAAATGCACAGGAAGGAGCACTGTATTAAAGAATGTTAGCGCATTCGAGAAGCTTGGTCGCGAAAAATATTTGCCTTGTTAGGCTCGCACCGAGGCCCAGATTATTAGAAACTAGGGTATAATGGACAGATATAATAGAGTTATTGTTGGCGGTTTCACCAAGTTTAAGTTATCTTAATTATAAAAGATATCTGTTATCAGGTAAATAATGCATGATTATAATTTCCTGCTGAGTCAAGCTTAGATATTTATGTGAATTCTCTGAAATCCCAAAAAGGAAGCAGGGTGCATTCACTTTCTCGACAACCTAAGGGAGTGTGTGTTAAATATGTCTTGCTTGTTTACTGACTAAAATATCACATTCTAAGTTTTAGATAAAATAATTTTGAATAAAATATATTTAGCAACAGAGTAAACTATGTTTGCACCTATTTTCTATGGTCAGCCGATTCTGGAGAAAATGTATAGCTAAAACTAATTACTGAGATTCAGGAATCCTACACTATCGAAATTATTCTTTACACTCCATTTCAGTGCTTAGAAATGTGTTTTTAAAATGCGGCAGGCATATTATTCTGATGTACAATGTTGATTTTCCAGGCCCAGTAGATTACATTATAGAGACCATAGATACGCCTACAAACTCGCACGAAACTGTTAGGAGCCAGAGGTATGTTTCTGGTAAATGCTCAAGTGACATAGTTATCTCATTGCAGTAAAAATTGCGAGAGCACTGTGGAATCAACAATGCAGAAATGCGAAAGTCGCAGTGTTTGCTTAAGCACACGGTGCATCACGTTTGCTCTCATTGTCATTATCAACTAAATTATCAACTATCATTGTCTTTATAATCACTAAGTGCAGCGTCATTGTCATCTCTACTATGGTGTTGACCGAAGACAAGGAGAATTATGACGTGCGTTTCTCGGTCCCTAGGGTAGCGCAGTTGGCTAAAGTGCTCGGCTGGGGATTCGAGAGATGAAGGTGCCATTCCCGGTGGGGAAAGAATTTTTCTTATGAAGTCATCAGGATGATTGACAGTGAATGTTTCTTATCATAGATCCGTTATTAGCAAGTGACACATCAGCGCACAGATCCGATGCACAGATCCCGCAAACAACTCCCATGCACGGGGTTTCATTCTATGAACCTAGAAAGGCTTTCGTCTTAAAAAGCAAAACAACAAAGAGCACCAATGTTTCTCTCAACAGGTACAAGGCATATGTAATCCAGGGTTATTTTTTATGCATTGTAAGTGCATAATTAGTTTGCAATACTGGCTGATGTACAGCACCCTAAATGCTAATGGGGCCGAATCGCAATTCAAGAACTGTACCTTATAAATTGCGCGCGATTCGACTTCAAAGATGCACCATGGCCATTAATTAAAATTGAAGTGGCTTTTGAGAATATGGTTATACTGGGAGGACTCTTAAGTGTGACGCCATACTTTTCTTATGTTATCATGGATCGGTGAAATGTTTGCCAATACGCTGCATGATGTGTATGCTCCTTCCAGATTGTTACTGCATAGAGAAAATTTATAAGATAACTTTGTTCATCTCACAGCTAACGTCGTATTTAAGACTTTAGGTGCATGCGTCCATGGTCAGTCCTGGATCTGTATATGCTGCCCGCAAAGGCCCTTATTTGCTAAATTGGATAACGCTCTTTTTCTTATTTCGATCATATTATCTAGATTCGAAAATGCGCCATCTCGCTGAACTACGTGCTCACAGGACCCGTACGTGCTGTTCTTTTTGTAGAGCTTGCAGCAGTGTGAAGTTCTAAAAGTTATTCTGTAAACCACTACAGTAATTTTTATGTGAACAGTAGATCAGCTCGCGATTACTAGCGCAGAAGTACTACAGAAATAATATTGCTGCTGAAAACTATTCCAAGCCATCTTACTTTAAAAAAGTCCGGAATGCTTCCTTTTTAGTCATAGCATCCAACGTAATGCTAATTACAGTAACCGAAAACGATGAAGACATAATCAGATACATTTTAGGAAAATAATTGACAATTGTCCTTAAAGGGTCTCCATAGCGAGTGGTGTGAAACAAATTAGAAGACAACAGTGCTTTATCCTTAATTATTTCGCGTTTATTCCCCCATGAGGCTGGCCTAAAATAGATTAATCAAGAATTGTCCACTGCAGCACAAAAAATTCGCTGCACCAAAAGGTTGAGAGCGCTCTTGGCATCTGTTGCTTTGTTGTATATGTTGCTTGTTTGTCCTGTTGTACTTGAGCATAGTCGTTTAACATGTATACATGTATGCATGCATGTATACATGTATGCATGCATGCATACATGTATACATGCATGCATACATGCATACATGCATACATACATACATACATACATACATACATACATACATACATACATACATACATACATACATACATACATACATACATACATACATACATACATACATACATACATACAGCATACATACAGCATACATGCATAAATACATACCTAATGCATACATACCTGCATACATGAACACATGCATACATACATACATACATACATGCATACATACATACATACATACATACATACATACATACATACATACATACATACATACATACATACATACATGCATACATACATACATACATACATACATACATACATACATACATACATACATACATACATACATACATACATACATACATACATACATACATACATACATACATACATACATACATACATGCATGCATGCATGCATGCATGCATGCATGCATGCATACATACATACATACATACATACATACATACATACATACATGCATACATACACACATACATACATACATATAATTACAACTGGTTTATGCTGTCGTCCAGAGGAATACTGGTACCTGGCTATAGTAATATGTGATAGTAATAACACTGCACTTATATAAGCAAGAAATCCCCGCTGGGGTGGTGCAGGGGTTACAGCGTTCAACTACTGTGGCCAACGATGCGGGATGGAATCCCTGCCTCGGCGGCCGTTTTTCCATCGAGGCGAAAAGCAAGGCACTCGTGTGCTGGGCGATGTCAGTGCACGCTAAAAAAAAACGCAGGTTGTCGAAAAATCTGGAGTCCTCCTCTATGGCGTCTCTCATAGCCTGGGCTGCTTCGGGACGTTAAAACTCCACAAACTATTATAAAGCAATTAGCAAGAAATGAAACGTGAACAGAAGGAATGTACCCTTGTTGAGATGTGAAGCCATCGTAGTTAGGCAGAACCTAGTACAAGAGAATATTAAGTGGGAGAAATTTGAAGTGCTTATAATCAAGCCAGATGTGGAAATCGAGAGGGTGGTCTGAGCTCATGTGTTGCAAATTTGCTTTTATTTTTTTTTTATTAAAAACGTTTCATGCAGCACATTCACCAACAGTTCACGCCATGGGCTCTAGCGCCGAATAAAATGATTTCGAAACCGCGAAGGCTGTCCCTTATTCACTAGATAACCTACTTGCATTTATCTGCAGAATGTAATTCTGGTGTCTTCCTGCTGCCATTTGAGCTCTGCTTTTGGTGTTTGAATTATACAGATGGAACCTGCCACATTTATTCAAGCCTACCCAATTCCTCTTATTTAGTTCTCCTTCGTGGACCAGATCTCTGATAACACCTCAGTGTCAGTTGATTTACTACTATAACCATAACTTAACCAGTTTTAATAAACATTGCAAACTTTTCTGGGCTTCTAAGTTATATTCTGCACAGCTAGCGTGAGTAGAGCCGCTGAACAGGATTCCAGGTTTTGAAGGGGACTTATGTCTTTTTCTTCGTGCTCTGACTTTCATCGTTCGGTCGGTATACGCTCACAAAGGATTAAGGCACGGGTCCATGCAAGATTGTTAAGTGTTGCGGGACAACCTTCTTCTAGCTGCACGTTTAGTTCTTCGTTGCTTATCTCCTGAAACAACGCCAAAATGGTGCTCGTGCAACTTTGGATGATACTGCTAAACTAATTATGAATTTCAATCCCTCATCTTCTATATTCACGCCAACAGAAGGCCTGTTATTGACTCTCGTAACTTTGTTGTAGATAGTAAGGCCGAAAGATGCTGTTTTTCGAGCGTGGAGCTCTCCGAAATGGACGCTATATGGGCGTTTTTATGCGAGTATGCCCTCGAGAAATATAGGCAATATGGCGCTAAGCAATCCATAATGTTGTGCTTCAATGCATGCCATGCACAGAAAGTGGATGAGGATAGAATAAAAGTCCGAGATGGATAGCAAAAAATTGCAAGGCCAGATGACGAAAACAGATTTTTTTCTGCTAAAAGTGGCTGTCTGTACCAAAGAAAAGTTTCCTCGCCCTGCATGCACCACAATATTGCATTACGCTTACAGTGGGAGCAAATAGTAGTGAAAAGCTGATCGCTTAGAATGCGTTGGTATCCGATATGCCTTGCGGGCGGGTAACGCGTATTAGAGGTTTGGTTTAGCACTTCGTTTTGAAATTCACGTTTCTTTTTCTTTTTTCATCTCTTGCCATAACTTGATTTCAGGCTCGCTTTATCATTCCGAGGAAACATGGTGTTCTATTGTGTGGAAGCATCCGGACGATGAAAGTGTGTGAAATCTGACAGTGAATGAAGTAAGTAGGAGATGTGCTTTTCCGATAAGTTCTTGAAAGTGTGCTCAGCTCAGCGTCCGTTGCAACGTGCAACATTAGCGGAGGAAACACTGAACGAAGCACGATCGGAGACCGGACAATTTCCCGATAGTAGATCCGCCCTGCTCCCATCCGATAGCGCCACTCAGGTGCGTAGGCTTCATAAACCGCATTTTTTGTCAAAAGAGTACTTCACGCTAAACTAGTAAAACACGCGACCAAAACTAAAAGCTATGAGCATCTTATGCAGTAAGAAGGAGGGGAAAGCATTGCTTTTGTTGTGATAGCAATAAAGCTTCATAAAACCAACCGTACACTCTTCAAACCTTCCTCTTAATATCTGACATTTTTCTGGAATTTTAGAATGGCGCCTGCCTAAGAGAAATGCTGCGATACAATGCGATTTAAAGATAAAATTATTCAAATAATGATGGTTATCAGTCATCAGATGACAGCCAAATTTCTGTTCAATATGTTCTAGTGCTCTCCGCGTCTCTATTCCACACACACACACACACACACACACACACACACACACACACACACACACACACACACACACACACACACACACACACACACACACACACACACACACACACACACACACACACACACACACACACACACACACACACACACACACACACACACACACACACACACACACACACACACACACACACACACACACACACACACACACACACACACACACACACACACGCACACGCACACGCACACACATGCATATACATACATACATACATACATACATACATACATACATACATACATACATACATACATACATACATACATACATACATACATACATACATACATACATACATACATACATACATACATACATACATACATACATACATACATACATACATACATACATGCATACATACATGCATGCATAGATGTATACATGCATGCATAGATGTATACATGCATACATACATACATACATACACGCATACATACAGCATACATGCATACATACATACATACAGCATACATGCATACATACATACATACAGCATACATGCATACATACATACATACATACATACATACATACATACATACACGCATACATACAGCATACATGCATACATGCATGTATACATACATGCATAAATACATACCTACATGCATACATGCATACATACACACATACATACATACATGTAATTACAACTGGTTTATGCTGTCGTCCAGAGGAATACTGGTACCGGGCTATAGTAATATGTGATAGTAATAACACTGCACTTATATAAGCAAGAAATCCCCGCTGGGGTGGTGCAGGGGTTGCAGCGCTCAACTGCTGTGGCCGACGATGAGGGATGGAATCCCTGCCTCGGCGGCCTTTTTTCCATCGAGGCGAAAAGCAAGGCACTCGTGTGCTGAGCGATGTCAGTGCACGCTAAAAAAACCCAGGTTGTCGAAAAATCTGGAGTCCTCCTCTATGGCGTCTCTCATAACCTGGGCTGCTTCGGGACGTTAAAACCTCACAAACTATTATAAAGCAATCAGCAAGAAATGAAACGTGAACAGAAGGAATGTACCATTGTTGAGATGTGAAGCCATCATAGTTAGGCAGAGCCTAATACTACAAGGGAATATTAATTGGGAGAAATTTGAAGCGCTTATAATCAAGCCAGATGATCTAGAGGGTGGTCATGTGTTGCAAATTTGCTTTTATTTTTTTTTAATAAAAAAATACGTTTCATGCAGCACATTCACCAACACACATTCACCAACACATTCAAGCCATGGGCTCTAGCGCCGAATAAAATGATTACGAAACCGCGAAGGCTGTTCCCTAGTCATTAGATAACCTACTTGCATTTATGTGCAGAGTGTAATTCTTGGGTCTTCCTGCTGCCATTTGAGCTCTGCTGTTGGTGTTTGAATTATACAGATGGAACCTGCCACATTTATTCAAGCCTACCCAATTCCTCTTATTTAGTTCTCCTTCGTGGACCAGATCTCTGATAACACCTCAGTGTCAGTTGATTTACTACTATAACCATAACTTCACTAGTTTGAATAAACATTGCAAACTTTTCAGGGCTTCTAAGTATAAACAATTTTCTACATACAAAGCGTTCAACCTACCTTTCTGCTTTGCCTGTTCGAGCTCTTGATCGCGTCGCACGTTGATAATATCAGATATTAAAATACGAGTTTGTTTACATAACTACACAACACACTAAAGACGCAAACTGCGCAGAATACCCAACAAAACAGCGTACGCGCGATATAACGCGTAACCTGCCATATACCCAGACATTCTAGACTTAACTAACATTTTAACACGTAACATAACAAAGCGAGAGGAATGTAATAACTGCCGAAGACCTGAATTATTATGGAGCCATTATGAAAATAAGTGAAGCTCGATCACGGTGACAGAATACCTTCCATGAGTGCTGGATGAAAGAGATTTGACACAAGAATATTTCAACGTTATTAAAGCTATTGCTAAATGTAAATAGTTCGATAACATTTGAAATACTTATAACAATTTTCAATCATGGCATATATGAAAATTCTTGGTGTCTTATTTTGCCCTCACCAGTAGGAATGTTGGAACATCTTTAATATTGCATTCCATATTTCTGAATATAAGTATGTCTGAAAAACCGCCATGAGATCATGTTTCAATGTTAAGAGATTCATTTGCGGTTTGAGGCAGACCAAGCATCGAATTTTCATCAATTTATGCACAGAACAAATGCACAGGAAGGAGCACTGTATTAAAGAATGTTAGCGCATTCGAGAAGCTTGGTCGCGAAAAATATTTGCCTTGTTAGGCGCGCACCGAGGCCCAGATTATTAGAAACTAGGGTATAATGGACAGATATAATAGAATTATTGTTGGCGGTTTCACCAAGTTTAAGTTATCTTAATTATAAAAGATATCTGTTATCAGGTAAATAATGCATGATTATAAGTTCCTGCTGAGTCAAGCTGAGATATTTATGTGAATTCTCTGAAATCCCAAAATGGAAGCAGGGTGCATTCACTTTCTCGACAACTAAAGGGAGTGTGTGTTAAATATGTCTTGCTTGTTTACTGACTAAAATATCACATTCTAAGTTTTAGATAAAATAATTTTGAATAAAATATATTTAGCAACAGAGTAAACTATGTTTGCACCTATTTTCTATGGTTAGCCGATTCTGGAGAAAATGTACAGCTAAAACTAATTATTGAGATTTAGGAATCCTACACTATCGAAATTATTCTTTACACTCCGTTTCAGTGCTTAGAAATGTGTCTTTAAAATGCGGCAGGCATATTATTCTGATGTACAATGTTGATTTTCCAGGCCCAGTAGATTACATTACAGAGGCCATAGATACGCCTACAAACTCGCACGAAACTGTTAGGAGCGAGAGGTATGTTTCTGGTAAATGCTCAAGTGACATAGTTATCTCATTGCAGTAAAAATTGCGAGAGCACTGTGGAATCAACACTGCAGAAATGCGAAAGTCGCAGTGTTTGCTTAAGCACACGGTGCATCACGTTTGCTCTCATTGTCATTATCAACTAAATTATCAACTATCATTGTCTTTATAATCACTAAGTGCAGCGTCATTGTCATCTCTACTATGGTGTTGACCGAAGACAAGGAGAATTATGACGTGCGTTTCTCGGTCCCTAGGGTAGCGCAGTTGGCTAAAGTGCTCGGCTGGGGATTCGAGAGATGAAGGTGCCATTCCCGGTGGGGAAAGAATTTTTCTTATGAAGTCATCAGGATGATTGACAGTGAATGTTTCTTATCATAGATCCGTTATTAGCAAGTGACACATCAGCGCACAGATCCGATGCACAGATCCCGCAAACAACTCCCATGCACGGGGTTTCATTCTATGAACCTAGAAAGGCTTTCGTCTTAAAAAGCAAAACAACAAAGAGCACCAATGTTTCTCTCAACAGGTACAAGGCATATGTAATCCAGGGTTATTTTTTATGCATTGTAAGTGCATAATTAGTTTGCAATACTGGCTGATGTACAGCACCCTAAATGCTAATGGGGCCGAATCGCAATTCAAGAACTGTACCTTATAAATTGCGCGCAATTCGACTTCAAGGATGCACCATGGCCATTAATTAAAATTGAAGTGGCTTTTGAGAATATGGTTATACTGGGAGGACTCTTAAGTGTGACGCCATACTTTTCTTATGTTATCATGGATCGGTGAAATGTTTGCCAATACGCTGCATGATGTGTATGCTCCTTCCAGATTGTTACTGCATAGAGAAAATTTATAAGATAACTTTGTTCATCTCACAGATAACGTCGTATTTAAGACTTTAGGTGCATGCGTCCATGGTCAGTCCTGGATCTGTATATGCTGCCCGCAAAGGCCCTTATTTGCTAAATTGGATAACGCTCTTTTTCTTATTTCGATCATATTATCTAGATTCGAAAATGCGCCATCTCGCTGAACTACGTGCTCACAGGACCCGTACGTGCTGTTCTTTTTGTAGAGCTTGCAGCAGTGTGAAGTTCTAAAAGTTATTCTGTAAACCACTACAGTAATTTTTATGTGAACAGTAGATCAGCTCGCGATTACTAGCGCAGAAGTACTACAGAAATAATATTGCTGCTGAAAACTATTCCAAGCCATCTTACTTTAAAAAAGTCCGGAATGCTTCCTTTTTAGTCATAGCATCCAACGTAATGCTAACTACAGTAACCGAAAACGATGAAGACATAATCAGATACATTTTAGGAAAATAATTGACAATTGTCCTTAAAGGGTCTCCATAGCGAGTGGTGTGAAACAAATTAGAAGACAACAGTGCTTTATCCTTAATTATTTCGCGTTTATTCCCCCATGAGGCTGGCCTAAAATAGATTAATCAAGAATTGTCCACTGCAGCACAAAAAGTTCGCTGCACCAAAAGGTTGAGAGCGCTCTTGGCATCTGTTGCTTTGTTGTATTTGTTGCTTTTTTGTCCTGTTGTACTTGTGCATAGTCGTTTAACAATTTTCAAGCTGTGGCATGCCAAATCTAATCAAAAATACAAGAACTTTAGTCTTCTATTTTAAGCGTTTTCTAAAATAGCTGCGCCGAAACCAATGTAGGAACGAGGACAATATCTTAAATGCCCGCAACTAAAGTGCCGCACTAGCCAGACGCGACTGCTTCTCGAATTATGTAAGACCCTACCGGGAAAGAAGGGCATTTATTTTGAGATGTAAAAAGAGGGTTCATGTTGATTTTGCCTAGGCGTCATTTTTTCTTGCTACCTTCCCATGACCTTCGAGCGCTTCAGGGTGATCCCTTTCTGTAAACATTCAGCAGCGCATAATTAGTTGAGTGCTTTGTATATGTCTGCATACACAGTCGAGTCATCATTGGTCATAAGCTGGTGCAATAACCCCATGTGCAAAGAAAAAATGGGTCGTACTTATTGAATAGGAAAATTGTGGGGACGCTCAAGATTAGCCTTCAGGGTGAACTAGCGTCTTTAACGCCGTCTTTTTCAAAATCTAAATAACCAAAAATACTTTTTTCATTTATATTTTGAGGGAAATGAAGGTGGAAGTACATGTCCTACTTTTCTTTAGAATCCTACAATTAATCGGAGAATTGTTTTATAGGAAATTAAAGACGCAGTGCTTGTCAAAGGTTTCGGTGGACTCCCGAATCGCTTCGTGGGGGAAACTGCCCCAACTGCAAGCCTGTACTGACTTTTCTTCTGTGTGCAAGGGGCTTCTTGAGATTTCACGCTTTTTGCATACCTTATAATAATGCTTCCCTTCACCATTTCAATCTTGCGAAATTCAGCCAGCTGAAGGATATTCTGCTATCTTTCAGCGCTCTAGACAAATTGCCTTGGTCTGTTGGCAATGTACCAATAGTGCTGCTTTATCATAGTAGCAAGCCTAGGCACTGGCGCACCTTCCAGACTGTGGCATTTTGTGTGTCTGTCACCAATATTTAAAATTTCGAAGCCAGAAAAGAAAAAAATTTCTCTTCAATTTTGGAGGTCATGAGTATTTCGGTCTTGTCAAATTGTTTCCATGCACATGCTAAAGGCATGTTGAAAAATGAATTTCCGAATCCACACTATTTGGGGCCAAATTTTAGTTTGAAGATAGAGTTATCATGAAGTATATACAACAATTATTTTTTACCCTTGAGATAGAAATAAACGCGGAATCAACTTTTTTTTTATTCGCTATTTCCTCCTATAAGGCAGCGCTGTACAACACTTTTTTTTTTGTATACAACCTTTCTTAAACTGGTAATGCATATACGTCAAAATTGTTTTATTTCCCATTGCTCTGGATTTCTTCTTGCGCCATGGTAGCAGTCTTGTCAATTCTATGCTGACTATGCCGGGCCGGTCTCATGAGACGCTCTCATTATTAACACACCATTTCTTCTCGCGCGCCACTAAGTTGAAACGCCACGAAAGGTATGCTTTTACAAAACGAAAAGGTGAATAAATAGTCTTATCAGGCAAATGCAGTGTGTTCTTATCCGAGTTCCAGTTAATAACCTTCTTGTTAGACGTCAATGAACCGTGGAGCGTGTTCAAAGCAAAATTATTCCCGTTGGCCGAGAGCTACATTAAACTGTGACTCATATCCGCCAAAGGTTCACAGGAGAGGATGTGGATGAAAAACACATTAGGATACTGGAAATAAAAAAACAACAAGAATGGTTTCATTATTGCTATCAGTCGCTTTTAAAGTTCAAATGTTTGTCATGCTTATTAGGGGCAGTGTGGATTCTTGGTGCGCGGTAAATAGTGCGTCTTTTAAATTACCTCTGCCATTAATACAAACGGTGCGCTCGGTCGTTATACAAGCTCGTGCACCACTCAAGCAATCAGTCCAGTGAGCGTAAATGGTTCTCCTTTCAGTAATCTTCCCAGCTCATAGAAGGGGATCCAGTTGATTCTACCAGCATGTACGGGTTTTCTGTTGAGTCCTAATTCAGCCCGCTTGAAGCAAGGAAGCGGCACCTGCAGGTAGCACTCACAATAATATGGCAGCATTATCTCGACATTTTTTGCCTGTCCATTCCTTTTTTTTTTTTTTTGTGCAGTTTTCGTGCACTGAGTGCTCAAAAATTTGCCTCAAAACCTCGGTGTAGCGAAGTTCAATACAATGAAATCTTCGATGTAACCAATCATTTTGGTTCTTTTTAAAGTCGCGTCCTTTGAACTGCCTGAATTTCAGCTGTAGTAAAGAATTAAATTTTTCGCACATTCAAAGCATCTAATATTGTTGCTCGCTCGAAGAGAATCCGAGGAGAAACGGTACCTCCAGCTCGAAGGCTTGAGTTTGTATGAACAAAATCACACCCGGAAAACGCACGTGAATGATTGTGTTGTCCTGAAGGCGGATGAAGATCTCATGGTAAATGTAACAACCTCTTCCTGTACGCAAACAATGTGGCATCAAGAATGCGTGTGGGTGAGTGGGCCAAAAGAAACCGGGCTTGCTGGGCCAAAGCATCCTTTTCTGCTCCGTCTCTTGCGGACCTTCGTGAAGCTGTCCAACCATGTTACATTTTGCCTTAGATTGCATATTAGTCATATTTAGATCGAATAAAAGTATGTGGTACTCTGCAACGCGGTACTTATTAAGGATTCGCACCTGGAAACAAGATCGCGATTGATCAAAAAAGTTCACTTCGGTGGTATTTTCGTGAGTTTTAAAGGTATAAGCAGTGGGCATAAATGACGCAATTGCAGATTTTGACTGATACTGAATTTTTGCCCCCAAGTAACCTTCCCAAAAGCGACTGATATCTGGAAGCGACAAAGAGTGGGCAATCGTGAGCTAGGACAGCAGCCTACGCACAAGCTCCGGGCCTTTCCTTTATCAAGTAGAGACGTATTTAGTTTAACTGGTTTAAATTGCGTTAGGCTGGACAAATACAGCATGTTACTGCTAGAAGTAATTTCTTCAACAACAATTTACAGGAGACTAGTATCGGCGGAAACATATTTTGGCCTGGTCGCATAATTCAATCAGATAAACCAAGTTAGTTAAGGTATGAATGGCAGCGCTGACAACAATACCGCACGACGGGGTCGCAACGTAGTGCTAAGATAGATTTATTTTCGAGAGCAAACTTCTGGCGTCTGCCGAGTTGTGTCAGACGACAAAGACCCAAAGCCAATTCAACATAAGCCGCATAACAATCCAGATTAGTGCTTTACCTTCGAGAAAAATCGTACTCCACTAGAAACCGAACTCCAACGCCACCGATCCCCAGCCAGCGCGCATACCAACTACGTCGCTCCGGAAACGCGCAGAACATGATTATCCTATTATAGCGTTCCAGCCGTCTCCATGGCAATATGGGGGAGCGACGGCGAAGAATTCTACCCCATCCTAACGACGGCATGCGTTCCCGCTTCCCCAAAACGGGGGAAAAAAAATTCTGTTTTCAAAAGAATCCGCTCTCGGGCGGATCTTTTTCTATGGAAGCCTCCGTTGGCCTCCGCAGCCTCCGCCGCCTTCGCCGATAGTGTGTAGGATTTGCTCTCAAATGCGCTTTCTAAACGATTCACTTCTTACATCATAGAAAATGCGATAGCTGTATAGGGAGCATATCGCACATCTTGCTATTGCCTGTGAAATGGCACTGCGCCTTTTGGATGACTGCTTTGCGCCCGGATGCGAAACGTACTACGTTCATATGAAAGGTGCGCCAAAGTTTATAGCGTACCAAAGGGTGAAGTACTTAGAAGACTCTGGGAGAACAACTTACACAGAGCGGAAAAGCCCTTCTAAGACACAATCGCAGTTTGCGAGCTGCATTTTCACCAGTGCCACATAATTCACGACCCTACGCATCACTGACGGCAAGCAAATGAGAATCCAAGGCGGTCTACTTAACAGTGGCGCTGTCACGACTATTCTCCCAAATCTACTTGCATATCTGACAAAAACAGCAGTGAAAGAGACGCCTCATCGGAAAAGAAAGTATGAGTCTTGCTGCTTGAGAAGTTTGTTTGTTGCATTTTACGGCTCATGAAAATTAACTTTTCATAAGACTTTCAAACTAGCATTTCGTTTCCACCATTTTCTTCCCACTTTAATTTCTATGAAATGCTCCTTAAAAAAAGTGCCTGCATCGACCTCAGTCAGTGGAAAGGCAGAAGAAGAAAACATTGGATATATATTTATAGTGCCAGCATAATTACCTGCATTTCACGTATATTGAGCAGCCATCGATGTAGACGCGCAAGATATCTGGAACCGATGTGGCAGTTAAGGTGGAGTACTTAAACTGTTCAGTTTACCTCTAACGACCCGCCTCGGTGGCTCAGCGGCTACTGCCCTCGACGGTTGAACCCAAAGATGCGGAATCGAATCCCGGCCGCGACGGCAGAATTTCGATGGAGGTGACAAGCCAGGCGTCCGTGTGCTGTGAGATGTCATTGCGCGTTAAAGAACCCCAGGTTGTCGAAATTTTCGGAGCCCTGCACTACTGTGTCTCTTGTAGCCTGAGTCGCTTTTGGCTAAAACGCATAAACTAAAACAAAACTCTGATTTCAGTATTTCTGCCCCTACGTAAACAACATATGCGCCTAAGCCTTCCTTTCTCATCCCGTCCTGTTTGTTGTCCTTCCATGTGATGCGCAGCCGAAGTATGAAATTTGTAGCTTTAAGGAAAATATAACAGTGCCTCTGTTCCACAATGCAAGTGCTGCAAATAGGGTAGGGCCTCGCAAAGTGGCTGTTCAATACAACTAAAGTGGCTTTGGTAAAAAGGTAATCAAGGGATCTGTGATAAACACACCGGGCTCTTACTGAATTACACCCGTGTAAATGTACCTGACTTTGCTGAAGGCAGGTAAACTATAAGAGCTTTAGTTTACTAGCTTTTGCCCTTAATTCTAAGTGGGCGAGTTTCCTCCGATAAAGGGAGCAAGCTGAGCGACACCAGCGTCACCGGAATGACACGGGAAGCAAAAGTTTTCCCATATAAAAGGAGAAAAAATAATACTGACAAACGAGCATTCCTGAAACTAGATAGATCGCTGAAGCGGCGACTGCTTACCTTAGGCGCCGCCAAAAAGAATAAATTTGAAGCGACCGCTTACATTAAAGACGGTGGGGGCGCCACTTCACAAGTGAGATATTAACTGCGACACTGGACGGCACTGAGTCAGCCCAGTGCACTTTAGCCACGCATCGTACACGGCCGCACGCCGTGTGCCAGTATCTGTGAAGACCGATAGCGCAATCGCCACCTATGACCTCCGAAAGAATTCTGCCTTATTGCGTTTAAGGACTCCTAAGCCGCTTATCAGCCTTTTGGCTATGATTAAAGTGTATCGCTCCTCCTAAGTGCCTCCTAGAATTTTTATTTCTTCCATGGTGAGTGCAATGCAGAACAATGAATGCAATAAGCATTGGTACCACCACTGATATTAAAGATACCTGCACAAAATGGTGGTCGAAATTTCCGGAGTCCTCCACTACGGCGTCTCTCATAGCCTCAGTCGCTTTGGGACGTTAAACCCCACAAACCAAACCAAACCACTGTATAATATTTATGCAGAGCGCACTAATCCTGAAGAGCGGACTTGAATGATGCCAGCCAAACAGCTTTTCGATTAAGGCGCTTTTCGAGATATATACAGTTCCTTCTTGCAAAGCTGCTTTACCGCAGCGATCACTCTACAGGTGTGTTTTTAGAAGTCGTCTCGTTGCAGAAGCGGCTAGTTGAATATAAACCGTAACGCGAACTGGTGAACAATAAATCGTTACCGGACCGCCAGCGGTCGCAATCATCCAGGTATTTGAGGGCAGTTCGGTCATCATTCTATTGCAATTCATCCGGAAGGACAATAAAACATACGAAGTGCTTGTTCGTTGCACAAAAAATACGTTAATTAAAGAATATGCACGCAAAATTCCAGCTGCAATCGGGCAGTTGGGCACTGCCAAGCATTACTTCTGGCGCCTCGTTTTTTGCGTGCCTCCGTCAATCTATTTTTGTTGTTGCTGCTGCGCCCTTGGATAAAGACGCATACCCACGAGGGGGATTTTCGTATCGCTTTCAGCGCTGAACGAAGGCTTGCTGCGCTCGTCTTGATTGATAAGGTATCGCAATTGTCAATGGAAAAACTGGTTGGTATCAAGAAAAACAGGTAACGCTGCTCCCCACAAGGCTTAATCCTATGCACCACGTCGCCAGGACCGGAAAATTGTGCCCACCAGACCGAAGCATGTCTTTCGCACGTGCACCGAATAACTATTATGTGACATAGGCAAAATAGGCATAGGGCTCTAGAACACTATAACATAGGCAGGGAGAGGTATATGGCGGTTCATGGTAGAGCAGAAAGATTGCTCTGCTATCTGGGGCGAAACGGGTGAAGTTCGCGAACGTAGTGCCAGGTGAATCCACCATACGGCGATAATATATCGCAACTTTCCCGAGAAAGGGCACTGGATGCTACGCTGCCCTTGTTCTCACAGAGACCGCGCGCCGATATTATCGCGTCTATTGATTTCCGTGAAGTTGGCGGAAAGAACAGGGGCGGTCGACATATCCGTCCGCCTGACAACCTCCGCGCTTAAGGCAACAAAAACGTGCATCCGATTTCAGTTTGTCTGGTGTGAGGGAGGGCACTGGTCACGCTGTCTCCAATGTGCAGAAAGCGAGGCAGGTAAGCCGCCTGGGCTCATCGCTGCCTTCCGTGACTTCCCTGGCTCCCTCTCACGCTATTGCGGTGGCGGTGTCACACGCCATCGAATCAGCGATGCCATCGGGAAAAATGAAAATTCAGACGGGCGATGGCGAAGGTAAACCAGAAGTATACGGTAGTGCGCCTCCTTAACTTGCGTTTTTTCATGTACCCAACAGTTCCGGCCCATTCAGGGTCTGTTGTCACTAGGAGGAAAGCCAACCACCGAAGCATCGAATATGCTGGTATGTTTTCGATGTCAGCACAATAGATGCCGTTGATGATGTTGCTTGGATACATATACCAGGTCCGGAGAGCTGCTAAATGAACTTCCGCGCAAATAGTTCGGCATCGAGTCATTCAGGACCAGAGGGCTTCCTTTATCCAAGAGAGAAACACTATGTTGATCTCGAGCGTTCGTTATGCCGCTTGTTTAGTGGTGATGCGTAATGAAATCTATGACTAACATGCGGTGCCTTCTGGAAGGGACTGGGTTGTGTTGCAGCACATTGACTCCCAGATGGGACATAAACACCAATGAGTGAGATTGTGGCCATTAAGGCTCACAGTTACAGAAACATACTTGTTGCTGCTGCCTTCAGAAAGGGGATGTTGAAAGTAAATTTGGTTGCGGTGAATGCACAGTTGAACTTTCTTTGGTTATCCATTATCATAACAAAATATTTTTCTCATATTTAGACAAGCGTAAAGCAGGTGCCATATTCGGCCCTCTTATAACAAATACCAGGAACCGAAACTAGAAGATCATCTGTCTGATGTTCGCTATGGGGCTTCTCAGACATTGATATTTTGTTGTTTTAGCACGTTGTCCTGTCTCCTCTCTTGCGTTTGTCTTTTTTTGTCTTACTTTTCTCCAGTACGATCATGAACCAATTAGCCCAGCAAAAAGTTTTGTTCAAATATCATCAATTGAGCCTGTAGCGATGATGATGACGATGAGGACAGTAAAACAACGATTGCCCTTTTGTTCCGAACTGTTGCTATGACTGCTCAACAGCGTGTAAGGTTTCGACAGCAGGCTTGGCAATGGTCGTGTCCGCTCCTATCACTTGTTTAAACGCAATCCTGACTTGATAATTTGTTTTAAACACAACCGGTGGACGCATATACGGAAACACCCCAGGGTCTGCAGTTCGCATAGATAGATGTGGTTATGCTGCAGAGTTCTGCAGAGGGGTGGGTATATTTTGCACTTTCGTATGTGGCGCCCAAGGCTTATGCAGAGCGCATTGGCCATGTTCTTGTTGATGTATTTTCAATTTATGTACTGGATTCAAGCTGTTCTGCCGTTCTCGTTTCCCATGCGCGCTTTCTTCAGCTGCGAACTGATATACTGATTGGGTTGAGTTAAGAGCTGCCTTACTTTTGGATACTCTCTTGATATGGCCTCAATAGATCAAATGCTGCTTGCAAGTTTTGGTACTTGAACTGTATATCCTGGTCTGTCGCGGTTTCCACCATTACGCAAGGAGACTTCCTTGCCCTGCTGCATGCTGCACTCCCTTGCTTGAACCTGTCTCATTTCCGACGCTCCAGAGAACGGGTTGCACAAAGGCGGGACAGATGTCTGACAAAGCTGAACGAGAAATGCGATGGTATTCCTAAGGTAATTGATGTGCGTAAACATCAGCTATCTTGCCCATCAGTTACCTCAGGAATATCACGCATTAACTAGGCTCAGTCGAAATGCTATTCAAATCCGATGGTAAACTAATACCTTCAAGCTTGAGGTTCACGAATCTCGATTGCCCAAAGCGGGAAATGTCAGCAATGCAAATAGGGCAGGAGAATGCGCGCACCAAATCAATATCAGTAACCTCGAGGTCTACACCAGAAGTAATTTCTGTAGTGTAAGACCATGAGTAAAGAAAGAGTGTACTTGCATGTTGCCAAGATCTCACACAGCCTGCACCTTGCCGCTCTAAATCAATGTGACTCAATGTACAGTGAATGGTTAGAGGGTATGTATATTCCTACCTGTTGGTTTTTTTTTTATAGGATAGTTAAGCGGCTTCGGCGGCCGCATCAGTCCCGAGGCCACGGGATCGAACCATATGCTACTGAATACCAGAATTAAAATGTTTTTTGTTAAGCAATACGAGAGCAAGTTACGGTACTCAATGCTGCAATTCCTCCTCAGCATTCCTCAACTGTGGCGATCAGGGCACATGTGCTGCAAGGAAAGCTAAACCCCATGTCGCAATCTCCTTCGGTTTCATCAAGAACATTATTTTGTATTTGTGTTCTGAGTGTTTTTTCGCATACACTGTAAATATACGGTATAAAGATATAGCAAAAGGACCTGAAGGGCTGCGCTGGCTATTGCCGACGAAAACAAACTTGGTAGGAATCTAGATGATTACGGCGCTCAGCGTATATGACAGGAGTGTGCACGAATAGAACATAACAATCATATTTGGAAATGGAATGAGTAAGTTACTCAGCATATAGGACACAGCTGGCCATAACCTCGTCTTCCGCGTTCTTCCGGAAACAGGGAGAGGCCTTGACAGTGCCAAGCATCAGCAACACTAAACGAAAAAAAAAAAACAAACATATGAACGTAACACAGTGGTTTGTTTACCGTCGAGCGACGCCAATCCCGTCGGGCCAATACGCACCACGAGTCCCTCGTTCGGTTTTCTCGTTGTGCCAGAGAGCATTGTGAAGTTCTTGCGTATCCCCTAATCGCATTCTCCCAATCCCACACATTCGCTTGTGGGCACCGTCTCCAGTCTGTGCTATTGTTCACGAGCCTGTCAGCAGCAATGGATATTGTAGCCTAGTATTTAAAAGCATTGTTTGCTACTGTTTTGCATTCTACAGAAAACAACTGTTCGGTATCTGGTGATAGTGTTCTGTTCTGTTAATGCATACAGTTTTTACTCCCAACGAATTTGTTGTTCCTTCATGCAAGTAAGGATACATCGTAGCTACCACCTCCGATGGGCGCTGGGACACTAATAGAATGAGAGCGTCGGAATAGAGGACAAAGCGAAGATAAGGTAGAGTGCGCAGATACAATCGAGTCCTTTTGTCGTTACTCTAGATTGCGGGCTTTGGGCAAAAGCTGAGTGGAAGAACCTATTTCCGCCCACACCCGGAAATGAACGACTGCACAAGCTGGCAAGGCGAGGTCCATAGCCAGGTCATCATTATGAATGGAGGAATATTTGTTACGCCTTTAGAATATTGAACCCATCTTTTGATATTAGAGCGAACGCTTTAGTACTTAAAGTAAAGCGCGCAGTTTCGCCTTACTTTGCACAATTTGCCTTCAAGTCCAACTGAGGTCAGACTAAGTGCACACCTCTAAAGCTAACCATCGCCATCAGTTATCGAGCCATCAAATAGGCTAGCGGGAAAACAGAATGCACCGCATAAACCGCTGTGTCGCAGTTCACCCTGGTCATTGCCTCTGATGAACCATTTGCACTTAAGGCATCACTAAAGGACCTCCATGCGGCAGCAGATTTGTCCTCTTTGCTATCAAAACTGTGATGGGACCGACCTTCGTATAGCGTTACATTCGGTGTCATACGAGTTCACCGTCGAACCACCCTGCATGTGCTGTCTAAGTAAGCGGTAGGGATTGAAACCAGCTTACGTGCTTCCAGATGTGTGCCCTAATCCCCTCTCTACACCAGTTGACCTAGCACAGTGGATGTTTTCGAATGGAGTGCCGTGAGTAAGCTGTTAAAGATCTACCGTAATATCCCGAAGCATAGCCCATAACTGACGCCTCGCTCAGGCTCCCCCCCCCCCCCCCCCATTTTTCAGGCAGATTATCGAATATGTCATAACTACTGAGTCAACGCAGCGCCAAGAAAACTTAAACCACGTCATTACAGTCAGACAAAAATAGCCCTGCAAACGTCGGGACCACAAATTAAAAACAAAAAAGGATACTAGAAGAAACTTCCGTTTACGCGTCCTCCCAAAATATTCATGACATGAAGGTGGACGCAACGGTAATGCGAAAGAAGTACGTTCGAAATAACGAAAGGAAATATTCTATTTTTTCGCAAGGCCAAGGAAGTCTATGATCAGCAGCGTACAGTAAAAAAGGCACGTTAGGAGTCCTGCCACCAAGATTACTTCCTATGATTAAAGTTGAGGGATAAGCCACAGTAGAATGGAAACAAAAGAATGCAAATTTTATAGTTTTGATCATTTTTTTTGTTTGCTCCCCGATACATGGTTCATCCCACGTTTTTTAAACATTTCAGGTGCTGGTAATGTTGGTGATGGCTCGAGATATTACGAGACATCTGTTATAGACTTGTTTCAGTCGCGGGACTACATACGTGTAGTCTTTCAGCAACCGATATGATCTGAACATAAAGCACACCATGTTCAAGTATTCATGCATTAGAGGCCTGATATTTTAACTACGAATAAAATATTGTTCTTTGAATTTGAGCACTGGTATGAATCCTCGTTAATGCTAGTTCGTTGGTAAACGAAACGGTTACAGTTTTAGATTTCAGAAGCGATATTTAAGCTGCAGAATTCATGCCTTCTCCGAAACCTGTCTACAAATGCGTCAGGCCGCACACGATTCCACATGGCGGTTAATAAATCTCAAAAGGCTCACTGTATAGCGTATAGCGTTGGTCATTATGTAACGATACAAACTGTTGATGCCAATAAACTTGAAGAGTCATAAGAGTGTTCAGCCACAGTCAAGCGAGCGTAGCGGCACCGGACGCGATCGCAAATAGTGAACAAGGCGACACAGCTGATAATTCAGAGACAGCAATCACGAGCAATAAAACCACTGAGATCAGAGATTATGCGTTGACCGCATCTGTGGTCTCAGCAGCACGTAAAAACTGAGATGCTTCGTGACGCGACGAGTCCCCCACTCGAAGGCGAGCGTTTAGCATGCTGCATTTTTGCAGACCTACGCGAGCTACTGAATGTGGCTTCGGTAAAAACGCCTTTCAGTACATTCGGCAATTTTTGACCGACAGACAATCTTACATTCGAAACCAGGATGAGGAACATGGACCTTTTCAATAAGGAACCAGGGGTACACCTATGGGTGCGGTGCTCCCTCCCTTGTTATTCAGTCTGGCTAAGATGCACCTGCCTGCCCAGCTGGGCGCTGTCGATGGTGTGCAGCATGCGCTCTAGGCCGATGACATCACCCTGTGGGCCACGCAGGGCTATCTCGGAGACATTGAGGCCAACCTGCAGCAGGCGGCAACCATAGAAGACCGGTATGGTCGTCGCTGCGGCACCTAATGCTCCCCCCAAAAGTCTGAATTTGTGAACTTACGCCCATTCTCAAAGTGCCACGCGGTAAATATACAGGCTGATTACGCTGTCTTTGTAATTATCTTTGCACATGGCGAGGAGGAAGTCGAAACGCCTCCTCACTGGGCAATTGGTGACCGGTTCCGCTGCCACTTCCACCGCCCTCAGGAAATATGTTCAATCTTGTTGTATGTTTATTTTTTTATCTTAATTGTATGCGGTCTTTCGTTTTACATTTATTGTTTTTTATGGGATAATTTCGACACTATCGCTGTCCTGCCTTTAATCACATTTTGCACATTGCGGTTCCTTGTTTTATTTTGTTAGTGTATGTGCCAAATCCACCAGGGAAATTTATTTTCTCTTGAGTATAATTTGATAATCTCAACATTTTGATTTTCATTATTAACTTTTGGTATACTTCCCTCCCTTCTGTATTGTATACCTGTCTCCTGATGATAATGAAAATAAATACAAAAAAAAACTAAATAAAGTACACCAAGGCACAGCGGGCAATGCGATGAAGCGCGAAGCTCTCGTTGCGAAAATCTACCATAATAGGTGAAACATCTGGACTCGCCAGTTCCAAATGATGCATGTGTCTGCTCTCCTTAATTGCGCCCGTTTTTGTAAGAAAAACTGTGCACAAAAAGGCACGTACAGAAGGGCAGAAGACACAGGAGATATGCTATTATTCCTTCTTTTTTTTGTGCGCCAAAATCCGCTTCCAAACGCTATACAGTGCCACATAAAAGTAAAGGTTTTGTTAAAATTCCTTGTCCCTTAACAGTGGTAACAGACGCGGAGCAGTGAGGCGATGACGATCCAGTTAGATGTAGCGGGTGCTGAAACAGACCTTGTTGGGAAGGACTCAAAGAGAAGGTTTGGTTTGTGTGGTTTAACGTTCCCAAGTGACTCAGTCTATAAGAGACGCTCAAAGACTCAAGTACTCAAAGAGAGTAAAACAGCTCCCAGATAGTGTGCGCCAGAGTGGCGCACGTGTGGCAAAGCCCATTACATATAACTCTAGCACCCCGTCGTTACCACCGCCCACATGTCCCTCCGTTTCCTCCATAGCCGTTCATCACCAATACATGAGCGGAGGTAAGGTGGCTTGGAGAGAGTAGCTCTGTGTGCGTTGATTGAGCTGTTCGTGGTTGTGACGCATGAGTACCTCCATTCGCTCATAGATGACGCCACACTGCTGGGCGCCGTCGTCCAACGCACGGTTTCCTCACAGTCGGGCTATGCTGTACTCCACTGATACCAGCGGCTGACTGAGAAATTTGCTGCACGAGATAGAGGGGGGGGGGCTAAACTCATATCGCTATGCAGGCCACATTAGGAACGTGTCCTTCTTCGAGGGACAGAAGCCAACAACAAGAAAATATAAATTACACAATAAATGAAAATGCTAGCACAATATCGAAATACTTATAAAATAAAAAATATCCTGGTTATCTCGTTTTCATTCATGGTGAATCAGAGAAAGCTATTTTAAGGGTAAAACGGTTAATATATACCGCAGTCATTTATCGTCAGAATAAATAAAATGCAGACGGTGTTGAAAGAGAGGGTGGATTGTGAAGCTTGTCCTTGAGGGGTGGTGTTTTCCTTGTACTTGAAGGCAGCTGACGCCAGTTTCATGATGATTACGAGTCAATGCTTATTTTAATTTGCACAAATAACGTGTAGCGCTCGGGAACGACACCTTGAGTAGAACACAGCCGGACGCAGGCGTTCAGGCGGAAAAGAGAGGAGGCCAGGCGTCGCTCAAATCTCTTCCTTTGCGCAGCTGCCGCCTCAACTTCATCTTCAGGGCGGTGACATTTGCAAGACAGGCAGCAATTCAGGCTTGGGTATACATTTCAAAAGATCGTTGCCCGATTCAGTTTTAATCGGTCAAGTGATTGAGCCTTTCCGCTGATAATATTCGATGCACAGTCTAGTCGAAAAAGATTACAAAACTGTGCGAAAAATGCGACAAAATATTCGGTAGTTCTGCAGTAAAGGTCAGAATTTTTTGAAATTTCGTACTAGTTTCCAATAGGTCTGCAGGTCCTTATGTTGTACATTTCTGTAGTCTGTAGTTCTGTAATATTTTCTGTCGTAACTACAGAAATGTCTGTTGTCCCAAGTAGTTCACTGTCAAAACCGCCCAGAAAATATATTGTGACAACAAAAAGTCTTCCGTCGTGTTTATTTGACTGGGATTGGTTGAGCAAGATTATTTCGCCCCGTGAGCGACAGATCCAGCAGCGCCAAAGAGAGCTTCTGCTAAATTAATCGGAACATGACACACGTGAAATGCGGTTAAGCAGAGCGAACAAGAGATGGTATTCTCTCACTTGTCGCTTCATCTCAAGAATGTTTGAGCTAGATTCATTACTAAAGGGCATATCGGCGAATAAGAAATGGAATTCCTCCTCTGCCAATCATCTCAGCAGTCCGATGCACCAGGAAAAAAGTAAAGAAAACATCTGGGAGTCTGCAAAAACGTATCAGTACGTCATCGAATGACGTTCGCTCACTGATTTTGGTTGGTTGCACGTGTTTTCTTGAGCGCGGATTTTATCCCTCCCACGCATTCCTCGGTAATCGACTTTTTCAAGCTTCTCCTCTGCGTTGTGTGCTATAACGGAGTCGGAGCTCGAAACGGGACAGCAGGCAATCACTGCCTCCAGTGACACCCGGCCCTTTCTTTCCTTATTCATGCGAACAATTTAAGCGCAATAAGCGTGGTTACGCAACTTAACCACGGTTTAGGCGAATCGTGTTTGGCGCTTGTCACACCGTTTACGGCAACTAATGGCCCCTTGGTTACGCAAACGGAACTTACACAATCATTGATAAAGCAGCGGTGCTAGGCAGATCAAGCTGCATTTGAGAGTGTTGTAGTTATTTGCCCCTGAGTGCTTGGAAAGCCTTCCGAAGGCGCGACAATGATTGCGTAGGCGCCATCCTACAGCAGCACTCTTCCTGTTCCGAATCTCCCATGAACCACCCCCGCCAACACCCACGGTGAATACCGAGCGCTGGCGCCAGAAAGGTATGCTAGAATTTTTGTTCGCTTAAATAATACCTGGGATAGCATAACATCAGAGATGAATCCATGCAAGACATGAATCCCATGCCATGGGGAGACTATCTGTCGTTGCGCTCACCAATTCCAAAACCGCTGCACACCATAGTTTCGGGGCGAGACAAACGATGCATAGCGACAATCTGGCAGCAGAGTATAGTCGTTACCCGCAAAGCGCGCAGGCACACCGCTGCGGTAACATTCAGCATCCGGTGCTGCGAGCGCTGCGAGTTTGTGTACATTCGTGATGAGGCTTAAGGCGGATCATTTTGGACGCACGTTTCATTTAATTAACGACATGCTGCATAAGGGATAGATGTGCAAAAACAGGACGGGGGCTTGTATGTACGCTGTTGCTTCGCCATCGGTCGGTACTCGAAAGTTGTATAAACGCGGCGTTGGACGCCGCTTATTTTTATGTTGCTCTTGGAACACAGCCAGAAGTAGAAGTGTACGGTTTTGGAGCAGACCAGCTCGTGAGCTTTTTGCACTCAGTCGCCGACGCACACCTTAAAGGTATACTGAACAAATATCCAAGAATATTCAGAAAGCAACAAAATTGCATTCTTAAGACATGATTAGACTAGTACAGACACATAATTCGGGTTTGTTTTGAGCGGATGGCTGTATTTTTGACATTTTCAGAGAGGCCGCCTGGTCAGAGGCGTGAGGCAGCGGGGGTGACGTCACAACTATCCTCAGCAACGTCATGGCCCTGCGATCTCGCCGCAGCCGCCGCCCCCCCTCCTGAAGTTGGCTGACTGGCTACACGCAGTGTTGGTTGCCCCGCATCACGCCGTGCACAATGCTGCGAAGTGTGTGGATTTCGGACAATTGCTTGCTCGGTGGGAGGGAACGATGAATTGTGCGCAGGAACACGAGCAGCAAAAAAAGAAAAAAAAAAAGAAGAGCACGTCCGTCCCTACGCTTTGTGAGTGCCATAGGGGAAAGGAAAAATGAACAGGTGCGACCAGCCGCGAGGGGGGTATTTGTGACGTGATATCCGGTTTTGTCAGAGCTTTCACAGGAGCCTGCTAGGGGCGACGATTTGAAAATATTAATTAAAATACTTACTTTCCGCTCATTTCTATCCATAAAGTGGATTGTTTTGGTCACTCCCAATGCGATAGCTACCATCTGCGCTGGAAATCTCGGCGGCAGTTTTTTTATTCAGTATACCTTGAAGTCCTAAGATGGCCCCCGCCACATAATCGATTATAAGAACGCGCCGTGGTAGCAAAGCTTTGAGGCTCACGCAGCACACTCGCAGACGACTACTGCAGCTACCGGAAGTATGTCCGGGACGTCATAGCCGCCTTGGCTGCAGCGAATCGCAGCTTCTTGTGGTACGTCACTCACCATGACAACACCTTACTCGTGATTTGAGTAGTCAAAAGAAAGCGAACGTTTTTTTAAAGAAAATGATGATTCGCTGGCCTTGTTGCAAGAAGTTCTTTTTCAGACGAATGCTAAAAAGCATTCCTTATACATACTGTGAACACGTTAATCAGTGATCTTTTGGTGCCGCTTCATGGTTCCTTTAATTCTGCAAACTTTTTGTTCTACCACTTGCATCTTTTATATAATCTGATGTCATGCTATGGGCCCAAGGCGGACTCCATAGTCCTCGAACGATTTGCAAGCAAGATGATGTTGGAAATGAAATCAAAGTTAAATCGGGGACCTGACGCGTTCCTTGTGCAAAAAAGGAAAGAACATTAAAATTACGCGAGCACAACCCTCTACAATAGGAGCAATGGCATCTAAATGCATAAAAAATACGAGGCCAAATGCAAACAGAAATACTGAACAGAGACAAATTGAACAGAACAGAACCTAGCGCAATGTAAGGGAAAAAGTGCAACTAACACGACAAAATAAAAAGCGCTGAGTCCAGAGGAAGTGTTTAAAGTAATAGAGATGCGCTATGGAACATAGGCCAAGAGAGACGCGATTTTTGGCAAGCTGAACAAACGCCTCGACAGTGGTTCAAAAACATCTCGACTGGCGCAAAACTCTTTGTTTTAAGTAACTTCTTCACTGCCAACAACGATGCTTATTAGGAATGTTCAGATATATCTTGCAGATTTCACAAGGTCATGTTTTTCTAAATTTTCTTTCATTTCTAGTTTTAATTGCATCCATAGGTGCGTTTTATGCACAATCTGTTTTTTCGGTTGTGTGGAAGTATAACTGGCCCCCTTTTTTGCAGTGCTGGTTTTCGTCCTATATTTAGTTTCAAATGCATGGGTATGATTTCGAAATAAATTACGCATGATGCTTTATCACTGACAGTCCTATGCTTTTGCGCATTAAGGAGAAAGGCGTGAAGGTAATTAGTTGTTGTACGGTTCTACACACCCACTTAAAGAATGTAAGAACTCACAAAACGAGTAAGCCTGTCCAGCCATCTCTTGCGGCATCACGTCTTCCCCCCTTAGCGAAATGTTATACCTTGGTAGCATACTGCGAGATATTTACAATGTATCTTAAGTATGAATTGCATTAGTTGCGGTGACGAATTCACTCAGAATACATAGGAATAGATTCGAAAAATGCTTCCTTATTATTGGAAACGCCTTTTTAAAATTCTGAAAATTCCATTTGAAGGCACAAGAGCAGACTTCAGATACGTGAAAACATTTATGTATTTTATAATGTTGGCATCGAATTATATATGGCCTTTCAAAGATAATACTTTCTTTCGGCTAAAGGATACTTGAATTAAAAAAAAAGCCTGCCCTTCGAAAACATATATGCAGCGCACTTAAAAAATTGTATGAAAGTTTAGGTCTCTAAGTTACGTTTCGAGGGAGAGCCTATACGCCTCCTTTTCTGCCAGCCTTTTTGTTTAAATGAGGTTTAGTAGGCAGACAACTACGATCCTACGCTCAGGGTCTACTACGCCTACTAAATCTATTGATAGTCGAGAACACTGTACTATGCATTTGAGGTATTTCAAAGTGTCATTAAGCTGTTTGTAAAGTCTTCTTTACACGGTAAAAATATACGCGACTGTGTTAGCGCGCGGGGGGGGGGGGGGGGGGGCTATTTACTGGCGCTTCCGTCCCCAAGTCGAATATTCAGTTTGGTTGAGCCAATAAATGCTCTAAAAATAAAATTAGTACAGCGACTTAAGGCAACTTACATGTGGACATTGAATGCGTTATTTAGTTGCTGTTCCCAGTTTCCATACAGCTTTTTTTGTCGAGGATAATCGTGAACTAGTGAACTAGACTATTTCATGACTATGAGATGTATGCTATGCGCAACAAGAAATTATATATAACCAGTCTGCGCATTGTGTCACGAATGGTTGCACTATAGTTTTGGTATAAATTTAGGGTAACGTATGAAAGTGGAATTTAAGTCTTCGATGGTGATCTCTGTCGCTAGGTAGCCTCTAATGTGTCTAGCAAATCTATGCTATAAGCAAGAACTAAATGTATGGTTGCATCCGGACCCTTTGCGAAGAATTGCTGAGTCACAATTTCGATGCTAAATTAGGAAAAACCGCCCCCGAATGGATACCCAGCATCGATGCCGGTGCGATCAGAGCATGGTTGGAATTTAAGAGCACATGAAGGTGTGACCATATGCCATCGCCGTTTTATTTTACCGGTTCTGGCTGAAGCGTCTTGCCACGTGCAGGCCGTCGTCGTACTCGCCGCTTCGGCGGCTAGACAACTGTAGATGTGATGCCATCTTTAGGGCTACCATCGAGAGCCCACAAGGACATTAAGGCTTTCGCTTTAGAGATGCTTAGTCGGGCCGTCAGGTTGGGATTAGTCGGGTTTACTCGGATTGAGAAGGACAGTAATGAGATCGGCAATCGTTAAGAGCAGTTAGACGCTCACCAGAATTGAAAGACGCGGTTAAGAAAGCTTTAGAAGCTATGAAAAAGGGGAAAGCAGATGGGGAGGATCAGACAACTACAATTTTTTTTTCAAGAACGGGGGATGTCGTGCCAGAAAATCTGGCCCCACTGTATACGCAACATCTGGTGACTTCGATGGTATTGGAACCATAGAAGAAAGCTAACAGTGTATGCATTTATAAGGAAGGAGACGCTAAGGACGTGCAAACTTACGGATAAATAAGCTTACAATTCGTTACGTACAAGGTATTTACTAAAGTAATAGCTTATAGCATCAGGGCAACGTTAGACTTCAATCAGCCAAAAGATCTCAGCAGGTGTTCCGAAAGGGTACCATAATATCGATCATTTCCATACAATAATTAGGCGTTATATAATTTTGGAATGCAACCGGACCTTATACATAGCATTGTTTGATTACAAGTACAGGACGATATCTTGAGTGGCTGCACAGCAAACATAGTTCTGCATAAAGGAAGTAATGCCATTCCCATAAAGAAAGGTGTTAGGCAAGTACACTCTATCTCTCCTGTAGTATTCAAAGCCTGCTTAGGTGAAATATTCAGATACTTGGAATGGGAGTAGTTAGGAATAAGAGTTGATGTTAAATACTTCGGTAATCTGCGATTCTCTGAAGACGTTGCTTTGCAAGTAACTCAGAGAATGAACTGCAAAGAATGATTGATGACCTAGACAGGAAACCAAATTTAGGACTAAAATCAATATGCAGATGACTAGGGTAATGGTCAACAGCCTCGGGAAGAAACATCAGTTTACGTTAGGCAGCGAAGCACTGGTTGTGGTGAGTGAATATGTCTATTTAGGAAAGGTAGTAACCGCACACCCGAATCACGAAATGAAAGTAACTGCGAAAAATAGATTGGGATGGACTGCATTTCGCGAATACTCAAAGATTATGACAAGCAGCTTACCAGTGTCGCTCAAGAAGAAAGTATGCAACAGTTGCATCTTACCTGTACCCACCTATGGGGAAGGAACATGAAGGTTAACGAATAGGGTTCTGCTTAAGTTGAGGAAAACGCAGAGGGCTATGTAACAAAAAATGGTAGGAGTAAATTTAATTAATAGGAGACGTGCTGTGTGGGGCAGAGAAATTACTCAATTTACTGTCATTCTAGTGGAAATCCAGAAGAAATGGGCATGGGCAGGGCATTTAGTGCATAGAGAGAACAACAGGTTGTCGCTTACGGTAACAAATTGGATTAGAAATTACATACATTGTTTTCGAGTATGGAAAGGCTTTTTAGGAAATGTTTGCTTGGTAATAATTATTTTAAGGAATAACTTTCATGAATATTGTTACGTGGTGGCATGACAAGCGATGGAACACGGCAACACAACAGAAAGAGAACGACGTGATGACATGACGATGAAATATGCTTTAATGGCCAGCGGGCCTGGCGAGAGCGCTCCGCCCCGCGCCACTGCCCGCTTCGTCATCTTCGTAGCACTACCCGGGGCCACCGAGCGATCGTCCCGATCGATTGCTAAAAATCCAATGCATGAAGTGACGATGAACACAGACACAGGATTAGGACACGAAGCGCTGGACACCACACTGAATGCGAAGATGGGATGAATGCTTGCCCCGGAGCATCAGGTCCAATCTTCACCGTTTGCCAAAGGCCAAGGCTCATGGACACGCCGAACGGCTTGAGCGGGGGTGTTGTCTTCGTTCTAGTGGTCGTCAGGTCGCTTCGTCGTGGAGTCGGTCGGGTCGGTTTTGGGCTCTTTCTGGTCATCGTGTGTTGTGGTCACGGCTGGGGACGAGGCTAGGGACAGCGGCTGTTCGGGTCGGAGCAAAAAGGTTTGGGGCAGAGCTGGGCGGCGATCTCCACGGGCTTTCGGCAGATGGACCCGGCGTACGGTTGGCTTCGACGGTGCAAGGCGAGGATGGGGATCAACCGCACCTCCAATCAATTGTTACGTGGTGGCATGACAGGCGATGGAACACGGCGACACAACAGAAACAGAACGACGTGATGACATGACGATGAAATATGCTTTAATGGCCAGCAGGCTTGGCGAGAGCGATCCGCCCCGCGCCACTGCCTGCTTCGTCATTTTCGTAGCAATATTTATTATTGTACCAATACTCTCAAATGCTGGAAAAGCTCATTTTGTAATGGGATATGTTATCTGTGAGGAGTTTTTGGCCGAGCGTATCGTGGGATACCCCCTTTCAATAAGTTTGTCAACAGATATACACCAGGTAGGATGGTGCATTCTTGGTAATAACCTTCCTGCTTTCAGCAAGCAATTTTCTCCTTTGGTTTTTATGTAAGCCATATATTCTTGAACGCCGCATTGAACATATTTTAAAAAATAGATTACAATATGCAGTGTATTCAACATTTTCATTTCAGTGCTTTCCCATATTCAGAATTTACCTACATATAAAAGGGATGTCCAAGAAAGCAGGCATAATTGTAAAGAGAAAGCAACAAAAGCGTGCATTACCGAGAGGTTGCTTGAGCTGCTTAGTGGCCAGTTGTACACGAAGTGGTATAAGAAGCCAAGATTTTGGCACTTTCGACCAAGCTTATATTTTCCCGTTTCGTTGTTGGAAAATTGCATACCCTTGTGCGAAGTTCTTTTCTACTTTCTGGAGAATCACTGCTTCCATCTTAGTGCCTTGTCAAGAACGTTTTTGTAACTTTAGTTGATTTTATTGTAATAATAACATAGAAAAAGCTATACTTTCGCAGTTGTTGAAAAGATTACTTCCTATGCATATTCGCCTTCTTTAACAAGCGGTCATTCACAATTACTTTTATTTTTATTTTTTCACTTTCACCATAAATCAATATTTAATGCCAAATTCAAACGTTAAACGAACGTCAGATAAACTTCCTTCAGAAACATGTATTTGAGTAATCTTTACTTTTTTTTTGGTTGGCTTGAAAGCGACTACATATTACGCCAGATATTACATATTATGGGCACAAAAGCGAGACTTGCGTACTGGTCAAAACAACACTATCGAAATATTTTAAATCAACGTTGCCATACTCCATATGTGCTCAGCGTAGTGCTTATTTTACATTTTTTTAAAGCAAATGAGAATTACAAAGGAAAAGCTGTCAAGAATAACTTACTGCTCAATTGAGTTTATATTTTGTTTCGAAATTCATATCGGTCGGAACCATTTCTCATTTGCTTTGCTTTGCTGGACGGCACTCTTCCTTTATGATCTTTTCAAAAGAAGGCTTGTATGTCAAGCATCCTACAGACTAAAGTAAGCAGTAAAACTGTATCCGTATAAAGAAAAAAGAATGTTCCGGACGAGCGTAAAGAACTATGACCTTCCTGTTTCCGTCGAGGCCTAGCTAAGAGATTAAGTGCAGAGAGCGGCGTTGGTGAGAAGAAAATAGAACGCAAGAGAAATAAAAAAGGGATAAAACTTCTCAATGGTCCGTCCCACTAGGACTCTTGTAGGGTCGCCAAGATATAAGGAAGCTCTAGGATGCAGAGCTGAAAATCCCTTCAATAAAACTGCAGGAACCTCCAAATACTACTTCCGTTTCCGGGGGGGAGGGGGGTTACCAGGAAATAAAGAGCACAGGAGAGAGGACTTTTGGGGCTTGAAATGTAAGAACTAGAAGCCTCAATCTCACTTGCTGAGTCTGCTTGAAAATGCAAAAGTGCGTTAAAAGGGATTATAATAAAATATATGGGAGGCAGTTAAGCTCCGCCGTTAAGGATATGACGTGGAAACGTTGGTTACCACCCGCCTTATAAAACACCGCTTAACCAAGTCGCAAGTGTGCCTGCGTAGCCCATGAGAACGTGTCTTACTCAGAATGCAGGGGTACTGGAATGCGCTTCTGAGATAACTCCCTGCTATGAAAGGACAGGTCCGAGTTGTCAGCTCCTGCGAAACGTAACGTCAGGTAATATTACGTACAGTGAGTGCACGTCCATGTCACCTGGCAGCTACTAACGCATTGCTCATGACTGCGAAATATTGCATAACAATATGTTTGGGGAATGTTGTGGAAAATCGTTATCCACAACATTATTTGGTGACGGCTATAAAAGGCGTGGATCCCTACACGACATAGTGTACAACGGTTTAACTGTAAGTAGTCGTTTTTCAACCGTATTGGCATCGTGTTACCCTAACTGGAGGAAATGTAACCAAACACCTAGATAGGTCTAAAGTGGATTTGTCCACCCTAACTACTTTTTGGCCAATTATAAATCAAGACTGCTAAAGGATATTGATCATCATAATTAAATAAAATTGTTTGACGAAACCAGCGAGATCTAGTGTTATAAAACGCACATTTGCGTTGCTGTGCTTTCATAAAATGAGCGAATTTTTTTTTTAAAGCTTGAGAGGTGCATACAGGTGCATACATATACAGCTTGAGAGGTGCAGGGAAAGTGGAGAAATATTCGGGGCGTCTGCTATTTTCATATACGCAGGGCCGAAGGCAGTGCCATTCCTTATATGTGCTGCCTAACAGGCGGTATCCTCAGCTCCCCAACGTAGCAGAGCTCTTCCCGAGGCGTTTAAAATGTATACTTGATGCTATACTCGAGAATGCGAATACAAATCTTGCTTCTCACTATAATGACTATGTATTAGGCATCTGTGAACGATTTATGACAATATAGTCAGGAATTAGCACTATTACAAGCTTCTCCATGGCACTGCCGGCGCACAAATATTTCAGCTCGGTATAGATAATACCCTAACGGCAATATTTTGTGAACTCTTTGTTGTAATTTCTTATCATATATATTTGAAGAAGGCTTTTATATGTTTGTATACTGTATGTGCTTGGATGCCAATATTTAATAAAATATTTTAAGTATAAGTATAGGTACAACTGAAGGGGTGACAAAACGATATCACGCGTTTGCTGTATTTCATTTCTGTTACTATATACCCAACAATACTCAAGAATACTCATGAATATTCTAAAACTGCATGAAAAGACACCATAATGATGCAAGAAAAAATTGAAAACAGAGGGCACGCGCACCAGCGACTTGTCTATCTTTTGAATCTTTTGTTTTGATAAAACGCGAGACCGCTACAGCTTCCCTGAATTTTCCGATAAAATTTCAGCGGCTCTTTGATAACGAGAACGTGGCACTGACATCCAATACACCAATTTGTACTTGACTGTATAATTTCTGACATTAGCTGTCTGAACACTAAAAGCCTAGCGCCACGTATTTGAAACCTTTCTTCACCTTCATTCTGCTGCATTTTGTAGAGCGTAATGCCTGATTCTCGACAAGCAGTCAGCTATCTTTAACATGGAAGAAGTAGTCAGGTAAAGGTGCGTAGATAAGACCGCCATTAACTTGTTGTAAGCAGCAGCCAATAGGGAATGCAGAGTGGGTTTCTCTGCATCGCAATTTCAAAAGTTAACAGCAATAAACCAAATGGGCGTAAGAGTAGAAAATGCGAACCATAGTCGAATATGCCCTAAATACTGTGAGTATCCCTCGAAAGCGTCTGAATGGGAAATCCCTGACTGGCACTCGTGGGTATAAGCTGCCCTGAAGTGATCAATCCGGTTCACCGTCCTTGGGCTGGCGAGTTACTGAAAGATTTCGCTAGCCTTAGGTGTTGGGCCGGGAATCCGAAAACGGCCAAATAGATTATCTATGGCAGTTCCTCAGTCATTATTATATTTTTTATTTGCAATATTGCAGTAACAACCTTGTCTATAAATCTATCATTACATGTACACGGGTGCAGGACAACATGCCCCATCAATTCTGCGAAGACACTATCCCGGAACACAGGAGAGCATCCACAGCGTTATTGATCTCATTTTATTTAATATGCATTTTATTTAGGCTGCGCAGCTTATTATAGCTTGAGCATACCTTAAAGGCATATCAAGGGCCAATATAACGGCTTTCTGTGTAGGCAGAGCACGGGAGATAATATTCTTCACCAAGATAGCAATTTAGAAAAAGTGCCATATGTGATGTCTCAAATTTTATTCTAGATAGAGAGGGCACCCTAATGATTACCTTGTTGAACGGCATAGAACGAAGTGAAGTTTCATTCTTTTGCTCGACATTTTTCTGAACTCAATTTTATTTTGTACCCTGAATAATTCAGAATACATTACCATAGAAAGAAAGCTGTCATAAGCAGCAACAATAGCGGAAAACGTAGCACTATCGCATGTTGTGTTAGCTCCGAGATTAGTTCACAAGAAAAAATTTATTTATCTGGCATAATTTTTTCCTTCTTTCTGATTCTATGACCGCTTTGTTTGATACTGTCCCGACTACGTTTTATGCAATGAAATTGCACAATTTTTACAGCTAGCTTCCCCTGAATTTTAACTACATACAATTAAACATGTTCTGAAAGGCCAGCGCTTCAGCAGATCAACTGTTAAACAATATCGCCTACCAATAGATAGCATAAGGCAGGCTTCCAAGCATATTTATTGCATTGCTTATAGTTCGACGTTATTTGACATTAAATTACTCTGCCAGGGCCGCCGTGCGAGGCATGCTTTAAATTTCTCGCCCATCAGTTTATTGAGCTGTTAGAAGGAATTACTCGCTTCAGAAGTATATATTTCCCGTCGTCATCGCATTTATTATTAGACAAATTCTTTAGTTCGTTGGCTGAGTATTGCTAACAGTGAGAGAAAGTACTCTTTGCTGCTCATCCATTTAAAAACAGAGTAATAAAAGATGCACCTCCGGCGAAAAAAAACATTGCACGCTCAAATTCCTATCGTAACAACAGAATTCACCTCTGTCCCTGTTATTGTTCTTCGCACTGCTACACTCTCCTATTCTCCCTTAAGCCCAGGAAGGCTGGGCATTAGAAGATACTTCCAGTTTTCATACAGAAAGCAACGTGAAATAAAGGTGCCATTATTTGTTTTCGCTGAGCATGAGGCGCGCACTTTCAGGGTCGTCCAAATGTGAGCGTTGAAGCGCACAATGACATCCATTCGGAGCGCTCGATAATTAGCCTCACTTTTCAAGCCGTGCCGTCATGTATCTCTTGCAAAAAAAACAGCAAATTTGCTCAGCCCAGCTTATGGCTTCGCTCGAGTTTGATTCCCGTCTTTGCCTAATACAAGCTTTCGTTGTTATGGCGAAGGGTTCACTTAGCTGAAGCCTGAGGTGAGAAGAACAGTCCGCTGCGAGCGAAAGAGGTTACCATAGCAACGAGCTACCGAAATGGCGAGAGGCACGAAGGCACGTGCAAGGCATTAACCTGCGGCGAGGTGGTGCCAGAGAGAATAGGGTGAAGAGGGTGTCCTCATAGAAAGAGAAAGAGTGCAGAGGGCGTCGTGTTACCTGTCAGCTGCTTGCCACGTGCCGCCGGAAGCTTGAGAACCGATAATGGTGAGCAGCGCATAGCCGATTGCACTAGCGAGTGTTCGCCTTCAAACACGGAGGTGGTCCTGAATATCTGGGTTCAATATTCTCTCCACATTTTCAAGAAGTTACCACACGGTCTTTTAAACTTCATAGTTTTTATCTGAATTTTTCCTCCAGAGTTTTATGCGACAGCGTTTTGGGCACTTTGCGCACAAGAGCCGTAGCCGTGGACGTACCCTAGATCTGAGAATGAGGGGAGAGAAACTGGCGCGTCATTTCGTATCATAATTATGACACAAAAAATATTCGTGCATTGTAGAGGCTAGGTGTCATATTACAGAGCGTTCTGTATTTTTCTGTTTGTGTTGTAAACAACTTTCCCGCATGAACTACTGCACTATTTTTGGCCCAAATGCTCCCAGGTATGATCCGCCCTTTTCGTCATTAATATAACTTTGGAACTTACATGAACATTCCTGAATCTTCGAAAAAGCTGCAGTCAGCTGCGGCGGGTGTAGTGAATATATGTTAGGAAAAATTGAACCTGGGAGTAAAGGCCCCCCAGGAATCGGCTCCTAAGAAAAAACCCCCTTCAAAACAATTTTTCAAAAATACGTTTCTCTATGCAGTGCATTCAACATTTTTATCTCAGTGCTTTCCAATATTCAGCATTTACCTACCTCTAAAATGGTTGTCGAAGAAAGCTGTCATAATTTTAAAGAGAATGCAACAAAAGCGTGCATTAGCGAGAGGTTGCTTGAGCTGCTTAGTGGCCAGTTGTTACAAGAAGGGCAATAAGGAACCATGAATTTTGTACTTTCGACCAAGCTTAATTTTTCGCGCTTTTTTGTTCTAAAATTGCATAACAGCTTGTGAAGTTCATTTGTACTTTCTGGAGAATCAGAGCTTTCGTCTTAGTGTCTTGTTAGGAATGTTTTTGAAATTTTAATTGATTTCATTGTAATAAAATCCTAAAAAGCTATATTTTCGCAGTTGTTGAAAATACATTTCTGCCTATGCATATCTGCCTTGTCTAACAAGCGGTCATTCATGTTACTTTTGTTTGTAGAATTTACGCTTTCACAATAAATCAATATTCAATGCCCAAGTGGAGCGGTAAATGAACTTCAGCTAAACTTTCTTCAGAAACAATATGTATTTTAGTAGGCGTTGCTTTATTTTGGTTGGCTTCAAAGCCAGATACATATTATAGCAGATATTACATATTATGGGCCCAAAAGCTAAACGTGCCTACTGGCCAAAACAACACTATCGAAATAATTCAAATAAACATTGCCATACTCCGTATATGCTGAGCGTAGCACTTATTTTTCATGGTGTAATAGTCCATCAGAACGCCAAAGAAAAAGTTGTCACGAGCAAATTACTGCTTTATTGAGTTTATATATTGTTTCGAATTTCATATTGATCGAAAACATTTTTGCTTTGCTTACGATCCGACTTCGCCAAACTGCCCTCTTCTTTTACGATCTCGTCAAAAAGACTGCCTGTATGTTAGGCTTCCTATAACATCAAGGAAAGTAGAAAAAATGCATCCGTATGAAACAAAAAGAAAGCTACGAACGAGCGGAAGCAACTATGGCCTTCTTATTTCCGTCGACGCCAAGCTAAGAGATTAGGTACATAGAAAGAAGATGAAACGCAAGAGAAAAAAAAAATACACATAAAAATTTGAGTTTTCCGTGTTCTAGGACACTTGTAGGGTCGCGAAGATATAAGGAAGCTCTAGGATGTAGACTTGAAATCCATTGAATAAATGCTGAAGGAAGCTCCGAATAGCGCCGTTTCCGAGGGCCTACCGTTAAATTAAGAGCACTGGATAGGGGATATTTGGAGCTTGAACTTTAAGAACCAAAAGCCTCGCTCTCACTTGCTGATACTGCTTGAAAAAGTAATAATAAAATGCGTCTAAAGTGAATAGAATAAAATCTATGGGTGGCAGTTAAGCTCCGCCGTTAAGGACACCACGCGGCAGCGTTGGTTACCCCGGGCATATAAAACGCCGCTTTAAATAAGTCGCACGACCATCCCTGCGTAGCCCATGTGAACGTGTATGACTCTGAATGCAAAGCTATTGGAATGCGCTTCGGACGTCACTAACCGCTATCAAAGGAGAGGCCGGAGTTGGCAGCTCCTGCCAAACGTAACGTCAGGTAATACTACGTATAGTGAGTGCACGTACCGTCTTTGCCAAAAGTAACCAGGCTGCAAGTTTTGCTTGTCGCTTGTATTTTAAAGGCAACATGAATTCGCAGAGTGTCAAAACGTGTTAATAGGTGAGGACAGGAGCTCGCCTTTACTTTGAGCAGATTTACAAGTTCAAAAGTGATACGAATTCTCTACTACAGGTCTGAGAAGCGGAACACGCAGCCTGGTCACTTTTGGCAAAGACGGTACATGCCACCGGGCAGCTATTGGGGCAGTACTCGTGACTTTGTTCAATATTTCATAACAATATATTTGTGGAATTTTGAAGTCGCTATCCACAACATTATTTGGCGTCGGCTATAAAAGACAGATATCACTACACGACATAACCTACAACGTTTTAACTGGAAGTAGTCGTTTTTCACCAGTACTGCCATCTTTTTACCATAACTCTTGGAAACGTAACCAAGCACCTAGGTAGGTCCAATGTGGGTGGAATTGTCCGCCCTACTTTATTCTAGTCTGGCTATTTCTTGACAAACACGAAATGAAGACTGCTAACAGATATTGATGATTATAATTAAACACAAATTTTTAACAAAGCCAGCGAGAATTAGTGTTATACAACCTCCACTTGCTTTACTGTGATTTCATGAAATGACCGGATTTTTTGTTTTGCAAAAGCGATACAGAAAAACATTTACAGCTTGAGAGGCGCAGGCAAAATGGAGCAACATTCGGGCCGTCAGTTGTCATAGGCGCAGGGGCGAGGGCAGTGCAATTCCTTATACCTGCAGCCCAACACGCAGTACCCTCAGCTCCCCAACGTATCAGGGCTATTTCCGAGGCGTTTGAAATGTATATTTGACACTATACTGAAGAACGCGTATACAAATCTTATTTCTCACTACATTTAATATTTATTAGGCATCAGCGAACGAGTTATGACTACGCTTCCTTCATACAGCATTCTACAAGTCTCAAACATGTATTTTATTGTTGTCATATAATTTTTAGTAGTTTGCAATATAGGCAGGAGGAAGCACTATTACATGCTTGTCCATGGCACTGCGGCGTTTTAATATTTCATCTGGCCAAAGATAATTCCCTAACTGCGATATTTTGTGATCTCTTCGTTGTAATTTCCTCTCACAAAGATATGAGAAATGCTTTTACATGTTTTTATAATGTATGTTCTTGGGTGCCAATATTTAATACTATATTTTAAATATATATGTAAGTAAAACTAAATGGCTGACAAAAACGATATCACGCGATATTCGTGACCCTAAATCTAATAATATGCAAGAATACACACGAAAATTCTAAAACGGCATGATAAGACACCACAATAACGCAGAAGAATTTTGAAAAAAAAAAAAGGCACCCACCTGCAGCGAAGTGTCTATCGCAACCACACGGAGAGGGGTCTTTTGTTTTGATAAGACACGAGACCGCTACAGCCAACCTGAATCTTCCTATGAGATTTCAGCGGCTGGTTGCTAGCACGAACCTGGCACTGATATCTAAGACACCAAATTGCACGGGGATTGAAAATTTCTAATATCTCCAGCTGTCTCACCACTTTAAGCCTAGCTAATGCTACCACATGTTTGAAAGTCTTCCCCTATTCATTCTCTTGCATTTTTGTACAGCATATTGCTTGAATTTCGGCAAGCAGTCAGCGATCTTCACCATAGGAGAGGTAGTCAGTTAACGGTACGCATATTGAGACCACCACCAACGTGTTGTAAGCAGAAGCCACTAAGAAATGCAGAATAGGTTTCTGTGCATCGCAATTTCAAAAGTTGGCAGCAATAAGCCAAATGGGGTTAAGGGTAGAAAGATCGCACCATAAGTGGAATATGCCATAAATACTGTGAGGTCCAGCTATACTCCGAGAATATATGATTAGAAAATCGCTAACTGGCACTGATTGATATAAGCTGCCCCGAAGTCAGCCGCGGAATCCGGTTCATTGTCCTTGGGCTGACGAGTCATTGAAAGTTTTCGCCAGCCTTAGGGGTTCGGGCGGGACTCGGAAAAGGTCCAAATAGTCTAATTGCGGCAGTCCCTCAGTCGGTGTTATAGTCTTTTTTTTTTGCAATATCGCGGTAACAATCTTGTCTATCAATCTATCATTACATTACACGGGTGCAAAAAACAAACAAAAACAAAACAAGTCGCTATCAACTCGGCGAGGACACTGTCCCGGTCTACAGGATAGCATCCACGGAGTTATTCGCTGCCCACTTTCAGGATTTCATTTCGCTATATATTTTAGTTTTGATTTGATTTTTATTCAGACAAAGTCTCGGATACAGAGGGCAAAAGACGGATGAACTCTGCCTGACGGGGCCCAAAAACCCGACACAATGCTCACAACAAGCAGCAGAAGCAAGAACATGCGGTAATCACACAAAGAACTCACACTTATGCAAAATAAAAAAAAGGATGAAAGTTCAACAGACTAGCAGTGAGATAATTATAAATTGAATATTTATAGGGCATATTTAGAATAACAAATGTTAGAAATTTTACAGTTAACAGAACATCAAGGACATAAGGAATTTCTGCATGAAACAACACTTTATTCGCCCGAACAAGAAAGAAGGTAAGCTGTAGCCTTCTTTTTGAAGGCGTTCTTCGAAAAACATTTCTGAATAATTTCCATGGCTAGTGTGTGTTTATTAAGAACGCTGGGAATTTAAAACGAAAGCATTTCTGTGCCGTAGTTAGTCCGAACAAGTGGTACTCTGTAACTGATGTGCCTTAATGTATAAGGCGCATTACTACTAATGTATAATTGAACATATTTAGTTGGATTAAGTTTGAAATCCGTAAAGACATAGCAAAGCGTTTTAAACTGAAATAATTTGTTCTTTTTTAGCACGGAATGCTCTGAGAAGTACAAACCTGTATGGTCATTGTACGCAAGGTTTTCGACATATCGTATCTTTTTTTTGTGACACTCATCAGGCTTGTTGCGTCATCAGTGATCAGGATTGTTGCGTGCCTTAAATACAATAACCTTTGTTTTATTAACATTTAATTCTAGCTTATTTATTCAGTTCAGTTCAATTCAGTCGTTTAGTCGTGTCCGACTCTTCGTGACCCTATGGATCATGTGATGCCACGCTGTCTTGTCTCTCACTATCTTCCTAACATTACATGATTTCATCTGCAGCGCCTAGAGGATGCCACCTAACCATCGCGTTCGCTGCCTACCCCTTCTACGGCGACCCTCAACCTTTCCCAACATCAAATGTTTCTCCAGCGACCCCGGTCTTCTCATCAGATGACCAAAGTAGCTGAGCTTTAACTTTAGAATTTGACCCTCCAATGAGCAGCCAGGGTTTACGGTCGACTATATCGACTGATTTGATCTCCTGGCAGTCCAAGGAACTCTCAAGAGTCTCTGCCAGCACCACAATTCAAACGCGTCAATTCTTCGGCGGTCAGCCTTCTTCACAGTCCAACTCTCGCATCCATACATCACAACTGGAAAGACCATATCACGAGTTATACGGATCTTGGTTGGCAGACTAATGTCTCTGCTCTTCACTAGGCAGTCAATGCTAACCATGGCTCCCTTTCCCAGAAGCAGGCGTCTCCTAATTTCATGGCTGCAGATTCCTTCCGAGGTAATCTTGGAGCCCAAGAAGAGAAAATCTGTCACAGCTTCCACTTCTTGTCCCTTGATGCTCCAGGACTTGATAGGGCAAGACGCCATGATCGTTGTCTTTTTAATGTTCAGTTTAAGCCCAAACTTCTCACTCTCTTCTTGTAAGCGCATCAGAAGCCTCTTGAGTTCCACTTCACTTTCTGCCATTAAAGTGGTATCATCCGCATATCTAAGGTTGTTGATACGTTTCCCAGCAATCTTCACTCCAGCTGAAGACTCGTCCAGACCGGCCTTCCTCATGATGCACTTGGCATATAGGTTAAATAGGCAGGGCGACAGTATGCAGCCTTGTCTCACTCCTTTCTCAATCGGAAACCAATCAGTAAGACCATGCTCAGTTCTGACTGTGGCCTCTTGCCCTTCATTCAACCATAAAGATATTTCATGCAACCACGCATTTTCCTCGACCTGAATATTACTAAGATGCATGACAGAAAAAATTGCCCTGGTATCATCTGCATACAAGATTATTGCTGGAGTTCTTGGGATGGAGATTATATTATTATATGAACAATACAAAATATTGGGCCCAAAAGAGAACCTTGTGGAACACCGTATAATTATTGTCTAGGTTGAAACTGATGACCATTTAAACATGTATACTGCATGCGACCAGAAAGAGAACTATATACGGACCAGATTTAAGGCAACTCCTCGAATTCCATAAAATAGTAGCTTATAAAATAAAATATCATATTTAATAGAATCAAATGCCTTTTTGAAATCTAGAAAAAATCCAAATGTGGATTGTTTGTCATCCACATTAGAGAATATGTTTTCCTTTATACTGAGCAGTGCCATTTCTGTTGACTTATTCTCACGAAACCCGAACCATTCTTTCACAAAATGTGTTTTTCGTCAAAGAACTTACGCAGTCTTATTTTGATCAAATGTTCCAGCAGTTTAGAAAATTAAGGAAGTACAGGTATAGGCCTATAATTCTTTATATTGTCATAATTGCCACTTTTGTGTGAAACAACCACTCTGGCAATTTTCATAGCATCTGGAAAAACACCTTGGACAAACGCTTTGTTACATATATGTTGCAAGGACAAGCTGATTAGATCTGTAACAGCAATAATAGGTTCGGCCTTAATTTCATCTGTGCCTGCCGCCGAGGATTTATTCGAGTTTCTAAGGAATGTGAATACTCATGTTCAGTGCTTGGATTCAAGAATATGGAACCACCAACTGGATAAGCAATATACTGATCAATTTCATGTTTTCTCTCCCGCTTCTGAGATGATTCACCAGAGAATAGGAAATGCACATTAAACTTGTCTGCCAAAGCAGCGCCACTATATTCAACGTCATTTAGTAATAATGTTCTAGGAATATGACATGTTTTCCTACCCTTGAGCTCGCTAAAACAATTACAGGTTTTCTTAGGGCAGTTGGAGACACCTGAAAATTTGTTCTTGTAATATTCTTTTCTTGCTTTTTTGACGTCAGAACCTAACTTACTTCTAAAGTTTTTGTATTCCTTATGTACGTCTGGATCTTTCAATCGGATATATTTGTCAGAACGTTTGCGGCGAGTTTGCATCCGTTGATATAATTCTCTTGTTACCCACGGCTTTTGAGACATTTTATTGGGTTTTCCACTATCATAGAAAATGCGGTATCATACTTGCTTTTTACTCATTGAAGGACAAAATTGTATACTATACTAGGATTTAACTCCCTGTAAACATCACTCCAGGCTATTCTTTCCATCATTGATCTCGGCCTCGGCGGCAGCTTTTCCATGGAGGCGAAAAGCAAGACGCCCGTGTGCTGTGCGATGTCAGTGCACGTTAAAGAACCCCAGGTGGTCGAAATTACCGGAGTCCTCCACTACGGCGTCTCTCATAGCCTGAGTTGCTTTGGGCCGTTAAACCCCACAAAACCAAAACCATCATTGATCTAAACGTAACCAAATTTCTTTGATTGAAACTGCGGTACACTATATGGTGAGCTAGTAGCTTACGTTGCCTTATCTTCCGCGGAAACAAACAGAATATATACGCTGCTGGCTGGCGCTGTCATTATCTTGCGGTGCCGGTAGCTGTCCTTCTTGCTTGTTTAGACCACCAGGCGTAACTCCGCAAGCCTGGCGAAGAACTGCAAAATGAAGGATTCGCAGTTACGCCCTTGTCGTTGTTGCTTCCGCCACCGCTGCTGAGCAAGTTAAGCTGCGAAGCTTCTTATCATTTGCGCATACCTAAAAGGTATGTCAATGGTCAATATATGCGTCCGGAAGATGCTTCTGCCATCGTCATTTTAAGAATTTTAAAGACTGCTTCGTTTTTTAAGCTGACATATTGTGACATCAAAGTATGTTTTCTTGAAAAATTTTCCAGTTCTTTAATATTTGAAACATAAAAAATGAAACCAAAGGCAAGACTTCTTTGACTTTGATTCAGAGAGAAAACGAACATGGGAAGTGCAGAGCGGCCGATATGGGTAACGCTCTTCAAAATTCTGCGTGTAGTCGACCATTAGTGTTCTTGACAATGCTTCGCTTTTATCTCTATTGAAAAAAACAAAAGACCGTCAAGGCCTCTGTATAGTATTCGGTGATACTTTGTTATCCTGTGTACTTTACCCCATCCGCAAATTTTCCTTACAGTGCTCAGAATTGTGTTATAATAATGGAAAATAAGTTATACAAACTTCTGCACAGCTCAGACTTGGTCATTTATGTTTTTTGGAATCGAATCTGTGTAAGGTAAGAAAAATTCTCATATTGAAGCAAGCTTTTGCAGCTGGTACGTTGCTAAAAGTGTAACACCTCTGCTTTGTGAGCGCATAGGAACTGTACAAGGGGACATTTTGAACATTGCATTCTCTGACCATGTAATTTGTCTCATCTTACATAGAGAAGCTTTATGTGATTGGATAAATTCATGATGGCCGAGAAACTCATTATTAATGTTCTAGCATTTAGTATAAGAGAAACGTTTTGGTCCGTTGGCGGAGTATTGCTAACAATGTCAGAAAGTGCTCTTTTCCGCCCATACATCTAATAATAGAGTAATAAAAGATGCGCCTCCAGCGAAACAAATTGCACGGTCGAATTTCTCTCTTAACAACAGCGTTCACCCCTGGCTTGTTATTGTTCTTCGCACTGCTACACTCGCCGCTTCTTCGCTGCGTCTTGAAAGGCGTTGGATTAGAAGGTACTTCCGCTATGCCTGTAGAAAGCAAAATGAATTAAAAGTGTCATATTGTTTTCGCACTGATCGTCCAGCAGTGAGCGTTGAAGGGCACGATGATACGTATTCTGAGTGCTCGATCATTAGCCCTACTTTTCAAGCCGTGCCGTCATGTATCTCTAGCAAAAAACAGCCAATTTGTTCAGCCCACCTAACGGCTTTGTTCGATTTTTGATTCCCGTCTTTGCCTATAACATGCTTTCGTTTTTATGACGAAGGCTTCACTTAGCTGAAACCTGACGTGGAGAAGAAACATCCGCTGCGAGCGAAAGAGGTTGCCACAGCAACTAGCTACCAAAACTGCGAATGGCTCGAAGGCGTGCAAGACGGCGAGGTGTTGCAAGAGGGAAAAGGATGAAGGGGGCGCCTTCAGAGAAAGAGGAAGAGTGCAGAGGGCGTTATGCTATTGGTCATTCCCTTGCCACGTGCCGGAGCAGAATAGAAAGCTTAAGATCCAGCTGGTCAGCAGCGCATAGGGCGCCTTCAGAGAAAGAGGAAGAGTGCAGAGGGCGTCATGTTATTGGTCATTCCCTTGCCACGTGCCGCAGCAGAAGAGAAAGCTTAAGATCCGGCTGGTCAGCAGCGCATAGCCGTTAGCGCTAGCGAGCTGTCGCCTCCAAACGCGTGGGTGGTCCTAAATATCCGGCTTCAATATTCTCTAGATTTCCAAGAAATTATCTCACGGTCTTTTGAACTACATAGTTCATATTTGTATTTTGCCTTCAGAGGTTTACGCGACAATGTCTTGGGCCCTTTGCGACAAAATCCGTAGCCGTGGGCGCACCCTAGATCTGGGAATGAGGGGAGAGAAATACGCACATCATCTCGTAACATAATTAAGACGCAACATTTCTTCGTTCATGGGCAGGACATGTAGTGCGAAGAGAGGATAACCGATGGTCGCTTAGGGTAACAAACTGGATTCCAAGGGAAGGAAAGCGTAGCAGGGATCGGCAGAAAGTTAGGTGGGCGGACGAGGTTAAGACGTTCGCAGGGGTCAAGTGGATGCTGCTAGCACAAAACCGGGTTAAGTGGAGAAATATGGGAGAGGCCTTCGCCCTGCAGTGGGTACAGTCAGGCTGATGATGATGATGATGATGATGATTTCTTCGTGCAGGACAGAGGCTAGGTGTCACATTACAGGGCGTTCCATATTTTTTTGTATGTGTTGTAAACAACTATCTCGCACGAACTACTACACTATTTCAGCCCAAATGCTCCCAGGTTCAGAGACTTAGAATGGAAGCTGTTAGGGATAAGGGTAGATGGAGAACACCTCAGTAATCTACGATTTGCTGATGACATTGCCTTGCTACATAACTCAGGGGATGAACTGAAAAGAATGGTTGATGACCAGGACAGGAAAAGTAGAAAGTTAGGCTTGAAAATCAATATGCAGAAGATTAAGGTAATGTTCAATAGCCTAGGGAAGGAACAGCAGTTTACGTTAAGAAGCGAAGCACTGGAAGTAGTAGGCGAATACGTCTACTTAGGACAGGTAGTAACCGCAGATCCGGACCATGAAAGGGAAATAACAAGGATAATAAGATTGGGATGGAGCACATTTGGCAAGAACCCCCAGATGATGACTAATTCACAAGAAAGGGGACTCTAAGGACATTAAAAATTACAGACCAATCAGCTTACTGTCTGTTACGTATAAGGTATTTACTAAGGTAATCGCTAATAGAATCAGGACAACCTTAGACTGCAATCAAGCAAAGGATCAAGCAGGGTTTCGGAAACGGTACTCTGCTATCGATCATATCCATACCATCAATCAGGTGATAGAAAAATGCTCGGAATATAACCAGGCCTTATACATAGCATTCATTGATTACGAAAAAGCATTTGACTCAGTTGAAACCTCGGCGGTGATGCAGGCATTGCGAAATCAGGGGGTAGACGAGCCGTACGTGAAAGTGCTGGAAGATATATATAGTGGCTGCACAGCAACCATATTTCTGCATAAAGAAAGCAACAAAATTCCCATAAAGAAAGGTGTTAGGCAAGGAGACATAATCCCCCCAGTACTATTCACAGCTTGTTTAGAGGAAGTATTCAGAGACTTGGAATGGGAGCAGTTAGGGATAAGGGTAGATGGAGAATACCACAGTAATCTGCGATTTGCTGATGACATTGCCTTGCTAAGCAACTCGGGGGATGAACTGCAAATAATGATTGATGATCTAGACAGAAAAAGTAGAAAGGTAGGCTTGAAAATCGATATGCAGAAGACTAAGGTAATGTTCAACAGCCTCGGGAAGGAACAGCAGTTTACATTAGGTAGCGAATTACTGGAAGTAGTAGGCGAATATGTCTACTTAGGGCAGGTAGTAACGGCAGATCCGGACCATGAAAAGGAAATAATAAGAAGAATAAGATTGGGATGGAGCGCATTTGGCAAGCACTCGCAGATTATGACTAGCAGTTTACCGGTATCGCTCAAGAGGAAAGTATACAACAGTTGCATCTTGCCTGTACTCACCTATGGGGCTGAAACGTGGAGGCTGACCAAGAGAGTTCTACTTAAGTTGAGGACAACCCAGAGGGCTATAGAACGAAAAATGGTAGGGGTAACATTAAGAGATAGAAAGCGTGCAGAGTGGGTCATAGAATTAACTCAAGTTACCGACATTCTAGTGGAAATTAAGAAGAAGAAATGGACATGGGCAGGACATGTAGTGCGAAGAGAGGATAACCGATGGTCGCTGAGGGTAACAAACTGGATTCCAAGGGAAGGAAAGCGTAGCAGGGGGCGGCAGAAAGTTAGGTGGGCGGATGAGATTAAGAAGTTCGCAGGGGTGAAGTGGATGCAGCTAGCACAGAACCGGGTTAAGTGGAGAAATATGGGAGAGGCCTTCGCCCTGCAGTGGGTACAATCAGGCTGATGATGATGATGACGTCATGAGTCACACCTTTATTAGTTTCGTTGCAGCGCAAGATGCACCAAGATCTATCTCGAAGATTCCGGCCACTCGTGTGTCTTTCCAGAATGTTCCAGCCCGTGCTGGTAGCTGTTTGCGACGTTATCTAGATTGTTCTGTGCAGCCTTTAAATTGAGCGTTGACGAGTGTGACGGGCATTCTTTGTTCGACGATCGACGAGCACGTTTGTTTCTATCGCCGCCGCCGAGTTACTTAGTTCTTTTGCGGACGCAAGTCAGCCCAATAAAGAGTTAATTTCCGTAGCATCAAGCCTGTTTCTTCATTTGTGTCATCGACCCTGGTCACCACCACGTGACATCTGGTGGAGGTGCCGGGTAGAGCAGATGTCACATGGTGGCGACCACGACCACGAAGTGGCAATACTGCGCAGAAGGGAGTCACTTAGAAAATAGTCGTAACAAAAACTTAGATGTCATGGATGCAATTTGTGCGTGTCATTTCTTTATGGCGTTTTAATTCGTTACAATTCAAATCAGTTGTAAAAGCGAATAACGTTTTTGAGTGCCATGCCAAAATCAATGCCTTAGGGCGAATGCAGTGTTAGGGTCATTTTCTCCCCCCTTATTCTTATAATTTCTGAAAGCCTTAGCAAGTCATCTTACATCATGCATTTATGCCATATAACAAAGCAAGCCTGCAGCACATAAATCTAAAAAGAAGGCGTGAAAAGCGCAAAAATGCTTAATACGTGCATGCTGCTTAGCTCTTATACCCGAATATTCCGTACATCCGGTGCATTCGAAAACCTGCAGTCATTTTCAAAACAGGTACCGTTAGGCCGTAGTTATTAGCGATCTTGTTCAGTGTATAATTTATATGTCATTACCAGCTGCCCAAACTGATGTGTCAGTGGAGAGAGCTAGTAATGGCACAAAAGTGTGTCAGTGGGAGAGGAAGACGCACTAGTCGTGACAAAAACACGCTCACGATTTTGCTCATATGCTTAAGTGAGTCTGCTACCAATTAAGCAATAACGCACCTGCTCCAACGAGTGCCGGTGAACAGCTTGTCAAGACATCTTGGAGAACTAACTGTGCTAATACTCACTCGGCGGAGCAAGTGGGCGCCAGTTATACTAGAACCTGAAGCACAGTACTGTCCATAATAAATTGGAACTGGATGAAGCGACGAAATGGTGCGTATAGCACACGCCGTGTCCAGACGGATCTCTCTGAAACCGGCTGCTTCCCCGCTCAAATTACGTCACTTTTGTTCAGATTAAAGTCCTACTCAGATAACTCGCAGATGAAAATTATACCACTGAAAAAGTGGCTCCCTAATGACTTTTAGATTCTCCCGAAACTAGCTTCACCACGAAATATTTAAGGACAGAAATACGAAGTGCACAAGAAAAACGATCGTTTACCGCTCAACATAGTTTACTAATCTTGTTGGGATGTTTTTTTTCTAAACGGTGGATTTTGACTGGACCTAGGACTATTATTAGCAATTGTTGGCTCTTGGATTGTAGGGCCAAATGAGTGCGGAAAGATATTTTGTTGTTGCAGAGAAGCGAGGGCAAATCAAAGTTAGTCGACATGGCGGAAGCGGAAGACAATACGAAAAATAATACGCCAGCACAAATAAATCGGGACCACAAGAAAATGAAACAAACAAAAAGCGAACATAACAGTACAGCGAGCCGAGCCATGCGTTTTATCTGCCTGGCATGAGCTCTGCCGTTTGGCCATTTTCTGTGCAGTGCTTTTCAGTGCCAAAAGAATGAATAAGTGATTAAACCCTTCATGTGAATAAAAGTATGGCTCTCGGATGCTTTCTGGGTAATTAAGGAATTAGGCGGGATAGGAAGGTAGCTTCACGCTTCTTCACAGTTCTTCATGCTGTTTCTCGTTGCTTGCCATGCTACTGATTTGCGTTTTTTAATTCGACCTCTCTCACTTTTTTCGAAGCAGGCAGCTCTCATTGCCACAGGTGGCAATGGCGTGTTGTATCCGGTGCTTAATAGTATCTGATGTGCTATGGCTTGCATATCGTCTGGTGGACTATGCGTAATTTTGTATCATTGTCTTCAGAAAGATGCCTATTGCCATATAAGGTGTTTTAAGGCTGCTGTACACTTTTCCTGACAGTGGGTGCATGTGTTGTGCTTGACGATTTCGTGCCTGCCGAGAAACCAATTCTCAAGTAAGTGTGGTGTGTAGGCTATCACAAAACTCAGGACTGGTGCGAAGTGCACTCAAAACTATCATCAAAAGGAATTAAAGTGATATTCAGAGCCTCGTAAAATCTCATAATTCTTGTATGCCCATTGTACCTGCCGGTTTCAGGCTGAAAAAAAGTGACCGCCGCTTTCTGATAGACCTCAAACTGCAAGAGCGTTAGCTCATGAGTTTCTTAGTCATTGCAGCCATTGAGGTTACAGCATGATTTTAACAACGACAGTTGTTGCAGTGCAGCGAAGAAGGGCCATCATTGACAGATCAGGCCTGGGACGTATTCACTCGTATATCTGTAGAAATACATCGTCTCATTGTCGTCGTGTCGCACCTTCACCACCACATGCACGCATCTGAGGTGTCTCCCGACTGAAACATTGCCTATGTACCTTCTTTCCGCTCACCTCGGCCTCGAGTGAAGTGTCGCCCAAGGGGCAACGGAATAACCTAGATTTCACCACTCTGTAACCTATCGCTGTTATCGCCAATCGAAACATAGTTTGTCATAGATCTCGTCGAGACGAATCGTTTGGTGCCACCCGCATGTCTCTACGACCAGTGGTTTCTAAGATAAGCACTCCGACTCCCAACGCAAATTGCGACCTTTTCGACTCCCAATGTTGAAGGCGCGACTAGCATATCATAACGAAGGTGCATTTAGACTGGTAATTTTACGTAATATGTATAACTGGTAATATATATATATATATTTCGTGGCAGAAGGCCAGATCGAGATGGCATGCTAGGGATTCCGTGTCTGGCGTTTATTCCGATGGACAACCGAGGCACGTGCCATAGGTAACGCCGCAGGATGACGACGATGCTATGTACACGTGAAAGAAGATCCTTGGGAGGCTCACAATATCCTTGGAAATCCGTGTATATATATATATATATATATATATATATATACACACACAAGGATGTCGCGCAACTTTCGATTATACGTATTCAATTTGCCGACAGCTTCGAACGGTGGACTGTTCTTCGTCACGGTGATAATCAATTTTACCCTGAAGAAGGACGGCCCACCGTCCGGAGCTGTCGGTAAGATATTGAAGTATAATCGGGAACTATACAACAATTGCATTTTACCTGTACTCACCTATGGGGCTTAAACGTGGAGGCTAAAGCAAAGGGTTGTACGTAAGTTAGACAACGCAGAGGGCTTTGGAAAGAAAAATGGTAGAAGTAACTTTAAGGGATAGAAAGCGTGGAAAGTGGGTCAGAGAAATAACTCAAGTTACTGACATTCTAGTGAAAATCAAGAAGAAGAAATTGATTGAGCAGGATATGTAGTGCAAAGAGAGGAAAAATGATGGTCGCTTAGGGTAACAAACTGAATTGCAAGGGAGGGAAAGCGTAGCAGGGGCGGCACAAAGTTAGGTAAGCAGATGAGGCTAAGAAGTTCGCAGGGGCCAAGTGGGAGTAGTTAGCACAAGACCGGATTTATTGTAGGAATATGGGAGAGATCGTCGCCCTGCAGTGGGTATAATCAAGATGATGACGGATCGGGAAAGTTGTATGGCATCCTTAAAAGCAAAATACGGCCGCTATATATATATATATATATATATATATATGTATATATATATATGTATATATATATTCACCAGAACCGATACTAAGTTTATATATTACTATAGGAATGGCCCATAATACGCTCTTTTTTGGTAGGGGGCCTGCGCCTAGGGTTTGCTTAGTGTGGCTGGCATCCCGTGATCTAGGGTCACGTGATGCTTCGGATTCGAGAAATTCTAACTCGCGCCCTTGGTGACCACGCGAAAAACCCAAACAAACCGACACGAACTTGCCAAATGTGGGAAGAGCAGATGATCTTAAAAGATATCTATTAGAGCGAAGCATATTTCAAGCAAGGCATTTCTTGAGAGGCAAGTACGGCGGGAGCTTTGTAACTACTGCCCCCGTCTATAGCCTCGCGTGCGGACTGCAAAGCAGTCTGGCGCTCTACGTGAAGTCCACGTCGCAGTCTCTATTACCTTAAACGTGTTCAGAGAAGCGTGCGAACGTCTTACTGGGTTTAACATTATTAAAACTGACATCACGAAGAAAGAAATGTTTCAGTGAAACGACGTAAGGCAAGATAAGGGGGAAAAGTTAATTTAAATGTGGATATACTGTGCTCTGTTACTGTTAAGCATGAATAGAAACAAAAAAGAAAATATATCGAAAACAAATGTTGAAACACTTTTCTCGAATGCAATCTTTTGTCACGAGCAATTTGAAATGATAGATTGGGGAGTGGGCAATCACTGTGAATTTTAACCTTTACACTTGCTTTTTGAAAAAACTATAGGCTTAGGTGTTAGAATCGCTTCTGCCAGTTTACGAATGGTACAGCTCCCCAGAAGTAAAAAGAAGCATTCGAGCAGCGGACAAGCTGTTATTAACTCGCTCTGAGAGTGAGAAGTAGATGCAGATAGCAAGATATCATGCGAGCCGTTTCCTCAGTTTTCATTGTCAATCACTGTAATCCCAGCATGGGAAAAATCTGCCCATACAGTTAAGTCTTGTCAGCTTCTGAACTTTATTTCTTCGTTTGGTGATTTATCGCTTACATTTATTGCGTCCGCGCCTTCGGCTTCTTATTTAATGCAAACTACTTTAGGAAAACGTGCTCGCGTGCCTACACTGTAAAAACAAAAACACCTTATTAGGTGTTTTCGCATGTCTATAACTAACACCCATGCACCCTTGAAAAAAAGTGGCTTCAGAGTGCTAGTACACCCTCAACGATGGTGCTTCGGTTGGTCATAACACCCTTCTATGGGGCCAATGCACTGGGGTGTTTTCATCACCTTTATACCCTATTGCAGGGTGAAAGCAGTGGCATTGCACCCTTACACCCCTTGATAAAAATCAGTGCGGATAACGTCCATATATTGCATTTCCTAATTAGGAATTACTTTTGCCACTACACGTTCCTTAATGCTTTTCCTATGTACATATTTGCAATCAAGCTTAATGGTATTCCTTTTAACCACCTGTAATGCCAAATGAGCATGTAAAGAGATGCTGCATGCCATTATTTTGACATCTCGAATGGCCCATGCCAGTATGATTGTTTTTTCAAATTCACAGAGCATGTTACAAAAAAATGTCACACAGAAGGAAACTGGAAGTCTTTTATTCGGCATAGAAGGGTCAGGGTTCGGGCTAGTGGGTGCTCGGGTGCTGGTGGAGGGGGCAGGGGGGCACTTGTGTTCTGTTTCTTCATTGAGGCGCGCTATGGAACCTCATTTATTTAACAATACTGCCACTCTCCACCGAGAGCCTAGCAGACGGACAAAAACATGTTATGTGCGTAAATACCAAAAAAAAAAATGAAAAGCAAAACAGTTCCAACAAATGCAGACAACAAAGTATACAATTTTTTTCAAAAAAACAGAACCGAACAATGCACACAACAGCATGGTGACATTTCTTAAAAAACAACAACAAAACTTTTAGTCGTATGCAACAATAATCGCAGTACACAATATTATTCCTATGCTTTGTCAGTGTCAACGCGTGCGCTTGCATAAAATTCGGCCTTAAGTGATGAAATAAAGCGTCGTGCAGCGCATCTTGGCTTCGACACGCAGACGCCCAAAAAGAGGTGCTCTATGAAGCAGCAAAAATTGTCGGACCCCTTGTCATATGTCAGATTGAACAGCCAAAATCGACCCATTATTGGAACAATATCCTAAGTAGAGTCGATGACTCGAAGAAGCTTCCGCTGCTCAATGAAGGAAAAATGCTCTTCAGCTTCTTTGATGCTGCTCCCAGTATATCCGACGCACGGCGTGGCAGGCTTTTCTTCCTGTTCCTTGATAAAATTGTGAAAGAAGTGCATAACAGAGCAGCTGTATAAATATGCACTACATCTGGCGAAAAGCAAATTCAACGTATTTTCTACTCTATATTTAGAATACGCCAATGCCCCTTTAGTGTACAGCAATGTACTGGAAAAGGGCCCTACCGGAAACCACTGGTGGTTATCTCACAATTATCAATGCAGAGTATACTGTTATGGTTGGTTCAGGAGGCACAAAGCCAGCAGTCTGATCAAGTCATAAATGAGAGCAAATAAGGTCAACCCATTTTTATTCATGCAGCATGCTGCTGCATGGTAATTTTAGATTATGCAAGGTATTTTATTAAACAAAAATGGCTACACTCATCAAAAGCACCTGGGTTAGAGAACTTCTATGATGCCCCACGAACTTTTCATTTCACATGACCTGGAATGCTTATTATGATAGTTAAAAATGTAAATAAACAATAAACAGCACTGTAGCACGGTGGTTACTACTAAAATATTAACAGCTGGCTCAATTGAAGGCTTCACACAAGGCCTACAGCATACCCTGCACTGGCCAAGTAGATACTGCAGAACCAAACAAAAAAAAAAAAAAACGTGGAAAGAGCATACTTAGTGATGGGGCACTACAAAAAAAAAAAACAAAGTGCATGTAATACATAACACATAATGCATTTCTGAACTTTTGCACGTCTTCTTGTGCTAAGTATGAACCAGCCAAGCCCTAGGTCATCGCAATGCTTCCTGAAGTGTTTACATTTAGGGTTTAGTAACAAGGAAAAAGTGTTCTCGCTGCTCTATGTGGCAGTTCTGAAAATTCATCACACATTATTCATTGAATGTGTACACTGGAGCTTTGAGTTGAGCGACAATTACGTGTACAACAGCAGAGCATTACCAAACAACCAAACAGCAGAAGCTCTAAAAAATGTCAACACTGAAGCATGGCATGTTAAAACATTTTCCACGCATAGCACATTGTATGCACAGACATCCAGAACATCAGTGGTGAGCCTCAAGAGGCGGCAGGAAGCTCAAGTGTTCAAGAAGTTGTAATTGTTATAGCGGCAGGCAGTCTGAGCACTTTGAAATACTAAAGGTTCGAATACTAAAAATATGTTGACTAACTTGAAATGCAAAAATAACAATTTGGATTTATTGACAATGTTTACTATAAATGAGAATGTCTATGACAGTGCCACATGGTTAATGCATGAAATGTTAGCATCTGTAGTTGAAGGCTATATATTTATACAGCATGAACCTTGAAATATAGCAGTATTTTCTCCCAACCAATGTGGTAAACCTGATCTCAGAAGAATTAAAATTATTACATCATTTCAAACTTGGCTAGCAAATTACAGCATTTTTTTAAAACAACTATTAAACTGCATTACCCACCTTCAGAAGCCTTTAGGATAAGACAATGTGGCAAATATTTCTTTTGAAGCAGTCTCAGATTATATATTCCAGACATTAGGAACATGTTAGGTACTAGCATGCATGAGCAGGTTGAGAGACCCCTTTCCAGTAAACGCTAAACCCCACCAAGCTGCCTGCAAGAGCCATCTGATAAAGCACTGCTGGTCCACTGCAGCAGAGTGCTTAGTCAAATAGCACACTGCACCAATCTTGACATTACCAGTGCTTCATCAGGTGACTCTTGTATGCAATACGACGTGGTAAGCATGTGATGGCAGGAGTCTCTTAAAAGTGCTTTTGATTGTACTTACAGTGCAAATAATCCTTTCACAGCAAAGAATTCACAGTTGTGATGAAAACTTGTGTAGTATTTCCATTTGAATTATGAATCACTAATACATATTACAAGTTAGACCGTAAACCATTTTAGAAACAAAGAAAATTCGCTAATAATGTCGGTTTCAAGTAGGCTTCCTGAATATTCAAATGACAAAGAGAAAACTTACCAATGATACAAACATAACATCCAGAGCTCCCGGCTGGTTCCCAATGTTTGCCAAGAGTTGCAGAATGCGTACTGTCTGTACATCTACAATAGAAAGAAGCAACACAACAATGGTGTACCTCCTTGCAGGTAAAAAGAGACAGCCGAGTTTTGAGGCGATAATTTATTGTCTAATTTAGGAAGACAAATAAACAAAATTGAAAATATGTAGAGGCACGCAAACTGAAAGCCAAACATCTGACAGCAAAAATCAGCAAAGCTTGTGAAGATTTGAATCAGGTATCACCTAATTCTCTGCAACTAGTTGAACAGATTCGAAAAGGCTGCACCATTACAATGGATAAGAACAATAGGTAATTTAAATTTAGCTAATGCGAAAATTGTTATATACGAAGAAATGCACAGGCTAGTTATGGTTTTATGATTCTTTCTGATGCTCAGCCATGTTTTTAGTATATCTATAAGGCAATGCAAAATGGCAAAAATGTAGGCATTTAGCGAAAAACTGCCAATTAGATAGCACATGCAGCAAACAGAAGGAAACAGCTTAATACTTACGCTTCTTTCTCCTTTCACGCATTCCCTCAGAACATACTTCGAGCACCCGGGCAATGTCCTTTTTTCTTGCACGAATGGTGTCCTTCAAAACCAAGACAAGTGTCTTGCTAAGGCCAATTTCAACTGCCTCTTTGCCGTCCTTCTTGATCAGCATGTTGACGTCATGTAAGAACTGCAAGTTTGTGTGAATGGTAGCTATAAAGAATTCATTTTACTCAATGTTTCAAGTAACTGAATATTAAACATCATTGTACAAAAGCTAAGGCAATTGATGTCTTTGTACATATCTGAAAAAAAAATACTGACATTAGCAAACAGCAAATACAAATATTTACTAAGGTTAGAAAACTGCAAAAACCATCAGTATTTTGCCACTCATCGCCAAACTGCAAGCAATAATAAGGAAAGTCTAATATAAAAAATAACAAAGCAAAAATTATGATCCTCCTTCTCTCAACTTGGCACACGGCTGAATGACAATAAAATATGTAATATATCTCTAAACTAAGGGTCCCCGCTCCGCTTTAAAAAGTAGGCTTCAATTCTTAGAGACACTCTACAGACATGCATCGTTAGCATATGAAAGTCAAATTGTTTTCTGGGCCCTTTAAATGAGTAAACTGCTTTCAACACATACATTACAAATTTTTTAATAACAGTAAGTCACAAATTTGCCTGCAATATGCGCACTGTGATGAGCAAAGAAGGTAAACATATGCGACTAAGGCTATGATAACCGCTTCATATGTACATTTAAGCAAAAGACAAAACAAAGTAAACATCTGGTCAGAATCAAACTCTGTAATAGCAACATCCGGTACAATATTTGGCCACAGAATTCAAGCTGTCGACCTCTACTTGAATGCTGAGGCAGCAGTATGGAATATCTATTTATTCTAGTCTAAAGACACTACAAAAATCAAGTAATGCGGTCAAACAGTTATGTTGAAATGTGACCACAAAAATAATGAAAACTGGATGGTTTGAACCACATCAGCTGACGTAGCACGTGTACAAGTGCCTTAATTGAAGTCTTGCTGAAAATAAAATACGTACCTAAATGTTTCTTCGAGAGCAAAAGTAAACGCCATAACAAAAGCAGCATAATAAAAATGCAAATTCACACTCCATGCAACCGCAAAATATGGTCCCCGTAAAATGAAAAATGCTCCCATTGTGATTAAAAAAGGCAAATCCAGACGCGGGGAAGTTAACATAGGCTGATGATAGCGGCATATAGTTTACGCAGTTTGGAATAAACTGTTATGCAACCAGGCCGGCCGACCAGCGCACTTCGATGCCGAGAGCACGAGCGCACAGGCGTGCCGCGCTGAACGGCCGCCGAGAACGAACATAGCCTCCTCGAACAAAAAGTGTAAACAGAAGGGCTGCGGGAGGACGCTCCGCGAGCAGCAGGACGGTGCACGCCTATGCTCCGAGTAAATAAAAAAAAAGGGGGGGGGGAGGGGTCGCACCGCTCCGAGTGAAAGATGACGACGAAGCATGAAAGAGGTTTCAGGAGAGCGAGCGCGAAGTGTAAGAGATAAGGGAGGAGGGGGGAGGGGGGAGCCGAGAGTGCTAGGAGAATTAAGGTAGTACGCCAACATGACCTTACCGCACGAACGGAAACGGTAGAACAAAACCGAGTCGTTGCGAACTGAGCGCAAGTATCAAACTGTCAAGAAACGAAAATCGTTTCGTGAACCTCCTGCGTGTACAAAATGCAAGGAAACGTAGCACATACATTATTTCTGTTCAAGAAAGTTGAGACTGATGTTCTTGCGCGAAATCTGCGTAACTCGCCGCGACATCTACCACGTGTGCGATGTCATTTTGGCAGCCAGGTGAAAACAAGCGCGTGTCTCACGTTTTCATTTCAGCACATTCTGGAGCGTTCCGGCACAAAAAGACACAGAATGCAGCAATCCGGTAGGACACTGTTCCCACAAAGCGCAATATGCGTGAGAATAGGCTTACCTTCACAGACGATTGCGTCAGCCGCAAAGTACGCTGTCCGCCTTCGTATCACCGGCACGAAACCAACCAGTGCGATTTCAGCGCGAGTGCAATGTAGTCAGCGCATATACCTCTTAGTCACGCAGAAAACAAAAATTGTCCATGCCTTCTTCTTTCGAACATCTCAAACATAAAGCGCTGCAGCAGTCCTTCGGCCTGAGCAAAGCAAAAAGAAGTCCGGACACTTGCCGACATGATAAATGCCAGTTTGCGTTAAACACCACATGTAGAAGGCACTTCACAAGTGTACACACTTCTGTAACACATATGCATGGGAAATGCAACACATTTCACGAGGGTACACAATCGAAGAAGCACATTCAGCATACGCCGAAACGTGGTCGAAACGCACCCCACAATGCTAACGGCCATATTGTGAAATTTGAAAAGAGCGTTCGTAGCTACCGGCAGCCTCCTGGCGGTGAAATTTTGTTTCAGTTTCTGTTTCATTTTTAGAAAGCACTCGTGTGTAATTTTAATTTTAGCGTTACTTTTGGTGCTTTATTTAGGTGTTGGGTTATATTAGCAGCGCCGCTTGTGTATAAAAGGCTACGAAGTTACGCAGCCATATACCCCCAGCATGTTAGGTGATATTGCTTGCCCGTAACACCCTAAGGCATATTCTCCAGCCAAAGCACCCCTTTGGCATGCAAGAGGTGATTTCCAATGGCACGAACACCCTAGACTCAGGGTGTAAGGGTGTTTTGAATCAGACAAATGCCCAAAAAGGTGTTTTTGTTTTTACAGTGTACCCTGGTTCGTAGATGGCTTCGCAGTTATTCTCGAGCCATTAAGTTTATGTGTGCCAGCGATTATTCCTAGCATGAAGCATTAAAAGCGTCCCTACGAACACTGGGGGAGGCAGCGTCTGTGATGCCATTAAGGTAGCGATCAAATGTAATGATTGCTGCGCCAGACCATCCCTGCCTGCGCGCACTTCCGGTAGTAGAGCATTCCAGAAACAAAGTCTGCAGCAGGGTTTCAGGTTCGTTTACGTTTAGTGTAGCTGAAAATAGCTACTTGAAAGAGATCCCTTCAACCTCTTCCATTAACGGCTTTTGGATTTCGATTTCCGGGATATTTTTTAGTGTTCCGGATTTGAATTTTACGTATTCCGGGGATTTCGATTTCCGGGATATTTCGAGGGTTCTCTACTTCAGCGAATTACAGGTCGAGCTTTCGTGACGGCATTATATCGTTTCATGCCTACTTCAACCTTGAATATGGATGGAGCATTAGGGAGAGAGCAAAATTAAAATGTTGGTCCAACAAAGTGTCAAAACATGAGGTTCGAGCGAAGAGAAGAGATCCGAGTGAAGGAATGAGAAAAATGCAGTAACTATGTTTCACTTTTGCATGTTGAGAGAGGACGTGAAACACGCCGTGTTCTACCGCAATCGCGGAACAACAAGTTTGGCCTCCCCTGCTGAAAGGCACGTGGAACAGAGACGGTGGCAATACAAGTGCACAGGTTCTGATTGTCAATGAGCAAATTGCAATTAATGCACAGCCACAGTCGTGCCAGGTCTCCATATGAATCGATAATCAGATGCAGCGCAATAAGCATAGACGTAAGTCTAAAACAAAACAGTAAACTGCAAGTTGGTTCATCGCGTAGTCAATGCAGGAGAGCAGCTTTCCCGTGAATCTGCGGTACAAGGCAAATGACTGCGAGGTGCTGATGTGGACACAAATGCGAGAACCTTGGCTTTTTCAAAGATTATACCAAACCAGAGTGCATAAAACCTGAAGGTGCTACCAGGTGGATTTAAGGTGTACTTTAGCCGCAAGAGCTTTGGTGAAATAAAAAGAGTTGCAAGAACGTGAAAGCTACCATAGTTGCGCATATTCTCTAGGGAACGCAGGCGAATAAGGCAGGTGCTAAGGAATGAATAGGAGCATTTCTATCACTCCGTTTGGTTGCACCCCATCGCGCGAATATCGTCTATCATCGGGACAAACAAGGTAGTGCAATCGAAATTTCGGCTCATCATCGATGTGTTTGCACAACATTCTTGCTGTAGAGTTGATTGATGTGCGCAAGACTCCCCACTCCGACCGCGTCTTGAGTAAACATTACGGTGTTGTGGCCGAGACAATCCGCAGTGCTCGAGCTTGAAATAGGAGGTTCAGAAACTGAGCGGGACTACAGTCAATACAAGCTGCGCAGATGACGCCTCAGTTACCATGTGAGTATTGTGCTTCTGATTAAGATGAGGTTCTACATGTGATTTTAAGTGCAAAAATGTTGTGCTATACAACTGAATATCTTGCCACGTAGTGCATGCTCCGGCAATAAGGCATAGCAAGAGCGAAAAAACGGATCACTGTAAAACTGAACGAAAATGCCCCATTCACAGCCGAATATTCTAAACAAGAAACGGAAGAAAAATGAAGTGAACGAAGCGTCACAGGAGCAAAGTATCAGACGGACAAGCTATTAGATAATTTGTGGATTAATGCGAGACGAAAAGATGAGCATAAAAAACACTTGTGCAGGAAGAAAAAAGAAAACACTCAATGACCTTGGCGGTATTCAGTAAAAACGTAGCCCATCAAGCCACCAAGCACAGGTGGCTAGGCGGAATATTCAAGTGCCAAATGAAATTTAATTTAGTCAGCATTGAATGCAAAACAATATTTTAGCAAGAAAGGCTCTGAATGAAGAGGGCCTGATGTTGCTGCCGCTTTCTGAATCGTTAAAAAAGTATTATCAATTTTGAATGACTGTTAGTGACGCAGGGGTCAAATGGATGCAGCTAGCACAGAACCGGGTCAAGTGAAGAAATATAGGAGAGGCCTTCGCCCTGCAGTGGGTATAATCAGGCTGATGATGATGATGATAGTGACGTTGATCGGTAGGAAACGAAGCTAACTGGCCCTGTTTGGACAAATGAGTTGAAAATAGCAAAGCTAAATGAAGTGCGCGTATGCCAGCCCCATACTGCACTGTATTATATGATTTGAGTTGTTGAATTACAAGAACTGATTTTTTTTTGTATTGATACCCTCCATCGGACGTTTCTCGTACGATTTTCGGCCGGGTAAAGCCCACATTCTTTTCTAGATTGCTTGAAAAATGATGAAGTTATGTAATATGTTACGAATATAGTGAGAGCCCGGAAAGCGTGGCGTGATATGGTCCATAGGGTCACGAAGAGTCGGACACGACTGAACGACTGAATTGAACTGAACTGAAAAATGATAGTTTTAACCGCTTAAGAAAATTAAAACCAACAATCTAGCAGCGGCAACTACGAATGATGTCTAGAATTCGGTGATCCCTTTTTATACTTTTAAGAGCGCAATCATGAGTTCACAAAGAAAAATGTTTGGCCAGCTTAGCCTCAATTTTGCAGAGCGTCAGAAATATATTTGCGCATAGACAATTCCAATTTTTATCCTTATTAGATTTGTCTGCAAGCAATCAAACCATGACCAATCTTTGTAGGCTTTGCCAAATATGTAACTACTAAGTTATGGGTTCGTATCAAAATGAAACATTGACAGCTTGTGTCAACAGGAAACAATATATCAATGCTTAAGGACATTTCATGGCCGCATATTTTCATTCCACGATTGTTTAAATTCCGCTAAATAAATAAAATAAATTTTCTAAAATACTATTCATGCAGCATCAGTACATATCCCAAATGTGCGTCAGTAAGTCATAAGTACCAGAATGAATGCACTCTGTAACACGCTTGGTAGCAAAAGCCAATCTTCGCTTATTAGGACATAAGATGCTCCTAGCAGCAAGTAAAATGCTGCCACATAGGATGCACCAAAGCAGTAAACACATTCGCGGAAGTTTCGCAAAGGAGCGAGGAAGATTAAATACATGCTTTAACCAAACGGCCACATAAATCCCTGTGCAACACGTAATTTGAAAACCCCCTGCAACACTGAAAAACAAGCAGATATTGTTTGTGGGGAAACTTGGCGTTACGGAGAAAGGACCCGGCTGTAACAGGGGGAGCAAAAGGGGAGGATATAACTGTTGCACAAAAAACGCGTCGCAGAAATTTTGCTGCACTTAGAGCGCCCCCTATTCGGCGTTGGCACATTTCGCAAAACCGATTTGCAAAGTTGCCGAGTACACAGAGGTTGCAATACGTTGCTGTTGCAATATTCTTGAAACGCAGGAACTTCAAGGAAAGGGAATGACCGAAGTTTTCTATACCCGAGTGGACTGTTGGAGACAACTATTATTTCTGAAAATCACGAGTTAAACCAAGACAATGTTCGGGTCTATGGGGCTAGTATGCAAGAGATGTGCGATGAGGGACTCATTGGGGATATTCTCTCCACTCTTTTCCTGTGTTGCGTCTTTCACGCGGTTTCGTTTTCTAAGTTCGAACTAGTATCAAATATGCAGCCTCTATGGTTGTGTAGTGATTGATAAATGTTAAATGTTTAGAGACCATTGGGGTTTGTTCCAGTATGAACTTGAGGGGCATCAACGGAAACCTAACATTTAAAGGGGTGAAACCCGGAGTCGTCAACATTACGAGCTTTGCTGTACTAGGATATGCTGAACTGGCCACATTGAATGGTTCAGGAGCAAACTGCTCCTGGCTCCAGACTGTGTACAAGGGCACCTTTTGCCTTTTATAGTTTAGGCGTTAGTCATGGGCTAATTTCTTGTACCATTCAGTTATGCTGCGCTACTTTGCTGCATTTATTGAGCTGTAGGCGAATCTTTGCAGTTGCTAATTGCGATAGAGTGGAGCTTCTCTGCACAGGTAGAAATGAGGAGGAAACGTAAACCCGAACGACACAGGAGCAGGAAGTACTCTTAATTGAAGACAGCTATCCTATGCGCACTCTCGATTATTAATTTTACACACAAGCAGGCGCGTGTGCATCTTAACGAGCGAAATCAGGAAAGAAAACCGCTGTGGTGAAGACTACAATGAAGAAGACGTGTACATATACGTTGGGACACAAATATATATATTTACAATCTACAGTGCACTATGGCCAATCCCCCGCCGTGGGTATGTGCAAATTTGTCTGAGGTCATCATCATCATCATCATCACTTGCATCTGCGCGTATAGAGATCTATTTGCTTTCTCCTTATGCACGTCCGCAATATGGAACAGGAATATTTCTATATGACTTCGCCAACTAAGTGAAACCGCGCCACCACTTCGCGCAATAAAGTATCCATTCGCTCGTGTAGCGTATGCCTGAAACATTGTTACTTTTTCTCCTTTTGCTTGCCGGTTTACTTGTTCCGTCAATTAGAGATATGTTTTTTGCTTATTTTAAACTCATTTCGGAGCTGTTCATATATGCGACCCTTAATTTACTTGCTAATGCAGTTTTTTTTCTTAAGCGAGACGGTATTACTAAAGCAGGTGTTTCAACTTTGAAGAAAACGCTACGTGCTGGCTGTATGTATTCATTATGTATTCATGACTTGAGTATCTGCTTCGGGGTACAGACGCTGCTTATGAACTAGTTGGTCACGAATTAGAAAAAGCCAATTATTTATATTGTTGCCTTGCTGAATGTCGGGTGTCTTGAAATTTGGACTGTGGCATATTTTGGGTTTCACTCGAGCGCTGTCTTATCTCTTAAAGAGGTGTGTCATCGCTCCGACTGCAAATGATGGCTTGCCAATTTGTCGCATATTAGTTGCAAAACAAGCGTTCTTAATTTTTCAAGGAATTGGCTTGTTCGTGCAAATGTTTTCAACGGTAACGCATAATGAGTTTCCCCATTTTCATTCAGCTAACGAATTCAGTAACTCGCCCGAGAGACTCCGAAATGATCTCGTATCCGTGAAAAGTTGAGATCTTTATATTTCAAGTTTGTGCATAGCAAATGTGGGCTCTTTATTGAATGCCACGTGATGTTCAGATTCTTCTTTCACATTACTTATGTGAAGCGCCAAGCTTTTTGGGAGGTCTTCTTGTTTCACATCCTTTGTGTGAGCGTCCCAATGTCTTCTCAAGATATACATTGCTTGTGTTTGTGTTTTCAAGTCCCCTTCTCTAGTGAAAAGCCCTTATGAGTCACAATAACCTCATACAGATTTCTCATATTAAAATCATACTAAACTCGAACAAATATAATATATCATACAAATCTCGTTCCATGTATGATAAACATATGACATTGTATGAGATTTGTTTGAGTTTAATATGAGAAATCTGCAAGGTTATTGTTTCTAATACGGTTTTTTTTTTGCTAGGGTTTCCCTATGTAACAGCGTGTAGGCAGGTAACTTGATCCAGTAATCAACTCAGAATGCCGATTTCCGTTTTGAATATAGACAAGAAAGGTATTTTAAAGCTACTAGGCGACAATATTTGCTTCTATAAAACTGGGTTTCATAATTAAATCTTGAAAATGAAAATAATCTAGATGTAGCTTCATGAGTAGCGGCAGAGAAAAGTTGGGAAAACAATATGCGTTTTTTACTGCATTGGCGCACTTTCTGTGTTCATTATATTCTGAACAAAGCGAAAACAAAGCGCCTATTCTCCAACGTTTTCTATCGAAATTAAAACTAAGGGAAAAGTAGAGCGAAATAAACTTGCGCCTCCCGCTTTTTGTAAATGCCAGCACGAACTGTTGACATGTTGAAAAGGCGATGCCATGTTAATGGGTATAGCTATTTAATCAAAAGTATTACTGCAAGTGCTTCTGTACCCGCGAGAAGGATTTCCAGCAGCAGTCTTAAGACCCACGTTCTTACGGAAGTCTGGCGTAAGTTCTGTCAACGTAGGCGTTATATCATGGGCAGGCATGTAACAAGCGATAGTCGACACATTACGTACACGAGCGAAGTTCGGTTGGCGGCAATGTGACGTCAGAAGGTCACACGGGAAGGCCGAACTGGCAGGAGCTATATGGAAGATGATAAAGGCGCCGATTGACAGATGAGTGCTTAAGGGAATGAAAACGCATGTGTGTACGCGAATCGCAGCACGCAAGACCAGACTGAACCGGAATCTGATAACGGAATCTGATACCGGGTAATACCGTTAATGGCGGAGCTTGAATGCCTCCTAGTTTTCCACGTTATGCTATGCACGTGCAGCTACGCGCTTAGCGGTAATAGTAAAAACATATGGGCTAAGTTACGTGAAGCGCTCTTCACACAAATAAGCGTGTGTCAATTACATGCAACGCCCACTCAGGGCACACCAATTACGACGCGGCAGCTGCAGCTTGGACGAGCTGGGAAGGAATTTATATCATTGGTGCTCTGTTTCGGGGACCCTTTCAAAATTAACACACGTTTCTTACTCGTCTTATAGAAGTTCTTTTTTTCGCCGTGGTTGCTGTGGAGCACCAAATGAGAAGAATAAGAGAAGGGCATGGAATAAAAGGCATTATTCTGTAGCAGTTAAATTAACAGCCACATTGTAAATAAGGTAGGAATTTAATAAATGTAAACTCCTCATGCCCGTCAAACTTTCATCAAAAAGCTCAATGTTGTTTTTGCATTCTCCGCTAGGAAGCACTTCTGAAGATCCTAAATATCACTTCCTCTCTTTCCCGATGCTTACCGATACCAGAAGATCATACGTGAAGTTTAATTATTAAAGTAGCGCGATAAGGGAAATACTGTTCCAACCTTTAAGAGGTCCCAAATATGAACTTTAAATTAAAGAATTTGCATATTTTTTTGTTGTATTTAATAAAGGTGCAGAGCCTAGAAACAATAAACTGCTGACTAGTTCACAATTTCCTCACATAAAGTTGATTCTTGGTTTGATAGTTTTAATGCAAATCATACAGATTATTTGAAATTGACAGCTATGCAGTGAAACAAAATCTTCAACGTTTTAAATGACTGCCTGCTAACAGCACCTTTTTTTCAGTGCAAGAACTACAACTCGCTAGAGTTAGAAGCTTGCTTAAGTGCTGTTTCCTTTGACAAAAAAACAGTAATTTCTGCACCTGCGTTTCCTTGAAGTCATTGATACTGTATTATGCCCCTTGCTCATAGCGTTTGTCGCAGTTGGTCTGGCGATTGCTTTGAGCTGAAAACTCAAGTGATGCCAAAATAGAGTATTCGAGTTTTTCTCAGACATTACAGCCTCACGACGCGCGCGTTGGCACCTTTTCTTTCTTCACTTCATATTCACGCAAAGAGAGAGAGTGAGCGGTTTCGGACAGACATCGGCGAAATCCTTGATTGCGGCTAGTAGTGCTACGCACTAAAAAAAATTGTTCGCCTCATTTAAAGCTCAGCATTCATTACAGCTGCGTTCATTATGCAGAATGGGCTGCTGAATAGTATGCTTTCAAGGCAAAGTAATAACTAGGCTACAATACTTCCAAATAAAAGAAAGTCAAAAATTAATTCCTTGGTAGTGAACTATATTCTAAAAAGCTAAGCACGAAAGCGCCTGAGCTTAAAAAAGCCGATGTTTTGTAGAAAGTACTTAATAGATAAACCTAAATATATATAAAAAAACAAGTATATTGAGCTAAATACATTCGATGGTCTTCCTCCACGTGCAGAAGCGGAAGAGCTACCAAGGGCTGCGCTTTGAATGTGCCATGTTTATTTAGGTGTGATGCACACGATATGCGGGAACAATTTATTCAAAAAGCCTCTGCATACTGTTTATTTGAGATCCCCTTCATGATATACCAGCTGCTCTCACAATCGCCTGCTTCTTTTTAATAAAAAGCAAATTCCTTCTCTCTACATCCTTGCACTGCCCGCAAAATAGTACTCGAAGTCTTTCCAATGAGGATCATTTTTGTTTTTGAAGGTTTTTGTGGCAATTATTTTAACAACACGCCTAAAGAGGACATAACGTCTCAAAAATATTACTGAATAAGTATGCAGGAAGGTTGCCTGAATATGGACGAACTGTGTCGCATTACTTGAATGCAAGAGTCAAGTTACTTTTACGTTATTTTCAGGAGAGATAAAGGGTTTATCAAATTGACACCTTGATCCTGCTAAAAATGTTGAAGACTTCTTCAAAACCTTTAAAAGTACCAACATTCAAATATCACCTAACTGTTTTCGCCTGTCTCTTTTGGCTGAAATGTTCAAATGTTATAAATGTTTTCTTAAAATGGGGTCAATGCGCTAGAAGGCACTAAAACTACAAACAGTATAACAAAGGATTATCCCAGCCCTCTCTCATTTTGTTTTCATATCAATGTTTGCTAGCGCAATTACGCGGCAATCAAAATGAACATCGAGCAATTAGCCCAGTTTGCCGCTCTACTCAGTAATTCAAGTTTAAATTTGTGCTGAAGATAGCTATACTATTTAGCCCAGTTTTCCACTCTACTCAGTAATTCAAGTTTAAAGTTGTGTTGAAGATAGCTATATTAATTAAACTGCAATGAAATAAGGACTGTCATTTAAATTAAGATATTAAAAATATCTGTGCACCACAGAACTGAATTTGAGATCAAGAGTGGTGTTCCTGGAATTAATTAGCTGTGGTTTAGCTCTGGACATTCCTAGTAGAATTGCGATAGCAACGGTGGAAGCTCCTTTTTCCTGCTACATTACTCTCCTATTACGCTCTATCACTGTAAGCTGTTATATTATTCGGGACACTTACACTCATCCTTTAAGAATATGACGCGAGAGCGTAAGCTACCAGCCCACATATAAATGAGAAGTGTTCAATGCTGCTGAACAGAATGTGGAGCGAAAGCATTAGCAGTGGGTGACCGAGAGTTCTTCATCTTCTTAGTCGTCTTCTTCGTCTTAGTCTTCTTCGTCATCTGCTTCTTCTTCTTTTCGTCTTCTTTGTCTTCGATTTCTACGTCGTTTTCGTCTTCGTCATCGTTTTCTTTTTCGCCTTCATTTTCTTCATGTTCTTCTTCTTAGTCTTTGTCTTCGTCATCTTGGTCGTCTTCGGCTTAGTCTTCTTCGTCTTCGTTTTCTTCGCCTTCATCTTCGTCTTCTTCTTCCTCTTCTTCGTCTTCTTCTTCGCCTTCTTCTTGGTCGTTCAAGGTCGAACGCGGCCTTTCCCGAGACTACGCGACGGTCCAAAACCGGATGTAGTATTGCTATCGCAATAAAATAACTTGAAGGAGATCACGCTTATTTCAGTGTTGTCGGCGTTGAAAGAAGCAGCAGTCTGCATTACTTCTTTTCCTACCACTTCTTAAGTTTTGTTTAATAGAGTAATGCTAATAAATTGCAACACAGTGACGCCGTGTAAACGTCAATTAAAATAAATATTAAAACATGATTATTTTTAGAAGAGCTAAGTGTTAAACTGAACATTAAAAAGACGAAGATCATGGCGTCTTGCCCTATCAAGTCCTGGAGCATCAATGGACAAGAAGTGGAAGCTGTGACAGATTTTCTGTTCTTGGGCGCCAAGATTACCTCGGAAGGAGACTGCAGCCATGAAATTAGGAGACGCCTGCTTCTGGGAAAGAGAGCAATGGTTAGCCTTGACCGCCTAGTAAAGAGCAGAGACATTAGTCTGCCAACCAAGATCCGTATAACCCGTGCTATGGTCTTTCCAGTTGTGATGTATGGATGCGAGAGTTGGACTGTGAAAAAGGCTGACCGCCGAAGAATTGACGCGTTTGAATTGTGGTGCTGGCGAAGACTCTTAAGAGTTCCTTGGACTGCCAGAAGACCAAATCAGTTCATATTGTCGACCATAAACCCTGACTGCTCATTGGAGGGTCAAATTCTAAAGTTAAAGCTCAGATACTTTGGTCATCTGATGAGAAGAGAGGAGTCGCTGGAGAAAGATTTGATGTTGGGAAAGGTTGATGGTCGCCGGAGAAGGGGTAGGCAGCGAACGCGATGGTTAGATGGCATTGTCGAGGCATTGCAGATGAAGCTATGTGATGTTAAGAAGATAGTGAGAGACCGGAAAGCGTGGCGTGACATGGTCCATAGGGTCACGAAGAGTCGGACACGACTGAACGCCTGAACTGAACTGAACTGAAGTGTTAAATGAGAGCTAAATGTAAAACGGCGTCTCGCGTAGCCTACCTTTATAGGACGAAAAATCCCACAAAACAAACCAAGCAAAAGTATTCCCCGCAAATAGCACTGATATTATCCTTTTTGTTTTTGCTGAATGCCTTAAAAACAAAATTACTCGCCGTCAATTATAGCTAACCTGAATGAAAGCGGTGTTTAGTTTGTCACGCACACATGCAAATGAAAAGAATATAATCGTTTCTGGTTTTTTTTTTTTCACTGAGGGGTTAGATAAGCTTCCCCTATCTGTCTCTCTAATACGTTCTTCTAAGTCTTCCAAATTTATATTTTTGAATTGTGGACATGGAAGTCTGCAGATCTTGCAGTTTTCATCAAGGAAGCTACCTTGAATTTTGGATTGATTTCGCCAATCTTCGCTAGTACACTTACTGAAGCTACAAGCATCTTCGTTTGCAAGGTAAAACATTTTCTGGTATGAAAGAACAAGAATGTACTGGGTGAGCGTTTTATGATGCATATTTGTCCAATCTGGTAGTTTTTCTCGCCACTTATGCTACAGAATGTGGAAAGCTTTCACAGCACTGGCAATACAACCCTGAATGTTATGTGTGCTCTCTACGTTCTGAAAAGTATGCGACACATTGCAACACACCTCGCGATAGAACATTACACAACGACTTTGTGTAATAGATTCCGCTTGGTAATACCATATATTCAAAAGGTGCTGCAATATATTAGGAAAGAAGAGAGCAGACATAATTATCGGGTTGTATTCTTTGCACCCGGCAAGCTTTCCGAATCCTGGGTCATAAACAACCATGAAAAACGACCGACTCTCAAGACTCGTCTTTATCACAACCCAGTACATTGCGGTCTCATTTACATTAGGCAAACAAGTTGTTTCAGTGGCTGCGCAACACAGTATTGCCGACATGCAGGCAACAATGAAGTTGAGGTTGTATATTATGCAGACATTGCCTCGTCCTTGCAGCGGCGTTATTGCCATCAAAGTGCCGCACAGCCTCGGCTCGTGGCGCACGCTGGCGCATGTTGCACGCGCTGAGTAGAAGAATAATCAGTCGACAGCTGGCTCCCTGCCTTTTCGCTGTGTCCGCCTCGCGCTCCAGTTAATTTGTAGGGGACGAAGTCTCTGTTCCTGTACATTGTTAATAAGAAAATACTATAGACAGAATAATAAGACAGAATTGAACATGAAGTTTCGGAAGCCTATTTTTTATAGTGAAAGAAGAAAGAAAATGTGTTAGCAGGCCATCGATTGCACAGAGTATCGAAAATACTTGTTTTTCAAACATATCCCGGTCGAAAAAAACTACACAACCGTGTCAAAAATACGACAAAATATTCTGTAGTTTTGTCGTAAACGTCAGATTTTTCTGTAGTTCTGTAGCACTTTTCTGTAGTTCTGTAGTTTTTCTGTAGTATATTTCTGTTGTCTGTAGTTCTGTAGCACTTTTCTGTCGTAAATACAGAAATTTCTGATGTTATTACAGAACGTTCTGTTGTCACAACAGGTTTCCCATCAAAAACCGCACAGAAATCCTGTCGCAACAACAGAAAATTTTCTGTAGTTATTTTCGACTGAGATTTCTGCAACTCTTTGTTTGATGTTTATTGCTATCACTTCTTTTTGTCCTTCGTTATGGTTGTTTAAGGCGCAATGGTTGGAAATTCGTAGAGGACGGCGTTGTTGATATAACCGTAATGTCCAATTTTTTTGTGTGTGTGTGAAAAGTTTTGAATACTTTTCCTAGTAGCCGCTGAGGTTAATGACCACAATATAATTGTAACAAAAAGAAGTTTTGAATGTCATTGAGACGGATTGGAGCCAAAAATAAGACAAAATTTTCGACCTCTATCTATTTGGCTTCGATTTGTTAAAGCTTAATAACACTTATACAAATTCATTTTCGAATTATCTCGAGCGTAGTACCTGCTTATTCAATAATCTGCAAAAGCTGTGTCAATAAATAGTTCAGGAATGCAGGTATACGCACTATACTTGTAGGAACTTTAATTACGGGCTAATTTTGCGTTTTATATCTGGCTATGTTTGGTAATACGGCTGTACAATCTGAGCAGAATGCTTTTTATTTTCTTTTTTTCAAGTCATTTTGAGCGGCTTTCAATATCAAGCACGGACAAATGTAGAGAACTTAGCTCAGGCAATGAGAGTTACGAGAATAGTACGTGGCGTGCAGCAAAATGAAAGTGTTAGGATCGATGCATTAAGGAACAGCAGAGCAGTGCCCGGCTTTTCCTGTCAGGTTTTGCCGCAGTCACTGCCTTAGAGTCGTCATCTCCTCGAGCGGATGCAGGTCAAGACGTTCCGAGGACGGCGTACAACCTGTCATAAATCACTAAATAAGTATTCTCGTATTACCAGATTTGTTGCGTATCCGCTTGTATTGGCATAAGACTAATTGGACTAATTGCCATATGCAATACAAATACACAAGAACACTTCATGAAGCGATTATCACAGTATCTGGCAGAGGCTAACAACAAAGTGTTTACAGTAGCCTTAAATTCATCTTATATAGCGCGAAATGACCAGAAAACGCAGTCGGAAGAAACTACAGAAAATGTTTTGATGTAACAACAGAAGGTTCGTGCTGTTTTTGACGGGAAACTTGCTGTGACAACAGAACATTTTGTAGTAACATCATAAATTTCTATAGTTGCAACAGAAAAGTGCTACAGAACTATACAGAAAACAGAAATATACTACAGAAAAACTACAGAGCAACAGAAACGTTCTACGGAACTATACAGAAAACAGAAATATACTACAGAAAAACTACAGAGCAACAGAAACGTTCTACGGAACTACAGAATAATCTGATGGTTACGACAGGACTACAGGATATTTTGTCGTATTTTTGACACTGTCCTATAGTTTTTTTCGACTAGGAAACAGTATGCAAAACACGTACAACTGTTTTCTTACGGTTGGTTTTGTTTTCTTACAGGACAAACACGTACTGTTTGTCCGGTCCTTTTGCGCTAAATAGATTAAATTTAAGACTGATCACTAGCTAGCCCAAGAGGTAAAGCTTTTAATGTACCGGTGCGGACGAAAATAAACGGAGAAGCTATTTATTTCAAAATGTTTTCAAGCATAGTGTAATTTTAACTAGCAATCGCGGTATGTGCTAACCGGTTGCACTCGCCAGTGCTTCTTCAAATGGACAAACATTGTTTTCTTATGACCAGTGCAGAAGGTGTGATTTTAATTTGAACGTAAAACCGTGCTCCATTTACTTATGCCTACACCTGTACATGGTAGAAGTCTACAAGAAACTATCTCGGCGACAAAGCGCAGTTGGTCCTGCATGCTATCTAAACTAACTCCAGCCAAAACCCTCAACAATGGCATACAGTCTTGTTGTTTCCCCCATCCAAGTTCGTTGACGCGCCTGTTCCCTCTTTACAGCATGATGACTGAACTAAACTTGCACTATGATATACGAACCCGCATTTAGAAATTACAGACACTATGCAACAAACAGGGCAGCTTTAACCGTATCCGCTGGCATGAACATATCAGTCACAAGCCAGTGGGCTCTCTCGACAGTGATGTCTGATTTTTCAACGAGCTTGTTTGTCACATCGCTGCACAGCTCGACAGCTTGGCAGAGCATCGCGGAAGTCTTGAATTTTCTACGGTTTCCTTTAGGCATATGCATTCGAAAAAGCACCGTTACATTTAGAAGGCCCAGAGAGCCGTAGAAACAGAAGAATGTTGCTATTATCCTGCATTCTTGCGTCGCGGCTTGTCATGATATTCGTTCTTGAAGAACGAAATATTTTACGTTAAAATGCAAGGCACGCCAGAAAACGAGCTATAACGAATGTCATATTTCTTCTTGTCGACGTACGTGCGCTCGTTTACTCTTTGTTATGTTGAATTGCTCTGATGGCCATGGGAACGTGCCTTCTGTGCCCCGCAACTTTATAGCACATTATGTTTTGAAGAAGCATCTTAAATCTTAAAGCATCTTAAAGTGTACTACAAAGTAACATACTTAAGTCGAGTAACAGAGTACATATATCTAGGAGTAATTATTTCTTCAAACTTGAGCTGGAAATCGCACATTGTAAATGTCATCAGTGACGCCAATAAAGAATTAGGATATATAAAACGAACACTCAAATTTTCTTCGAAAGTGACAAAGCTAATGACTGAAAAGATGTTGGTGCGCCCAATGTTGAGGTATGCCTGCGATGTCTGGGATCCTCATGGTCAGTATTTATTATCAAATTTAGAGCTAATACAATGACGTTCACTCAGATTTATTTTCTAGGTTCACCGAAAATAGGATTCAGTTTCTGCTCTATATGATAAAGCAGAATTGCCCACCCAGCGCCCATCAGTTCAGTCGAAAGCAGGAGCATTTATTTCTTTTGTATTCGTTCATAAATTATCATGTCAATAGTACATATCATGTCATAAATTATCATGTCAATAGTAAGCAATAGTACATCAAGCAGTCCATTTCTGGAATAACGCGCCGTAGCAAACAAAACATGTAGAAGAGCAATAATTTTCAAATGACGTGCAAGAAATATTCCTTTTTTATCCTAACAGCGCGGGATTAGAATAAATTGTGCAGAAATATTTTAGACACAATGAGCCGTGAGAAATTCTCTCCGGTATCTAAATCGCGAAATTAGCGCTTGTAGGTATACTGATCATGAATTGTTTTTTTTTTGTTTTTATCATGACTGGATTGCATGCGCATTTTTGTAGTTTACTATATGTGTACTTTGATGAAATCAAACTACTAGCTTAGTCCTTAATAGGACTGAGAGTATGGTAAATAAATAGATAAGCAAATAAATAAATAACTCTCTCATATTATTCGTTCTGACTATGGGATAGTCTGAGAACGCGTTCAGTGGAGAACAAGGCGTAGAAGTTATGTGCCCTGCTGAAAAGGCCCGTATCTGGCGACCTCTTTTTTCATTCACCGGGACATGCGAGTCCTGTAGAAATATCATCTGTGTGAGCCTTCCCGTGCGAAGCCTACAAGAACGATACCGGAGCGTTATATCGATTATATCGGATAGAGAACTCTGACATGGAGCTCAAGCTGGAGAAACTTTGCCCAGCTCGGAACTGCTCGATGAATCTGCGGTATAGCGCTATGCCATCACGCCGATAAGCATGAAAGAGTATACGTATAAAGTGCAACTGTTATGTGTGTATCGGTTTTCCTCCATATATGAGTTTTTGTGCGAAGACATCGAATATTCGAATCTTTATACATTGCATGAAAGCTGTCACTCAAGCTCAGTGTACCGCTTGTTACACGTTCTTTCCCGCGAGCGTATGCATTAATGCAAGTGAAGCACTCCAGCTCGCAAGATCTTTTTGTGCACCTTCATGTGTGTGACTAAAATATAATGTTGGGGGTGTCAATACTATAGTGACCTTTGGTTATTTCAAATAAAAACTTTAAATGACAGATGCGGGTTCTTTGAAAGACGAAGAAAACCGCTTTGGTTAAGATGACTAATAGACGTAGGACCATATGAGTTATAAATAAACTGGATTGCTTTCTTGTGGACTCTGTTTACTTTGCTAGAGTTAGAGAATGATATGTGAGCAAGTATAAATCGACAGGAGTCAACTTTAAAGCACGTCTAAGGAAAAATAACTTTTGAAGGGAGTTAGCAGTGACGTTATCGATCGTTCTTTCCAAGATAGGGTATTGCAGTTCCAAAGCCCTAGATGCCTGTAGCTGTTCACTTCGTAAAGAAAGTTTTTTTAGCAGTAAAGTTAAATAGAAGAGGCTTCGCTTTCTGAGTTATGCAGGAACACTGTTTTGTTGTAAATAACAAGCATTTGACGCCGGTCACACCAAGATAACACCTTCGCAAAATTGTGATTTAAACTGATTTATTATACAGGGGCATTAATTGTTTTCATATAACCCGCAAACATCGATGTACAGTCTTATAAAGACCGAGAGGTTAGAGTGAATATTATTATTAAAAATTATGAAAAAGAACGACAAAGGACGGACCCCTGAAGTACGCAAGATTGAACAGAAACGAAAGGGTTAGAAGGGTTATATAATGCCACGAACTGGCTGAGGTTTCAGACGTAAGCTGCAATCCATCTGAGTAGTATGCTATTTTTCTATTACAGAAGTTAGTTTGTGAATCAGTTTCTTGAGGAGACTTTCCCAAATGCTTTTTTTTAATTGAAGAATGTAGCGGTATTTTTCGTCGACTTCAATTTGCAGTAGCCACTCTTTAAGTCCATCGATGACAAGTACCTTGCGTTGCAGAGCCTGTCAAGTGTGTCGCCAGTAGAGGGAGAGAGTAAACATCCCTTTTCGTTATGCTGTCCAAGTGGCAATAAGCAATGCAGAAACGAAGTGTCCAATCTTTCTTCCTCATCTGAACGGCTGGTACTGCCCAAGGGCTCATTGATGGCTAGATGACGTCGTAACGAAGCATTTTCATCGACTTGCTCGTGGGTGACTTGGCGTTCTCGTGGCGATACACAGTAAGGGCTTTAGCGCACAGGTCGGCGCGTTCGTCCGTTATAATAGGGTGCTTTATCAACGGAGTTTATCGTAACTTCGACGCTGACGGAAAGCCTCGCTGTAGCTTCATGAAACGTGCGAGCCTTGTCTTGTCTTCTTCGAGGTAGTGCGAGGCTTATGTCGAACGTGAGCTGATCTTCTCGGGGGGATGAATTACCGGCGGGCTGGTCGGGGAGGGCGAAGACTTCACGGATGTCATCTGCTTTAACAGCATTCGAGCTTATCCTCCCATGAAATTGGCGATATTTCTTGCGATGCCAAACCTTCCTCCAAGAAAAACTTGGCATTTCTTTCGGCCACGCCGCGGGTGGTATCGATATCTGCGCTACCCACGCAAACGATAACGCTCTTTCGGGATGGGACGGCAAATTATCCGTCGATGACGTTTGTCGTTACATTTCTCGTTAACGGAAATTTCAACCACCTGGGATTCTTCAACGTGCACTGGATTTAACAGTCCACGGGTGGCTTGATATTCGACTTTATCAAAAAGTAGCCGCTGCGGCCACGATATCGTCTCGCGTTCTTGGGCACATAAGTCGAGCGGCCTAGCTACTGCACCCCCGCGGTGGGGTACAAACATCTGGGGTCTTTAACGTGGACCGCTATCGCTCAGCATGACTGAGCTGAGGCAGCTCCGTTTCGCCTCAAATGAACGCAGCTGTTGGTGGTCGGTTTTTAAACCTGTATATCCAGGCGTAGTAGTCGGCATTTCTACTATAAGTATATTAATACATTGAAACCATTTTTATTTTCCTTCGGGAAAGGCCATGACGATTGGCGCTTATAGGTGGGGAAGGAATAAAATTAGCGAGACAATCAGGCTTTTTCTTAGAAGAAGGTAGAGCCTCTGCAACACGGCTTTTTCCTTCCTCGAGCATAATGTTTGTAGTAATAATTATAGTAAGTGGTTTACGGAAATAGAAATTCGAAGTGTCTGCCATACGTTTTTGTGCGGACATCTGAACCTCGCCATAAGGAAAGAGAGAAGGGTGGGTGTGAAAGTTGAAAGAAAGAAAGAGGAGCTCTAGAGTGCAGGACTCTGGAGTAATTTCAACCAACTGGTGATATTTAAGCTGCACTGACACTTCACAGCACACGGCCGCCTGTATGTTTCGGAAGCCTCTCCGTTTTGCTCCATCGGATATGCTTCCGTGGGCTATGCGATATCATTGAGGGTTGGTATTGTTGTGAAAGCTACACTAGAGTAGTCAGAGGCACATTTCCGGTAAGCGTCACTAGCCACTACTGCGCGTGCGCAGTAACTACGGCAACTAGTTGCTCTAAGCGCCAGGACAAGAAGAAGAAGCTGGTCAAATAGATCAAGGATATTTTGGGCGCGTCATGCAGAAGGTGAAGAAGACGGGAAGGCAAATAAAACAGCTGAAGAGACGAAGACTGTCTAATAGAGCAAGAAGGTTCGGAAGAAGTCAAGAAGTCGAGCCGAATCACCGATCACGCCATGAAGTTTGCAGCCAGTGCATCGGCAACGAGAACGTTCGAGTCGGACTTTCTAAACAATGCGTTTGGTTTAGCAAAACGTTCAGTTGGGCTAGTTGGTATATATTCATGATGTAACGAGCGCAAATAACGATGGACAAGAGAAAGAAAAACGGGAACTGACTTGCATATAAGCGTTTATTCGCGGAAAACTTCATATATAAAGGAAAAATCAAAGGAATGAAAAACACAAACACATTGAAAGCACAACACTAAAATCCTCCCAGATATGTACATGACACAATCAAGCACTGTCGAGAAAAGAATGCTACCTGTATTGTCTGATTGCTGTGGGTGCATAGTACACGTATGTGATTAAACAATGTAGTGCAAGTTTTCTTTATTATCACGTTGCACTCAAGGCGATGCTTAACCAGGTGGGATATGGCATTCTCAGTGTTTAAATTTTTCTTGTGTTCCTCTAAGCGCTTGTTCAGGCACCACATGTACTGACCAATGTAACGGCACACAGAAAGGAAATCACAATGACCGACACAGGACGATGTGAAGACCGGAGAAGTGCTACATCATGACGCTCCTGTCTGTAATTTGCAACCACCTTCAACCCCTGGAACACACGATGCACTTTTTTCCACCGTCGTTCTCCTTGCCACTTCCCGGACAGTGTTGAGAAGTCCAGCGGTGTGTTGCTTAGGTTGTACGGAGAACTTTGGCCCGAGCACCAGAGTCCTGGAGACATTATCCAGAATGTCGATGTCACCGATAGTGTGAATCCTCCAACCACCTGTCGATACCTTGCGAGGCACCAGAGGACGGAGAACCTCCAAAACACGGAGCCAAAAAGTCTCTGGACAGGTCGAGAACCTTGAAACCTGGAACTATTTCCAGAACGCTTGTCTACAGTAGCCGTCCCTGAAGACGCTTGAAAACAAGCCGTCATGGTAGAACGAGCTTGACAGGGCTGAAAGAAACACGCTCACCTTAAATCTGTGTCCTACGGTGTTTAGCCTATGGCGCTTTTGCTTCGCAATCTCGTCGCAGAGGATTCTGGTTATTCATCGTGCGTTTCCAAATCGGGTAGGTACCATGGATTGGTTTGGTTTGGGAAAACTTTATTTCCCACAGTAGGGGTCCTGGAGGACATTCGGTTAGGCGCCAGGTATAGAGGGCGGCTCTCACGTCGGCACAGAGAGCCCGGAGCTCTCCGCCGCCGCGCGGGCCTCCTGGACAGCCCGAAGCTGATCATGTAGCGAAGCACTTTTTAATACTTTGTCCCAATGTCCCTTGTTCTTGGCGTATGCGTCGCTCGACGCACAACCACACAGCATATGGTTTAAGTCTATACATGGTCACTGCACCATTCACACACGTGTTGTCCGTCGTAGTCTGGGTCGATGTGCTTCATGCGCCAGGGGGTTGGGGTATGAGTTCGTTTGGAGCAAGCGTAACGTGACTGATTGGCTGCGGGGTAATTTCTTATCCGGGAGGGGAAATGCTCGTCTGTCTAGATA
>NC_139354.1:53581427-53703927 GCF_055883805.1 Amblyomma maculatum
ACTCGCATAGAAACTAAAGAAGCCACCAGTTTCCATCAACTTATCGAAACGCGTAGGTTGGTAGTTCCTCCTCAGTTGTATATCCAGCCCAGCTCCCCCTTGTGTAGACTCTAAAGAAGCCACCAACCAGTTTCCATCCCCTAGTCGGAACTCGTAGGCTGTAATTTCTTCCGGTGTTTTATATTGACTGCTTGTGCCTGCTGATATTGACTGCTGATTGTTTCTTTGAAGTGAATAAAGTATTATTATTATTATTATTATTAACAAAACTTCTGTCAACAGGTTAAGTCGAGCGAAGAATCCTCGGCGCTAAGAGCTCTAATGCTCTGTCAAAATAGGCTGTAATCCTCGCTGGTTTGTTGCTACAAAGTAGAAAGTTGTGTTCCGGTCGATATGTTGACGGAAACAGAGAAGCACGCCTCGAGGGCTCTGAGAAGAAGACTAGTTTCAGCATTTGTTTTGTTATGTGCTTGTTCATCCATCCATAAACATTGTGCTGCGATTCGAGCTCTGCGCGCAGCTGCCAGCGACAACTCCGCGCAGTAGGACGTTTACTTTTATCTGTCTCGTTGCCGCGGGGTGCCTTTGTCCCTGTAAAAGAGCATCCCGTAAAGCGGCGCCCTCTTTTACAATTCAAAGAAGGGATGCTTAGATTCCCCAGAAATGCCTTTGTCAAGTATTCCATTTGTCAATTGTAAGCGCAGAAATCTAAGTTTAAGCACTAAAAGAATGCCGAATAGCATTTCGGCATCCTAATGAGGGGTAATTTGGATACGTGCGGGTCCAGGTCTATCCAGAATAGAAATAAAGCAGTATAGTTTTTGAGACTACATTGCAACAAACATTGGGCAGTGTTATTCCTTAGATAATGCAAGTAAGTGGCTGATTACAGTGTATTTGTGGAAGCTTGTTAAAGATGAAAAGAAACCCTTCACCCAAATCTGACCAGGAAGAGTGAATATCGATGTTCCACAGAAGAAAAGCTAACATGGATTTTTTTTTTTTCAGAAATGAACTATGTTGCAGAAGCAATATAGGCGTTTGAGCCAGAATATTGTAAAAAAGCAGATATAATGTGTCATATAAAGAGCGAGAAATTATTAGACGCATTGTGTTGAACGCGCTAATACAGCAAAAAGACCACGGGAAAGACACGATATCAAGATAGAGATGCACTAATTGCGGCCTGATTGCCTCATGTACGCATTACACCTAATACGACCTTTTTGTCTGTAATTTTCAAAAATGCTGCAGCAATGGCCAGCTAACATAAGATATACTTCTATAGCTACAGAAGAACTGAGACTCAAGAAAACCGCACTCCTTTTTTCTGCAGTACAAAAAAATGTAATCAAGGGAAAGAAGAAAAACCGTGCTTAGTAAATTATACACTTATTGTTTGTTGGCCAGATTAATACCTTAATAGACATAAATTCTTTTTCTCCTGCGCAAGAAATATATTTCTACATATAAATATAGTAGTAACTTTTCCTGCGACCATGAAGAAAAACAAGAGAGACCTTTGAAAGGCATACATAAACATAAAGAAAAATAAAAGATAAATTATTTTTCTAATTTTCTTCGCGCAGTGAATCACCACATGCCGGATGTAGGGATGAGAAAGCCACAGGCAATAAAAAAATATTCCTGAGGCCTTACACCGAAAGAAGCAAATCCCTTGAAAATACTCAAGACCCACACTGTTGCAGGAAGTTCGGTCATATACGTTTCTCTATGTGTCAGCGCTTTTATTACTCAGGTTCTTGGCGTGACCTTTACGTTCTACACATTTATTCTCAGCTTTCCTTCCCTTGGAATCCAGTTGGTTACCCTAAGCGACCATCGGTTATCCTCTCTTCGCACTACATGTCCTGCCCATGCCCATTTCTTCGTCTTGATTTCCACTAGAATGTCAGTAACTTGAGTTATTTCTCGCACCCACTCTGCACGCTTTCTATCTCTTAATGTTACCCCTACCATTTTTCGTTCCATGGCCCTCTGGGTTGTGCTCAACTTAAGTAGAACTCTCTTGGTTAGCCTCCACGTTTCAGCCTCATAGGTGAGTACAAGATGTAACTATTGTATACTTTCCTCTTGAGCGATACCGGTAAGCTGCTAGACATACTCTGCGAGTGCTTGCCAAATGCGCTCCATCCGAATCTTATTCTTCTTGTTATTTCCTTTTTATGGTCCGGATCTGCGGTTACTACCTGTCCTAAACTGGATTCCAAGGGAAGGAAAGCGTAGCAGGGGGCGGCAGAAAGTTAGGTGGGCGGATGAGGTTAGGAAGTTCGCAGGTGTCGGTTGGATGCAGCTAGCACAGAACCAGGTTAAATGGAGAAACATGGGAGAGGCCTTCGCCCTGCAGTGGGTATAGTCAGGCTGGTGGTGGTGGTGGTGGTGGTGATGATGATGATGATGATGATGATTCTCAGCTTCAGTCTTGCCGTATAAGACAAAATGTTGAAACGTCCAATCCAGGAGACAGATGTTTCTTCGGAATGATATATTTAAGAGAAGCCGAGTCGTTGCTCCAGCCTCTACGGCCAATCTCGATGGTTCGCGCTATTGAGGTCCCATACGCCTCTAAGATTGAGAGGATTCGAGTCTGAAAAGCAACAATAATGTTGAAACATTAATGTATCCATGTTTCCGTAGATGAAAATCAATCAGGGACTTTCACATGATCTGTTCCTGGTACGCTCACCATCTCTCTTCTTCGTCCTAAAATATTATTAACATCAGTAAGAAATGTTCCCACTGTGTTTAGAGAAAACATTATCGGTTAGGCTTTAGGCGCCTCCTCTTCACTATTCTCCTCGTTCTTTCAGAAGCAATGAGCATTTGTCCTATCCCTTTACCGCGTCTCTTTTGTGATACTGCGAGGTAGCAAGAAAAGCAATAAATCTTAATGTTAACGAAGGGCAAATACTGGCACCGTAAGAGAAGTATTGACCCAGGGGCAGCTTCCCACAAATACTGCATTCATGCTCTGGTCTCTTACCCAGCATTCTTTCTTATTGGCCACTTCGAAGGGCAATAAGAGCATTTAGTAATTAGTCAAACACACATTTAATAACGCAGCGTCTAAACAAAAACGCTGCCTTCTTAAGCCTCACGTGGATCCTGGTCAAGCTTTTTGGTGTGAGCATTGCAGATAGAAATATTCTAAATATTTGTTGTGAAGCAAACACAAAAATAAGCGTATGGAAATAGAAGATACCTAAACTTCAGTCATCTCATCAATCGGACACAAGAGCTCAGTGGCTTTGGCACTGTTTAACCGCGATTTCAAATTATGGTCAAGTCCAAAACACAGAGCTAAAGAGTTGAAACAGGTCAGGCAAGATCTGATGCGGAATGGCTATCGATCTCAGTTACTGCGGTTACGGAGCAGTGTGCCGCAGCCCCGTTAAACCCAATTGTGACATGCGCAAAAAAGCTGGCGTCTAGGCCGTATGCCCGTGATGTGAGCAAAAGCCTTGCTGGAAATGACTATGACCTTCAACTGGCCCATGTCCTTTCACGCAAACTAAGACGTCTTTTGCGGCTCAATTGCCTCATTGACACATCGATGTACCCGAAAATGTCTATAAAATATCCTACCGTGATTGCGACGCTGCCTATATTGATAAAGCACGAAACATCAAGACGAGGGTCAACCAGCCTCAAAATAACGTCACCCCCAAGGCAGAACTCGCTCAAAACGTTTAGCGGAGTAACTAAAATTAAGACACTGGCCATGCCATCGACTTGGACGTGGGACGTGCGATTATCAAAAGAAAAGCATCGCCGAAACTCTTGCTCATGAAGTCAATGTATATCTATTCAACGCCACGCACGATAAACCGACTCAATTAGCAATCTCCCAGAGATGTGCACATTCCTTTCGAACAATCGCCTTTAAATAGAAAACCATGCTGTGCTTAGATTCATTGTGATCAAGGGACACGTATGGGTGCGTAAACGTAAATTCTTTTTCTGCTCTTATTTCTACATCTGGCGAGTGTATGTTTTGTACCATCGCTATCAATTTCCCTGGCCAGATGGTAAACGTTGGACTACATTGAAACAGAAAGTATCAAATATTGCCGATTTTGATAGATGAATGACAGCAATTACTCTAAACCTAGGACAAAGGATAAGCTACAGCGCAACAGGTAAAGGAATGCGTTAGCTCCAGAAGACATTGGTGTCTAGAAATAAAAAAGGATCAGGGTAGTTCCTATAATGATCGACAGCTTAATAGGTGATAGTTTGAGAATACTGTGGAGTATTTGCAGTAGAATGTAAACAAGTTCATCGATTAAAACTGAGCAGATCACTTGACTGACTTCGGCCCGGAAAAAACTAAATATTGTAAATATTGCCAAAATGTCCCTGTATCCACTACTCACGCAGACTGTTAAACCGAAGATTGAGCATTTCCTTATTTTCTTTACTTACTAATTCATGGTAAACATTTGCACAAACCAAGTACGGATGGCCTTTGGGATACCGCCGTTAAATTTAAACGAAATGTTGGTGGTGTAGCCACGGTTAAACCTAATGCGTAGGCGATAGCTTCCTTCTCATCCCTCTCCTCGAGCTCGAGTTGCATCAATGGACTGGCGCACGGCGAACTCCTTTTTACAAACTCAGTCACAATGTGACGCCAGCTATCAAACTTCGAACTTTCAGTTTGACCTTTTACCTTGACCTTTGTTACCATGGTGTGCGGCACCATAGCTATACCACAAGTGTTTCGTGCTTTGACCTCTGGCTCACCTGAAGGTCATATTGCTGTGCACGGAGAAATTGGCTTTTTTCACTGCATAGAGAAGCTGCCGCTTCAAGAGTAGTAGGTCTAAAAACATGAACACAAATAATGCCAGAGCGTGCAAAAAGTGGCAATTCTGTCTCCAATTACTCGCCATGTTTTCGCGCGAGCGCGGTGATTCAAACTCCTCGTGAAGTTGGAACCTTATGTCCTCCCACCATTCCCCATCTACTTTAACCCCTCTTTGACTATGCGGTGAATTTTGTTTTTAACTTTTGTATCCTTGATTCTGCCTCAGCTCAGTGCCAGTTCCACCCAACCTCATTTTCCACTAAATTATATTGAACAAGTAAAATACATCTTGAAGGTCTTCGCCACATTCGCAAGCCTTTACTGCGAATGAAACGCCCGACTACTGTGCTGGAGTACCCGGGTTCGAACCCGACCTCGGCGGCTGCGTTTCGATGGAGGCAAAACGAAGAGGCGTCCATGTGCTGTGCGATGTCAGCGCACGTTTAGGTTAAGTTAAGTTAAACTGGTTCACAGGAAGGGAAAGGCGCAGTAACTGTCACACTTGCTCTGTGGACACACGAACCGCGCCGTAAGGGAAGGGAGGAAGGTGGGAATGAAAGTGGACAGAGAGAAAGAGGAGCCGTAGTGGAGGGCTACGGAGTAATTTCGACCACCTGGGGATCTTTAACGTGCGCTGACATCGCACAGTACACGGACGCCACTTCGTTTCGCCTCCATCGAAACGCTGCCGCAGCGGTCGTTTAAGATCCCCAGGTGGTCAAAATTACTCCGTAGCCCTCCACTACGGCTCCTGTTTCTCTCTTTCTCTCTTTCCACTTTCACTCCCAACTTCCTCCCTTCCCTTACGGCGCGGTTGCGGTGCCCACAGAAAATCCCCAGGTGGTCAAAATTACTCCGTAGCCCTCCACTACGGCTCCTGTTTCTCTCTTTCTCTCTTTCCACTTTCACTCCCATCTTCCTCCCTTCTCTTACGGCGCGGTTGCGGTGTCCACAGAAAACAAGCGAGACAGTTACCGCGCCTTTCCCTTCCTAGAAATAAATCAGTTAAATCAGTTACTGCTAATGAAAAATTTCTGTTAAAGAACATATGACATAATGGCCTCAGGTGTATCCAAACCTTCTATAAATGCCATGAGCTCCTATTGGGCATTGAAAACAAGCCTATAGAGAAGTACTTCCCCCTATGTTTACGTGGAAATGTACCGAAACTTAGGCTTAGAAAAGACGCGCAATGTGACACAGACAGTGATTTTTCATTATGCACCAAACGGATTTACTGTCCGGCTTGACCGGAATATAGCCTAGGCCTGCTGTGAATCGAATTCATTTCGCTTCGTCGTTATTCTGATTTCAATTTGTCATATCGGGTGTTTCATCTAAGCAGTCGCGGGGGCGGAAGTCGGTAATGCTTTTGGCGCTGATCCATGCGAACCCAAGCCAAGTCTAGGAAAGCCAAGAGATGAGGCAGAGGCGACTCGTCTAACGTTGAACAGAAATGACAGAGCAAGAAGGACTCAGGAATAGAAGCATAAGAGGGAATTGAAAATGGAGGCCCGACTCAAGATGAGAAACATATATAGAGAAAAGCGTAGCTGAGACCTCGTAAGGACTCTTTAATAAAGTAGGTAGCCTATGGTTTTGCGTTCAGAAGCTGGGACATCACATCAGTGATGCAATTTGAAATCCTTTGCTTTTTGTGCTTCTTGCCCGTCGCTATTTCGGTGAGAAGTAATGTCCCTTCAAATACATCTGCTGGAAAAGCGTAGTTAATCGAAGAAACAATAATTAGTCTAGAATTAGACGTGCGAGAGCACAGTTTTGGGTATTTTTACCTATATTTGCTTGGCGTATTAGCGCTAAGAGGCTGGTACGGGGTCTGACAGTGTTAAATGTCTTTAGTTCGTTTGGTCTTGGGGGAAAGGAGGCACAGTGTCTCTGCTCTCACTGGACAGCTACAGTACAGAATTAATGACATGTAGTTTGAGGTACATATGTCGCACGTTTATAATAATATCACAAACCAGCACCAAGCTCCACTAGTAGCAGGGCGCTGAATTGAAGGCCTAATTATATGACAACACCACAACACCCTGAGGGCGGCCCATTGAACGGTCGGGAAAAAAATGATATCAAATCTCATGAATATATTTTTCCAACTCGGTTTTCGGTTTTCAAATCTAGTTAGAGACATTTACTTGTTTTCGGCGCAATGCGGTCAATACACTGTTGCATAAAAAATATTACCAACGTGAAAACTATTTTGTTAGAGTTTGAATTGAAGTCAGCAATGATTTACGATATTTGCTTTTTATGCTAGCGATCTTTATTTTCCAGAAATGTGGCACCAACTTATAGAGCCCTTGTCAGGCATAAAATTGGTTCAGTTGTTGCAGCAGAAAGTGTATGTTCAGAATTCGACGCAGCTTTGCTGGTGCTTAGTGGATCGGAAATTGAATATCCAGATCAAAATCGGCTGCAAAAAGCATAACCCTATCTTTTTTGCCGGCGTGAAGCGAAGCGCGAGGATGACATTGGAACTCAGGAAGTGGTCGCACCACAATAAAAAAAAGTGATCGACTCAGGAAGCAAGCAATTACGTGTGTTTAGCAAGCCATAGTATCTGCTTCGCTTCCGCATACGCCCAGCACTAAAATGCCTGCTTAATTTGGTTACTGAAGTGCTTGCTAGATGTCTGTGTTATTTTTCCATGCTTATGCGTGCAGATTACCAGCAAAGTGTTACGAAGGTGCTCACTGGAAGGTGCCTGCATTATACGCGCTTGTAGCACAGTTCTCTCTACCTACTGTTGCGTGTGGCACAAAGGCACCTTTGTGGCTCGGCTTGTTGTGATTATGGACCAAGTCACTAAAGTTAGTAACACCTAATACACACTGCATACGTCTGCAATTATTTAATTATTTGCTTCTGATTTGTTCATACACTGTATCATCTATTTAAAACGCCATTTAGACATGAATGGGTGAGGGGGAGATACAAGGGAGTCATTAGGGTCATGAAATCTCTCTGCCATCGTATGATAACAATCATGCTTAGTAAACGATGATTGATTAGTTCCAAAATAGCCTGTTTGTCGGTACTCTAGGCCTGATTATCAATCCTCGCCAGCCGAAGAAGTCCTAACTCTCCTCTGCAAACGTTATAGCTTTCTTTTTCGAATTAATCCATTGAGATGATGCACTGTGAGGAAGAAATACGATAATGCCTATGCTTGCATAGTCTTCCTGGGCACTTAACTCTGAGTTTAAGCAACAGACATTATGTAATATCAGAGCTCTCATCTTTGGGACTTACACATTTCCTGACTACCTTTCTCTAACATACGGGTCAGGTTTTCACCTTTGGCCACTCGATTAAAAAGCTGTAAGGCAGCATTGGTCTTTCCAGGCGTACCCATTCTTCAGTAGGATATTGTGCCCTCTCAGTTGTGAAATCAAAGGTGATGTCATAATGGATTCTTCTTTGTATTATTGAAATGGTTCACTTTCCTTGATGTAGAGTCACCTGAAGATGCTACCACAACTAAGTAACTCAGCAAATAATGAAGGCTGTTTTGATTGGCCCCGCTAGTCCTGCCAGACAGTTGAGTGGAGATAGCAAGCACTGCGAAAAAGTTTTCTTTATTTTGTTTTCATTTTTTTCACGCATTCACAGTACGTCAAAGAATTTCTGTGGTTCCGTCGTGCACGTACCGAGGGATTAAGCAACATGTAAGTTACTCTAAAATTTTCCTTTGGGGCCTTCTCAGTTTTTCTGTTGCCTCTTTTGAAGTCTCATTTTCCCTACCGCTTATGTCCACTTATTTTCATGATTTGTTTCTCTGTCTGCTAAATATTTGGCAATTTTGTAGCTCACTTGATTCTTTTTTAGCCCCTTGTAGTTTAATTCGGGCAGAGGTGACATTTATCTGCTGCATTTACGCGCGCGCTATCCCCCTGTCGCACATCTAACATGAAAGGCATGTGCCTAGTCGGTCATTGTTCCTTACAAAGTCGCCACGGTGCTTCGGTGTGTTAGGTCAGTCGATTGTTAAGCCCCAGTATGCGGGTTCAATCCCGGCCGCGGTGGTTGCGTTTAAATGGTGTCCGAATGCACGGTGCCCATGTACGGTGGATGTCAGGACCATTCAAGAATTTATGAATTCCGGTGGATGTATTAGCTCACACAATATTAATGAGTTAGCCACCTGTCAGGATCACTGCCTGCATCACCAGCACAGGAGCGGTCCTCCCGAAAGGCTTGCGTCGATGATTTCGTAGCAGAGGGCAACCCGTTGCGAGACGGGGATGAAAGCCCCGAATTGACGTTGTACATGCTGCGGGGACATTTGCATCATCAAGGGAACGGGAGGGAGAGCAGCCTGGGGAGGGAGAGCAGCCTGGCGACGGATCCCGCCGGTGAGAACGCCCAGTGTGAGTAGGCGTATCCGGCACCTACTGCGAATTTGTTACGGGCCAGAATTTTTGCCGGCGCGTCGAACAAATTTACAAGGACAGAGTTCAACTAGCAAAGCTGCCCGCGCCGGCAGACACGGGTGTACATCGAATGTCTCCCTGCATCGCCTCTGCCTACATTTGTATACCTCGTTTTCAGTCCTATTACAATATGTAGTATAATATTCTGTGCACTCATGAACCACTTCGCTCGGCTATCATATACTGAAGGACGAATATAACTCCTCGTGCGAACTGCGTCCTCATTCTGTGATATACTGTAGGGAGTATTTGAAACATCACAATGCAAAGCAACTTTTATATGCTTCAGGAAAGATGCTTTTTCGCGGCAATAAAATTGTACCTGTGAACTTTGTCACATGAACAAGTTTGACTAGTCGTTATAACGAAATCTCATATTACTATACTTCAGTAGAAAATTGTACATATTCCAAAAACACACCATTTTATCTCCAACAGCGGATCTATGCCTGCCGTAGTCTATTCGTACAACCTTAGACGTCATCAATGGAGGAAACCAAACCCAACTATAGATCTCGTCAAACGTCAAGCATGACAACTACAATACCACCAAATGGTAAAAAAGCGCATTATAGTGCAAACTAAGCTGTTTTGAATTTATTTTCTTGAGCCGTTAGAAAAATAAATGGAAGACAGCGAAATAAACAAAATATACAGGTCCCACGGTCGCCACTTCCCTACGCGCCCAACTCACTACCGCATTTTGGAACGTCAGACGATTGAAGGGTTGGTAAGTCTGTCTTCACAAAATTTCAAATTATATCTCGTCTTTGGTAGACTCCTTTATTTCATCGTACGTCCTCCGAGAAAGTCTTTGGGCAATGAAAATCACCATACGTTATTTAGCATCTTGTTCGCTATAAGGTTTATTTACCATTCCCCATTGCTGTAGTAAGGCATCCTGGTGGATAAAGTAAATAAGAAATACTAATAACAAAAAAGTATTCCTAACTTTGGGAACTTCCTGGCAATAGCCCTGGTCCGTACACAATAAAATATCAATGAAATACATCATGTTTTATGGAATCGCACCAGAGCAATGAAAAGGATGATGCTCCAGACTGCATTTAGCACGATCTAGTAGAGTTCTGCAATGATTTGTAAATTTATGTTTAGGAAAAAAAAATAATCATGAAAATACACAAGCAGCATAAATCTGGCCGCTGAATAGCACAAGGACTTAGAAGACTCATTGAATCACAAATTGGCGAAATACTCCCAACGATTTTGTCAGACCTAAAAAGTAGAAAGAAAGAAAGTTTTCTGAGGTATTACTGACCTAAATTCTCCTGCCGGCCCGTTACGTATGACGAGGAATGCTTGTTTTTGTACCAATGGTCCGCCTAAATATATTAATCGCCGTGGTCGTCGATGATTACGATGGTCCGTCTTTTGCTATAGTGGTAGATATATGCAGGCTAGCAACCACACTGAAGCCGAATTTTACAACTTGCTATCTTCAAATTTAATTGAGAACATTTCGTACAGTAAGCAGCGCGGCAATGGAGACAGCTATTACCCATTAAGTTTTTGTTTTTTGGGGTTAAACTCAATACGAATTCATCGGCAATAGTAGCTTAAAGCCCAGTTTTGCAAACGGTCAATTAAAGATATATTTCTCACCTGGCATAAGGGTCAATAAGAATATTACTCTTTTGTCTACTTGTAGGGGCAAGATGGTAACGAGACGATGACATGGTTATTTTGATAATTCGTTCAAATTTATAATGTATACAGCATCCTAGTAGATGGCTGCTGCCCGGAGATGATTGCAGAAAGAAAAAATAACTGCATCTAGTAGTAGTTCGTGGAGTTAGCTAGTGGATCCTAAATATTAATACCGGAGAAATAAAAAAATTGTAACAAAGCCACACCTTTAACAGAAGCGCGCAGTTTATGTGTGTGAGTCTTAGTGTGAGTGTGTGAGTGTGTGTGTGTGTGCGTGTGTGTGTGTGTGTGTGTGCGTGCTTGCGGGGGCTCGGGGATGGGTGTGAGTAACTGAGAGCAGTTTGAGAAAGTGCAAATACAGGTAGGGCTTATGTGCTTACCTGATTAGAGACAACGCTGCGCTTACACGAAGCCCACTGAAATTATCTCTCTAGTGGCCTGTTTAAAACAAAAAAAAAAACAAGGTTATCTCGTCTAAACAGATGCAGAGGGGACTAAGTTAACAGTAAATCGCGGTCCAGATGCTCTCTGGCCGTTTGAGGGACGCACGCATTGCTCGTAGAAACGGAGAGGATGTGTTGCTGGCAGACACCGTAAGACGCCCTTTGAACGGATGGGAGATTGTGGGTTGCCCATCTACTTGGGGCGGAAGACCGCGCCTGTCGACAAAGGTGGGTGATTTATTTATCACTCCTCCCCCTCCTTTGGAATCAGCTCATGTTTCGTTTCCACTTGCACATCGGATTGCTCCTCCTCGTTGCGGTTGGTACAATATGAAGGATCTTCAGTGGTCGCAGTCCGTGCTGCTGAATGCTTCATCCTGTCCGCCCCAGCCACGAGTCAATGAATTGCTGAGGTAATCAGCCCTTGAGGAAGTCTTACACTTTTCACCAGTAGTTGTAAGACACAGCGGTAAATGAGCTCCCGAACTTTGGACGCTACTGGTTTCACGGCCAAAATGCAGCTTTCTCCATCTCGAGCTTCCTAGTCGTCCTATGATCGTTAGAGAAAAGCTATCTGATTTTGCTTTTGTGAGCCTTTTTTTTCGGCTTCTACTGGATCCGCCTTATGTTGTCGATCGCATATTTGATGAAATAAAGTGCGAGTGCTGCTGCTGGTAGAAATCTAAACCCATTTACACTTAGATATAACGATATATATCTACACGAGGTTTAAAATATTATGCATTTATTGAAATACATTTTGGTTTGTGAGAACGAGTGCACTGCAAAATGTCAGCGTCCCGCCTGCAAGAAAGTTTTTTAACACTTTATATTTCAATGAATAAATAAACAAATCAATAATAAAAAAATAAATTTATAAAAACCCAGAACAAGCACGTTTATTTGGTTCGGAATTATTTCCGAAACGATAATAGCGACGGAAGTTGCAATTTATCTAAATAGGTAATAAAATAAATAAATGGTCACGAAATGCACACATATCTTTCGAAAGACAAATATTGTTATCAAACAAAAATAATGGGAGGCATTCAATCGTAGATTGGTGAATTTGATCTGAAGCCAATACTAATGTTGCGGTAAACAAAAAAAGTGAAGTAGAGACGCGGCAAAGAAAGTATCTGTTTACACATGCAGGGATATTTTGAAAGCTTATCGATTTATAAATTAGAAACGAGGCAGCTATCCGCTGTGTGCTAATAATGTGGTCCTATATGGTTTGTATATAAGTAGTTATTGATAAAGTGAAGTGAAAGAAAGTGCTCTAGTCAAAAATGGGTATTGAATTTTATTCAAACTAGAACATCTCGAGAATGTAGAGCAGTCTAAGGCGTGCCTCTACACAATGAATGTGATTTGAAGGGAGTATAGCGGACATTTCCTTTACATAAAGGTGGGTGGGGACTTTTATATTTCCTTTTGGGTTATGGCATTGTTTTAAGGGAGAAGTAAATGAAAAAGACCTTATAAAGGCTGTGATCTAAACTGCGCTAAAATAGGGAGAAAAATGTTCTTCGCGGGATAACTTTTGTCTCTACAATCCTTCGGAAAGCTGAGATTCAAACAACTGTTCGATATTCTATAGGAGTGCGGCATATAGCCTTAAAAGAAAGTAAAATCATTGTAAGGCCACAGAAAACATGATCGCATGAGTACCAGTTTTTATATGTTACTAGCCTGGGTCAATAACGCTAGTGTGGAAAAGAAATGTGGCCCAAATGTCATATTTCAATCGCCTTTTTATTGTGTAAACAATGAAGTATAAGCACTGTCAGCGAAAACAAATACTGCATAATATTCCATCCTCAAAGTTGTAAAGGTTTTGTTCATTCCGAAATTATCTGCATGTATAGGAACCTTAAAGCCAGCTCTAATACAAACTGTCGGCTTCCTCGCTTCCCCGCACTATAACTCTAATTGAGGCAGTGCAGCCTTCGCAGGAGGAATGTGGCATAACCAGGGAAAGTTTCACATGGAACGCCCCAACACTGATGTGCTGGAAGGAATGATTAACACAGTGGTAGTGGAAATCTATATATGGATGCTTACTTTGCGATTCCTGACGGAAGTAGATCACGTCTAGTGATTTCAGTCATTGTTCAAGTTATACGTTTTAGGGGATGCTGACAATGTAAATATTTCAAAAAGCTTTGCAAATTACAAAACCGAAGTCGAATCAAGGAGAATGGCAAATCTAATTTTCACTCAGGTGCCGCCTGTAAGGGCTCACTGCGGGACAATTGTCTACCTCTTACCTTTTAAATATTATATATTTAACCCGGTTCTGAAAAAATACGGTCTCTTTATCCCCGCAAAGTTCCTTATACTCTCAGCCCAACTAAATTTTTGCCGTCTGTTCTATGCCTGCCTTTTTTTTTTCTGAAATATGGAAGGGTATACTTTTGAATACAAATATTATCGTGTTTTTAGAACAGGTTTCCAGAACTGCTCACTTCCTCATTCTTACTTAGACGAGAATACCATTATTTGACTTTGTTTCCAAACCCACTCTAGAGCCAGTACGGCCAAAATGCAGCTGATATATTTTCACTAGTGACGTAGTAGTAAATTACCATTGATGGCCAGTAGCTCTGAACTATATCTTTGAGTTGCTTCGGAAATGCATGAAAGTGCTGAAAACGGAGCTCTGAAGAAAATATGCCATTGGTAATCGTAATTCCTTCGTATGTTTAGTTCTTTTTGCACGTTTAAAAAGGCTATGGAGATTGAAAGAGACATTCTTTTAAACATCCACAAAATATCTACAATAAGATGCTGCTTTCAAAGCTCACATTGACCGTTATATTATGTCCAGCAGTAGTATGCGAACACGTTAGAATGACACACAATAGCTCATCTATGATCTATAACAGTTACCTCAAATTATTGTGTATACCACAAAAACAACACAGAAAGTAAAATAAAAGAAACCACTGTTCAAACAAGGTAAATGTATAATTTCTCATTTTTACAGATTGCCCAAAGTCGAAAAATCTAGATAAGCGTTATTTTTAACGAGTAAACCGTTATGAACACATTTTGTTCGGTACTTAAATAATAAACCATTTTTATCAATGACTTCAAATTGCATCATTATCAGCTAGAAGTCTTGTCAACGGATTCTAACTGCAGTCGTATGTACTGGCTGCTGTAGTTAGAGGGCAAATTATAACAGTAACCTTTCTCATCATGTAAATCTTCAACAATTCCCAACAACATGTTTATTGCAGTAGTTTACAACGTTGCAAAGTGCCCTGAAAATTCTTATCGAAGACGTATCTCTTTCGGTCTTCGCCTCAGACTTGCCTTCATGATGGGAGGGCAGCATAAGAATTAAAAGCAATGACTCGGCAGAGGTTTTCGTCATTGCTATAAAACTCTTTGCAGTAGCACCTTAAGAAAACGCAGACTTGTGTTACTATTAAGTGTCATGTGGATGAAATCTGAGGTGGGGTGAGATTAAAAAGACAAGGACGGTAGTGGGTAGATAGCAAAAATATTTACCAGGTACCCTGTCTAATTTTTCGGTCATGCATCAAATCGATGCGAAGACCTTTCGTAAACAATTTGACTCCACGCATTGTTATATACATATATATATATATATATATATATATATATATATATATATATATATATATATATATATATATATATATATATATACATGAAGGAAAGAAGCCAACAGTCGGCGAGGTCAAGGACAGCATTGGAGATTATACTTTATGTCTTTTTTTTTAATTTTTACTTCAGTAATCACAAAAATTAGTAATGTAATCTGCTTAGGGAAGGATAATGAAACACAAAGTAGAAAGAGAAAAACGTGCCGATGGTGGGAACTGAACCCACGACCTCCGAATATTGCGTACGGTGCTATTCCAACTGAGCTAAATCGGCCGCTATTCCACCTGCTACTTTCTTGGGTATTAATGTTGTCTGTATAAGAGCCTTGAGAGTGTTCACCAGCGCCGCCCTCAACTATAGCGGTGGACGTGAAATGTCCTGTGTTACCGCCAGCGTCACGTAGAACATCATCAAGAGCGAGGGCGAAAGCTGTGCTACAACCCTCTTACGCTAAATATGGCTTCAAGACTGCTATGAAGGAAAGTCGGCGAGGCCAAGGAAAGCATTGGGGATTAGTAAATTCGTAATTTATTCTGTTTAGGGGAAAGATAACATATATATATATATATATATATATATATATATATATATATATATATATATATATATATATATATATATATATATATACATATATATATATATATATATATATATATATATATATATATATATATATATATATATTTATATATATACATATATAACTCCAGTGGGTCTGAATGGGCCAGTTTAATGAATAAAGTAGAGCGTTACGACAGAGGCGACTGTTCGTTTTAACAGTTTATTTTCTCGACAATTTCATAAATGGCATTCCCTCCGTCAGGACAACTTTACACTATCCACTCTTGTGGATAGTGTAAACTTGTCATGACGAAGGGAATACCAATCGCGAAACTGTCGACATACAAAAACTGTGAAAATGAACAGTCGCGTCTGTCGTAACGCTCTACTCTATATATATATATATATATATATACACATCATAAGTGAATAGATTTACTTGGTTGTTACAGGTTATACCCAAGTTAAATAACTTCATACTGACTCCAGATTTATCTGGAGTCGACGTTTCGGCAAGAGCCATTAGGTCTTCAGAAAGGTAGGCCTCTTGCCGAAACGTCGACTACAAGTAAAACTGGAATCAAAATGAAGTTTTGTTCACTTATATATATATATATATATATATATATATATATATATATATATATATATATAGAGAGAGAGAGAGAGAGAGAGAGAACCTTAGAATATTCTTCAACGTTTGCAAAAGTTGTATTTGGTGATGCGTTATCAAATGTGTCTGATCTCTAACAAGAAATACTCGCAGTCAATGTATATATATATATATATATATATATATATATATATATATATATATATATATATATATATATATATATATATATATATATATATATATATGTATATATAAACATACATATATAAACGTGTGTGTGTGTGTGTAACCCCTATACACGCGATGTCCGGAGGCCAAATGTGGGCAAGCAACAGCTGCAGATTAGCACAAGTCGGTGAAGACGTTAAACGTGTTTTATAATTCACTGTGCCTATCAAAGCAATTCGACGTTTTACGCAAAGAAAGAGTGGGCCTCATTACACCTCTTTATTTACCACTTAAGAAAATTGTACAATTTAAGCAATTAATTATATTGCGATGTTTGGGCCAATAGGTTGAATCATCTCTAGCGGTCCTTTTAAAGGGTTTCACAATATATGTTTCCATAATTCCCATATAAGGGAGTGCTACTACATTGGAAGTATCCCCTCTTATGCGCTGTCGACGGTGCTTAAAATGTACTCTTAACCACCCCGGATAGTTTAGAAACCGCAATAAAACCAAAAATTCTGCCCAACACTAGCACCAGGATTAAACTTCAGCAACAATATTGATATTTTTTATCAAAGAGTAGTAATGAATCCCACAAATTTTAGTGGCCTCCAGAAAAAGCAGAATAGGGTTGTGATAATGATACAGGCTCGCATTGTGCCAGTCTAAAAGGCTAATTAGACCGGCATAGTTGTCAGGCTCATAACTGCATAATGTTTTGCACTGTAAAAGAAAACACTGCGACCAATAGAAATTCTAAAAATAAAATACTTTAATCATAGTTTAACCAGACTGTGTTTTGACTACTACTTTTTAAGCATAGTGCTATGCCGCAGCCATAGAAAAAAAATCAAGCTTTCAAGGGAAACTTTGCATTTTTGAAGAAAACAATCAAATATCTCCCACTCTACTAAGCATATCCAGTCGAAAAAATCTACAGAACCGGGTCAAAAATACGACAAAATATTTTGTAGTTTTGTCGTAAACGTCAGACGTTTCTGTAGTTTTGTAGTTTTTCCGTAGAACATTTCTGTTGTCTGTTGATGTAGCACTTTTTTATTGTAACTACAGAAATGTTTAATGTTACTACAGAAAGTTCTGTTGTCACAAGAGGTTTCGCGTCAAAAACTGCACAGACATTTTGTCGTACAACAGAAAATTTTCTGTCGCTTTTTCCGACCAGGAGAGGAACTTTGCTTTGGCGCTAACCTGAACCCTGGCGCAAAAAGCGTCGGGCATCGAGAAGTAAGCACAAATATCCGATCTCGCGCTCAGGAATGCGACATTGGAGTGGAATGGCGAATACGTCCTTAGGGAAGTGCGCTGTGGTTTCGAGAGTAAACAAAGTGCTTCCAGCCCAAAGTGTGTGATTCTTTACATTCTAATAAGGGAGTAATTACTCACTGTCATCCACGCGAGCGCAGCCATACGGCTACAAAGGAAAGCTTTGCAGCTTTGTCAAAAACTTCGTAGGTAAAGAAAAATTCGTCCTGCACCGGGGATCAAACCCGGCACCACTGCTTTACTGGGGCAGCCGCTCTACCGACTGAGCTAACCAGTACGGCTAGCAGATCAGATGTTAGGGCGAGAGCGAATTGACCTATAACTCGAAGTGGAAATTGTGTTGGCCAAATATTTGTCTGCGTTCGGGTGGGGGACAATGAGTAATCACTCCCTTATTAGAAATTACTCCACCTTGGGAGCTTCCCCTAAATATTGGACCACCACAAGCAATGATTGGCTTTATGCATTTGCATTAGTCACCACGACGCCTTTGTTGGAAACTGGTGCCGTCAGGTGAGCTCGAGACAATCTTTGCATTATCCACGAGTTGACTTCTTTTGCATCTGACTTCAATTCTTAATCTAGTGCTCCGCCGCTATTTCTTGACATATGAAAGACTCTTCAAAGAGTCATGTGTTGTTTACGGTTAGGATCATCTGGTTGCGTCGCAGGGCTGAAGAAGTGAAATGGAGTCGTACGTATTGAATTTGCAACAGGAAAAGGGCAGACCTTATTTATGTGCCATACATAAGAGTACGCTGACGTAGGAACCCCTAGGAAAGGAGTATCGAAACAGCATGACGAAAGAGGTAAGTCAAAACCAATTTGTGTCACAGCATCGTGTTCTCTTTGTATCCACTCCTTCGTCTTCAGTTCCTTTTTGGGAAATTCGATTTATATGAGCTGAATTCAAGGTACTATGACGGAATTCAATGGACTAAGATAAGCACTATCACGTTCTTTCTTCAAAAAGTCTATTTCTGTATCAATTCATGCCTTTGAGTATTGTGATTCCTGTATTTCGTTTCCTCATTACTACGCAGAAAAATTCGCGAAATTCGCGAATTCCAAGTATAGCCACCACCCCCAAAAGCTTCAGACACGAACATATTTGAGAACATATGGGGGCAATATAAAAGTCCTCTGTCCCGTAGTTCTATATCAGGTCACACTCGAGAGGACTTGTGGAGGGCAGTCAAATAGGAATGGGGCCACCTTCGTTTGCTTCCCGGTCACGTACCGGCATTGTACGCCTCCATTCCAGGGTCGTTCGGGCCATTATATTCGTGCCGCCCCACAACGTACGAAGTTACTCACAAGTCACTCGCTAAAACTTAACTAGAATGTGCTCCTGCGACATGAATTCCGTATCATTTTTATCTCATGAACTAAAATCATGCCTCAAGGTTCATGCGTTCTTGTTATTCTTGTGACGACGGTGTTTATGCTCTGAGAAATAAATCTGCAATATTCTTTCTCTTTGACCGTTATCGCTAAATCACTGTATCGCAATAGCACTGTGCCAGAACACCTGTTACTCATTACTTAATTGTGTCCCTAAATCAATCCAGCATCGTGCATTTTTCACTGCAGCAGTCAGACATTTCAAGTTTTGTATTCACGTGTCCGAACTGTTTCATTTTCAACCCCCTTCTTTCCATGCTCAGTTAAATTCTAGAACTACCTGATCCATCTTTTCACGATCATTTACTACAAAACATATTTGTATATGAGCACTTGTAGTAGTTTTTTACACCTTTTTCTGCTGATTCCAGCGCTTATGTAATAACCCCCCCCCCCCGAACGTTCATTGAGGAAATGAACTAAACATAAGTAAAATATACGTACGTTTGCTCTTTTTTTCCGTTTTGAGGAAGCTGCTTTTATCGTAAAAAAAGAGCAAATGTTACCACCATCACTAATTGAAGACCTTTGTGAACTGCAGAAAAAAGGGCTTAAATAGATTTTTTTTCTAAGGCACCTCTTGTGGTGAGCATAGTAAACAGTTTCGGCCTTCACATTTACCGGCAGAAAAAAATGGCTTTCAGGGCTTATTTTTAAATTTATGATTTTTCTCATTTCGTTCTGTGCAAGTGTTCAGCGCACTTGTTCTTCCTGAAGTCTTTTCACCCAGAAATTCTGGGGACTTGATTCGAAGTGGCCACTTAGGAGCCATTACGGCTTTATTGTTAACGGAGGAGAAAAATTAGGGCCGTCTTGTTGGACTGAAGCATAGAAATGCAGTTGCCAGGACAAACGCTAATTCTCTTCGACTTCCGTGCGTACACGCATGAGGCGGAACGTGTGAAAGTCTTTCTAAGCTTCTAGCCTCATTGGGTAATTATTTATTTTCGTCAAAGTGTCTTTTATTTGAAGGCATGTGCATCAGCGCTCCCCTTGCTCTTCAATGGCTGACGCAGACAGGAGCGCTGCTGCCCTCGATGTACAGTGATAAACAGGAATATTCGCTAATTATTAGAGAGATTTAGCATACCGTGATCCGCGATCCGCCACCGTGACACTCTACCGCTCGTGGGCGGGGCGTTCAAGCTGATTGGTTCCGATGCGCCAGGCCAATGGGCTGACATCAAGTATGTGGCGCCATCTATCGGCATCAAAGTGATCTGGGCATGCGCAATGGAACGCGCGGTGGCGGTCCACGGTAGCGGATCGCGGATCACGGTGTGCTAAATCTCTCTATTGATTGACTCCTGTTTATCACTGTGCATCGAGGGCAGCAGTGCTCCAGTCTGCGTCTGCCACTGAAGAGCAAGGGGATCGCTGATGCACATGCCTTCAAATAAAAGACACTTTGACGAAAATAAATAATTACCCAATGAGGCTAGAAGCTTAGAAAGACTTTCACACGTTCCGCCTCATGCTTGTACGAACGGAAGTCGAAGAGAATTAGCGTTTGTCCTGGCAACTGCATTTCTATGCTTCAGTCCAACAAGACGGCCCTAATTATATATATACATATATAGATAGTGATGATTATACACGCTAGGCCGCGTGCTAGTACCTAGCAGATTACCAAGATTATTTAAAGATAACACTTTATGCTAACAGCATCGTTTCTAATTCATGGAATTACCTTGCGAGAGCTGTGCGGTATCCTAAAAGCTGTGCCCTGGTAAGTTTTATAGTTTGACTGCGGTGTTTCCTCGTGCAAGTGCCTGGCATTGTTGGTACCCGCGTGAATGCCGTTGACTGTTTAAAGGAAGCGTTCTTATATTTTATAACAGTCTTCAAATATTTCACCTGACACGCCCCGAAGCACTGGCCGACACGTGCTCTAAGACACTTTTGTGCATAGACTTTTATTGTGTTTTCGCACTTGCGCATAAGTGTGGGCAGGCAATGGGCATGTGTGTTCCTTTCTCTATACTGCTGCAGCCATAGTGCATATTTTCTATTCGTGACTTAATGTTTGCGAAAGCAATGATTCACTGCTCTTCCACCCAACAGTTGCGAGCCTAATCCAATCGAATGGTGTAGTAAGCATCCGAAAAGTATAACGTCGAAGCTTCTACCGTACATGAGAAACCAAGTGGCTTCCATTTCAGCGCGATGCCAGTCGACTTCTCTGCTACAGGAAATGTTGCGGAACCCTCGCATTCTTGTTTCTTGCCGCCGAATAGGCAATATGGCGGCCGCTGAATATCGTTTGGTTGGCGATGGTAAAGCATTCTACAGAAATCGTGGTTCGTGCGCTCTGTATTCTAACGCTTTGTTCTTCTCTGAACCAATTATTATTATTATTATTATTATTATTATTATTATTATTATTATTATATTATTGAGTCACAATAACAGCAGTAACAGTAGCAGGCCCGTGCATTTTCTTTTCCCTCTTCCTTTAGTCGCAACAACAACAGGTAGTGCGTCTTTTTTTAGCCAAAGACGTACTTAAATAAATATGAGTCTTTAATGCAAAGTCCCTTTGAAAGGAGCTATCGCAGCTATTATTACGGCGAAAGGTTGAAAGTCTCACCTAATTTTATTAAATGTGATTTCCAAAACGTTTGACCGATGCTACCATTCCTATGATTTAGTTAGCTAGTTAGTTGTTATGATTGCTGTTACTCTTAAATACCAGTGATGCTGGTAGCGACAGACGCTAAACATTTCTGCGGTAAGAAGGAAGGAGGGTTTGGTTTGGTTTGTAGGGTTTAACGTCTCAAAGCGACTCAGGCTATGAGAGACGCCGTAGTGGAGGACTACGGAAAGTTTGTCCACCTGGTGTTCTTTAACATGCCCTGACATCGTGCGGCACACGGGCGAATTGCTTGATGCATGCAGCGAAAAGCTGCCGCCGAGGCGTCTTGCATTAGCAAAATCAAAAGGAGAAAACATGCTTTGAAAAATTCACCACCGCGTAGATGACACAGAGTGCCGTAAGAAGCTGGCACCTGGCAATCATCCTTGTCGAAATCTTGCTTCTCTGTCTTAAATTTCAATACGATTGTTACATACACAGCGGATAAGCAGCTTTTTACTCGGAGAACAGAATAATGAAATCCCCTTGCACCATCTAGGATGTCACAATCGAAAACAAAGGCTTTGATCCTCGTGCAGCTTTTCAAAGCTTTGGGGCAGTTTTTTTGTTCCTAAGCCTTGCAAGTGCTTATGCAGGGGTTGTGTGCGGGCATCAACATAGTTGTTATCCAGACAGCAGAAATTGAACGAGAAAGGGATCCGGATGTTGGAACCAAACATTTGACAAGTAAAACTTACGCCTTTTTGGCGCTGCAGTTCACTGTGGTAAGTTAAAAAAAAAATAAAGAAAATGGATTGGGAAACAATCGTCAAGAAGAGATTGTACAGTGGGTTTGAAAGGCCGGTATATGTTCGCGCTTAGAGTGAAAGAGCAACTTCACAGTGTAAACGAGACAGCTGCGACAATCGTGATTATTGTATTTCTATATATCGATTTGAATGCACATAACAGCATGTTGTCTCTTGTACGGGGGATAGGGGGAGTTTTGCTCAAGTGCGCTTGATTTTTCCTCGTCCTGTAAGTCCTGCTTTTGATGATACCATTTTTGCTTATCAAATTGCATACGGTTTTATTCTCGTGTTTGAGCACTTGAGGTTTTGTTTTCGCGCTAGACTACTAAATGAAACCACCGCGGCAGGGGTGCAAATATTGGCTCAGTTTTATTTTGCCCCCATAGCAGTGTCACCGTCAAAGGTAAAAAGGTTTCATGCGTAAGATCAGTTGCTGACCCATTGAGGTGTGTCTGATTCTTCGTGACCCTATGAACCATATCACGCCAAGCTTTCCAGTCATCCAATAACTTTTAAATATCCCACAGATTCAGCTGCAGTGCCTCGAGAATGCCAACTAAACATCTCATTCAATGTTTAGCCCTTCTCCGTCCATCAATCTTTATCACCATCAATGCTTTCTCCAGTGACTCCTCTATTCGCACGAGATGCCCCACGGAGCTGAGCTTTAACTTTATAATTTTACTTTCCAGTGAACAGTCAGGGCTTCTGTTTGCCAGTATCGACTGATGTGATCTTCCGTCTCCACTAGAAACTCAAAAGTCTGCCAGCGTCACGATTCAAAAACATCAAGTTTTCGGCGATCTGCTTTTTTCACAGTCGCTCTCACATTTATACATCGCAACTGGAACATCAGTAGCATGGATTATCAGGATCTTGCTTAGCAGTGTGATGTCTGATCTTTATTACGTGGTTCAGGCTAGCCATGGCTCCCTTTACCAGAAGCAGGCGCCTATTAATTTCATGATTACTGTCGCCTTCCGAGGTAATATTGGTGTTCAAGAACAGAGAATCCGCCTCGGCTTCCGCTTATTGTTACTGTGTGCTCCAGGACTTGATAGGCTAGGACGTTCAGTTCTTAATAGTCAGTTAAGACCAAACTTCTCACTTTTACTTCACGCGCCTCACGAGCCTCTTGAGTTCTCTTTCACTTCCTGTAACTCAAGTGGTGTCATTCACATACCTAAGGTTGTTTATCGGTTTTCCAGCAATCTTCACTCCAGCTGAAGACTCGTCCAGTCCGACCTTCCTCATGATGCTCCCAGCTCCCAGGCAGAAAGACAGTGTGTAGCCTAATTTCACTCCTTTCTCGTCAAGAAACCAATAAATAATGCAATTATAAGTTCAGACTATAGCCTCTTGACATTGAATACATGTTCCGTATTGCACTATTTGGAACATATCAACACCCCCAAGGCAAATCAAAATAAATTTCAAAAGCTATAAAAGCGCAAAACTATGCCACTCTTCGGTAGATTCTCACACGTGGCGTCAGAGGTTGATAACACTTTATTTTGAATAAATGTGAAGGATTGAGGAAAGTTAGCAATCTCATGCCGCAGGCCTTGGAGACATTTGGCGACGCCGGCCTATTCGATGGCAGCGTATGGCCTGTGCGGGGTGATCTCGGAGGCCATATAGTACGGGTCATCCTGGAACTTAGCTTAACACAAGGTGATTTAGAGGAATCAAAGAAAACTAATTAGGGAGTCTATAGTATATGTCTACGAACGCATCAGACGCAGTGAAGCATAGTGCATAATAATTGGTTTAAAGGAAAAGAAATGTGCGCGACATCGCTTTATAAGACACTTGGACAGCGCCATAAAGGAAAGAAACTGATTTATTTATAGGAAGGGAAAGGCACGGTAACTGTCTCACTTGCTTTCTGTGGACACCGCAACCGCGCCGTTGGGGAAGGGAGGAAGGTGGGAGTGATGGAAAGAGAGAAAGAGGAGTCGTAGTGGAGGGCTACGGAGTAATTTCGACCACCTGGGGATCTTTAGCGTAAAGAACGTGGTATCGAAAACGGGAAGAGAGAGAGGCGTGCCGAAGTGGAGGGCTGCGGAGTAACTTTGACCACCTGGGGATCTTTAACGTGCGCTGACATTGCATAGCACACGGACGCCTCTTCGTTTCGCCTCCATCCGAGCGCAGCCGCAAGCGCTTGGGTTCGATACAGGGTTCTCTGGTAAGTAGTCAGTTATCTTAAACACTGTGCCATCAAGTCGGGGAATCCCTATTTCAATTTATCTGATAAGTACGCGACATTGTTTTTTTTGTTTAATAGGTTTCCTTCACATACCGCTGCAGTCTCCCGGACTCACATATCTCTTATCCTCGATAAAGAACGCTAACGATCTCTCCTTATGCCTGTTTTTAAAATTCAGCTCCAGGGCTGAGCGTTGGGGTAACTAATATTAAATAGGATAAGAACTATGCGAATCGTCAGAAAAATCTGTGCAATGTGACTTTTCTCTGACAGGGAGGACGTGGTCAGAGACAGGCATGCAAGAGCTTTGAGTAATACCGATTACATAGACGCGCTCGCTGATATGGCGTGCTTTGACGATAACGCTGGCAATTTGGTTCAATTCGTGATGTAGCGATTCCGTTGGAGAAGCTTTGTCATTCAAAATTATATATATATATATATATATATATATATCATCATGGGCTGCGAAATTTTATTCTGTATTTAAATACAGATTTGTGATGTATTTTACGAGCACATTCCTTTGTTGTTAATCATGTACATTTTCTGTTTTGGTCATTTGTCGCCACGCATGCGAATGTGTAATGTGAACGTCTAGTCAGTAATAAAACGTTTCTAAACATCCTTATAGAGACGTCAGTGGACACAGACGGGGCATACCTTACACGGGATTTTGGGCATTGAAAATGCTTATACATAGCTTCAGGCTTCCAGTTGAGTGGATTGTTATGCATGGTAATGAATTTGCCGCCACGTGTCAACGCTGCTCCTAACATGAGCCCATTAGACTATTTACTTTCATGAACAGTGATGTCCGCATATTTCTTCCTGATGTCCACACATTGATTCCCTTCGTTGGAGTGCCTAACGGGACGCAGTCGAACAGTCAACAGTACCTCTTGCTGGGCTAGTTGCTATAACAGTGTTTTAACAAACATAAAAACAGTACTTAATTTTACACAAACCACATTCAACCTGTCCTGTTCGTCTTTCTGTGTGGTTTGTGTACCCTTTTGCGCTGTTTGTACCATTGTTAACTCAGTCTAACAGCACCGAGGACATATGGGAAGTATTCAGTACACACTTTATGCAGTTATAGTTAACTGAAGGTATAGACAGGGCAAGTTTGTACTGAGCTCTGCGTTTGTTTTGCTCATGTCCTGCTCGCATCCCTGAAGAGCACCGCGAGACTCTAGGCGGTCCTTCGGGTAACAGTTTAGGGTAAGAATTCCACTGCAGATCCAGATGCGATTCCGATCATATCGCAGAAGCCCTTCTTTGCAATAATACAAGTGCACCTGTTGTCAAGGATGAATGGGTTCCCATCTGACGGAGACAGATCAGGAACATTTAGTGAGAGTACAGTCACACTTCTCTTAAAAAACGGCGGTGAATCATGTCACACGAAGACACTGAGGGCCATGTCATTACTCAACTGCGATTACAAGATATTTGCTGAAATTCAGGCGCACCGCATAACAGCATTTCTACCGGAATTAATCAGCAATGCTTAAATAGGCTGTGTGTCAGACCGCACAATCTTTTCTTCTCTGGCTCTAACCCTTCATCTGTTTATGTTTGTTACACATACACAAATATCGGGCGCTTTTTTATCCTTAGACCAGGAAAAGGCATTTCATAAGTACTTACTACAATAACTACTCACTGTTTATTTATTTTCGTTTATTAGAACACACCTCAAAGGCCCCCGGTGTGGGGATCTTCTTCTTCTTGAATGCTTTGGCTTTCCGGTGCATCTGACAGATGTTCTTCAGGCGCTATTGACAGATTAAGAAGCTTGTCTGGTAGTCGAGTCCAGTCCACTGATCCGATAGCCGTCATTAGTGGAATACGGCAAGCACGCCCACTCACATCTTTCCTCTTCGTGCTTGAATAGAGCCTTTATTGCAGCAGATCCAAAACTATATCAATGCGTGGTTTCCCTCTCCCATGTCACGGTGAGGTATGAGTTCCAGCATATACTGATGAAATGTCTCTTTTCAGAAGGAACATTGACTGTTATATATTTGTGCGTCTTTGTTATGCATATGGCTGCTTGTTAGGTGGACGCCTCATTCAAGAAAAAGGAAAAGCACTGCGTTTAGGGGCTTTCAGTGAAGACTTTCCTGAAGGTGTCGTCTGGGTAGATGGCGTGAAAGTAATGGATGTTACATTCATGGCGTGTGGTGAGGTAGCTCGCATCACCTGGATAGAAAGAAAACATAAATCTGAGAAACCGGTAGAGGTAGCCGAGACATTCTACCTTCCTTTTTCTGAGCGGGCATACGTAATAAAAGCTGTATTGTTGTGCCCCATTTTACGTAGCCAATGTGGGTCGCCCTCCTCGCATAGTTCTGCAGTGGTTAGCTACTGCTTGTAGATCGTTGCTTTGGAACGAGAAGTATGATAGTGTTTACAGGGCGCTCGCCCGTTTACCAACAAAGATTGCGGTTTCAACGTCCAATACTTAGAAATATTGATGACGGGTGTTTGATTTATTTATTCATTAATTTATGTTACACCTAAAGGCCTTCCAAAGAAGGGTATTACATGGGGGGGGGGGGGGGTGATACTATTGTAATAGGCACGATACAATTATCAACAACAATTACAAGAAATAATAAATATTGTAACAGATGTTACACAGAAAGACTGCTGTGGCCGCTGAGCGAGGGCACCGAGACAGTTGAACCAGCGAACGAGAGCCCCAGAAAGGGGGCCCACACTTCAACGTCGTCTACTTCGTCCGATTGTGCTCCTTGTTCTTCTTCACCATTAATGCACCTGTCACTGCCCCCTCCTCTGGAGCATCGCCCCGATGCGGTGCTACCGTCCGACAGAAGAGCGGGGATAAAAAGCTTAGAAGAGTGACAGTTCGCTCGTAGTATGGCTACTTTCGCACTACAATATTATACTTTATATACATAATCGCGGATGTATAATACCGAGGCAATTAACTTATTGAGTTATTAGCCACTTGAGGGGGCCTCTCGCCGTCTGTTTCGAATGGCGGCGTGTAAAGGCCCGGCGGCTGAGAGATTATCAGCGTTTACCATCTACATTCCAAAATCGCTGAACCGACTGATAAGCACATTACGAAACTCTCACATTAAGGAAACGACCCCCGCAGGAATATGTGAATGCAGAGTAGTGCAGCGAGGTGTTCTCCACTTAAATAGAGACACTTGAAAGCGCTGCACAAATTTTCGCATCATTAATAAATGATGAAAATAGTATGGAAATTAAATACCTCTGCGACGATGAGCGCAGGATGGTAATGATTCACGGACTTTTTCGAACCCAGCTACTTTAAGTTAGTGGTACCCGGAGCAATTCTAAGATATGTGTAAACTATGTCAGGATAAGGCAGGTCTGGTACATATAATATGGACGTGCTCAGAAATAAAAAAAAAATATAAATGAACCGACAAAAATGGAAGAGTTTTGGGAGACTCTACTGCTGAGCTCACTACCTGAGACTCAGCTAGATGTAATCCGACTGGCCGAACATGCCTCCAGGGTCCAAGGGCTCCAGGCCACTGTGGAGGCGGAAATTAAATGTTGGAAATTAAAGTTTTTACCTCCAGCACCACCTGCTTTCCGCAACATTAAGTTTGGCACCGGGCATCTCGGAGAAGGTGTCAAAGATCAGCAAAAACGACATGTAACTTTCCGTGTCTAGTAAAAACTAGATGTCGAGTTTATAAGCTGATATAGAGTCTCCTGACCAAGCGGGGGGGGGGAATATTCGGACGCAACTTTTTCAGAGAATTTTATTTTCCATATTATATACAAAACTGAAGTACAATTTTTGACAATTATTGGTCTGATAAACACTCAGTCATGTACTTACACTGAATATATATCTCATACAGGTTGTTTGCAACAATAACAATTGTGTAGGATTCGGACTCATGCCAGTCAAAACCACAGGCTTACCTCCCTAGAACGGAAGGACAGGTGCGGTCACTCTGCCATTTGGTTCATAATTGGTTCACAGGAAGGGAAAGGCGCAGTATCTGTCACAGGTTCTCTGTGGACACCTGAACCGCGCAGTAACTGAAGGGATGAAGCTGGGATCGAAAGTGGAAAGAGAGAAAGGGGAGCCGTAGTGGAGAGCTATGGAGTAATTTCGACCACCTGGAGATCTTTAACGTGCGCTGACATCGCACAGCACACGGACGCCACTTCATTTCGCCTCCATCGAAACGCAGCCACCTCGGGGGACCCAAGTACTCTGTTACAGTACAAAGATGTTGAGTAGAGGGAATTTATTGTCTTCCACACACATAAGCACTTGTAATATATATACACACACACGCACTGTAGTACATACATGGGAGGACAACGAAAGGTGCGATACTATCTTCCACACACATAGGTACTTGTATATACACACACACACGCACTGTAGTACATACATGGGAGGACAACGAAGGTGCGATACTAGCGACAATCACATTAATAGTTATTCCGTGTTCATCAATACCTACAGAACACAAGCTCAAAAGGAATTACAATGCTAAACTTAATGACAGATGATTAAATCTCTCAAATCAAGTACCAGACACGCATGGAACCGAATCCACAGACTTATAGTTGCAGCATGCCATGTTAGAATGTGCGCGTATGTAAACTGATGTTACTCAAGAGTTTCTGCATGCCTGTGCCTGGCCAAGCCCCACTTATAACAGAACATACTCGCATAACATAATTTTTGCTACGACTCGCATACCTCTTGTCATTTCATACCTCTTTCAGATTCTTAACGTATTTTAAGTTTAAAAAAGTGTTACATGCTCCCTGCAACAGATCAGCTTGAAGCTTCTTTTTGAGAATATGGAAAAACAGAGATACGTGATGTTTTTGTAGAGAAGGCTATATTGGCCACAAACGAGTTTCACCGGAAGGGGGGGGGGGGGGGGGGAGGCACAGAGCCTTTACATAGCAACCGCCACAACTGGCGGAAGCAACCAGAGAAGTCTCTTCTTTAATGGAAGAACAACATGCTAGACATAGTGAGTAGTGTATTTTAATTCTCCTCTAGCCTGAGGATAATAGTAGTGTCAAACGCACATGTCGGGCGAGCGTGTACTTAGCAATGGACAGCATTAGATTCGACTACATTAGTAGAGTGTGCTTCAATAGTACGCTATAACATGAGATTGCACTTGATTGTATTGGACAGGTTTGCATTGCATTGGGCAGAATTGGTTGAATTGTATTTCACTGAAATGAACTGCACTAATTGGACTGGATTTGATTAGACTGGATTGGTTTAGATTAGATTGCATTAGTCTGGATTGGATTGGAATACACTGGATTAGATTGGATTGGAGAGGAGTAGGCAGCCCAGCGCCCGGTACACATGCTTTGGCTACGTATATCCTAGCCTAGCTGAGCTAAGCCACGGTCAACCAGTTATTATTATTATTATTATTATTATTATTATTATTATTATTATTATTATTATTATTATTATTATTATTATTATTATTATTATTATTATTATTATTATTATTATTATTACCATTATTCTGTGAATTTTGTGCTGTTGGACAGGGTTGATGAAATTAATGACCTTGGCGTACGTTTTGACCGCACCCTCAGCTTCTCCTCTCATACTAAACGCATTGCTCAGCTGGCTATGCGGACACTCGGATTCGTTTGCAGACTTCCGAGAGAGTTCCGTACCCCACTTCCATTCCTAAAGCTGTACCTGTCCATATGCTTGCCGCTTTTGGAGTACACATCGGTTGTTTGGAGTGGCACGTGTAAATCGAACTGCGATAAGGTTGACAGAGTACAGCAAACACATTTTACGGATATTTCAATATCGCTTTCCTTGCTCAACTTCCTCCTCTCGCTCCACCTAGAGTACCCCATTGATTCTTCCTTCTCTTAACCGCCGTCTTGTCAGAGTAGATATAATTTTTCTGTACAAGCTCCTTCATGGCCACAGTATGTGCCCTCAGCTCTTAGAGTACATCCATCTGCGCGTTCCGCGAAAGAGCATGAGGGAATTCAGGCCGTTTCAAGTTTCCCCGTTTCTTCATTCCCATACCCCTCTTCATAGCATGCGGATGCTGTTTAACTCATTTTGTCTTCACCTTGACATCTTCCAAAACTCGCTCTCTTCATTTATATTGGACGTTCGTAGCAAAAATAGCGGACTATCTGCGTAGCGGACTGTTTGTGCCGTCAAGCCGTTGGTTCAGGTACCCATCGCTGCACAGGGTGCGCTTTGAGCCGCCTGGCCGCAAATACGGTGAAAGCGTGTGAGGAATATACCCAAACCCCTGTCGGGGAGACTAAAGGTAGCAACCTTTGGATGGGTAGCATTTTCTCAGGAAAAACGAATATCCGACGCTCCTTTGAAGCCGGTAATGGTAATCCGCGCCCAGATTTCAAAGTTGGATCGCTGCCCAGCGACATCACAACGGCTTCAATATCACAACAGCGACTTCACATCATCGGCTCACGACAAAGCAGGGATCGAACGCCGAAGCTAACATGCAATATGATGACACGAACAAGTGACCACGAAGCTGCTGTTAACGGTCACAGGGTTAGCGCCTTACTGGACATCGTAGCCAACTATTCAGTTTTCAGTTGATAGTTTGTCTGCTAGCTCAGGAATTTAACGTCCGCTTTGGAGGCCCGGTAATTCGTACCGCAGGACCTCATTACTCTATTGGGCCGATGAACTGCAAGAGAAACTTTAAAATGACTTACTTACCCACAGCTTCGTGGTCCTACAGCAGTGTTCGCGTGACGTGATTTACGGCACGGACTTTCTCATTGAACATAGGCTGATTACTGACCTGCGATTCCAGCTCGTCACGATCTTGACAGACAAAGCCATACTTTATAGCACGTGGTGATCGTTTACCACCTTGAATGGTCGATCGTATAGGTGCGGACGGAATTTTTAAGGGGCCCAGACGATCGCGAGACACTCTCTCTTGGACGTTGAGTAATTAACTTTAGCTTTTGAGAGGGACCTGCTAGCATAGTCGATTACTGTCTCCTGTCCGGTACTCTACTGAAAGAGAACGGCGTCTAGCCGATACTGCTTGAATCGATGTGTAATTAATTGCGATGTAGTGTAATTCAGTCCAGAGGAATGTATAAGGAATTTCTGCTGCAGGTAAATGGGATTTGTGGCACGGGCAGAGGCTCTTTATTTTTCTTTCCTTTTCATGCCTCAACATAATATATGTAGGTAAATGGTAGGTGAGTAGTGTAATGATTTTTACAATGCCAAAACATTTCATTGCGTGGGAAAAGTTTTACACTTTAAAATTATTTGAGGACATTCAGCTATTAATTTTCAATACCATTAAAGTGCAAGCTATAAATTAGTTGCTGCGAAGACATTGTATACGACTGCACATGGGTGGTGTCATTTCTGGCAAGAAAGTTTGTGAGGATAAGTTCTTTATGACTGCAAATATTGCGCAGTGACATAATCTAACGCGAAGCAAAATTTGAAGGTTAATTGCAAAGCAGATACCATATAAAACTGTCCCGATAAAAATGGAACTAATTTTACCACACAACTATAAATATTTATTTATTCCCGAAATAAACACCGAGATTTAAGCCCGTATGAAGCTATTTTACTACCTTGTTAGAAACAACGTGTTTGTTCGGGAGACAGCAGTAGCTCTTAGAAGAAAAGTGTTTTTCATGGGCTACCCGTGAATTACATTGCTCTAGGGGTATTATGTAATATTTACTGTACCAATTAGCTACTGAGAAGATTTCTTAATCAGAAGTTAGAGAATTTCTCTGTACTACGGATACAGAGAAGCCTTCAAGAGCAAAACAAGAAAAAGTGCACATGGGTTCAGCGCATCAGAGCGACATCGACTATGACGGATGATTTAGTGGTGGGCTTCGGTGTTGCGATTGCGGTGTTATGAAGCACATCAGGTGACATGTTTTGCGTTGATACGGCGTCTAACGAAAGCACCGCTTCCTTTAGGCCCCACGCGACAGAGATTCTACCGCACTGAAGACCGACTTATGATGTCTTTACCTATCACTGCATACTCGATATGGACAAGCAATTTTAACGGAGCGTAGGGTGATAACCTGTTCAAAGTTTTTTACAAGAGGCAAATGGATAAACAAAAGCGCACAGGAATCACAAAACAAATAAAAACACGCTTTTACAGGGGCGGCCATAATGTTACGGAGCACTTTTCTCGTGTTTGAATTTTACTCATTGCTTCTTTGGAAAAGATAGGGTGGTTTAGTCATGTCCACACGTCTGTGAACCAGTGGCTTGTGCTTATATATGTGCAAGGTATTAAGAATGGATGGGTTACGTGTGACAACATATTCTATTTCCGAGACTTGGTCCGTATTATTATGGCCGGGACTCTATACTATACGCCGCACGCGCGCACGTCACTCACTGCTGGCAGGCACAAGAGGCAGATATATGCACACTTAGTAGCACCGCAATGTGACGACTGTGCTCGATCTCGAGGCCAACAGCCATGGGAAATATATAAAGTTATTATAGAATTTTAGGAAATTTTTAGGCAATTTCAGAGGTCAAGGCACCGACGAAGTATGTGACATGGCAGCCAATGACAGGAGGGTGAAGGGGGGCAATTCCTGGCCCTACGGGGCAGGGACTACAGTCACTGAAAAATTTTCAGAATACAGCAAAGGTGCCCGCGGGCGCCATTTTTCTTCCAGACCGCCGGGCCCGGCCGCTGTCTGAACGGCGAGTGACCGCATTCGTAGGTTTGGAACGTGTTTTTGTAGCTCAGCAAAACGGGAAGGCTTTGTAAAGCTTATTCAGAACAGTGCCAACACTGATTGTGCTGTCGCTAAATTTAATACCGTAGTCAGCAATCGAGGGGATAAAATAAGTGTGTGGGTGTATCGGCGAAAACTGCAGGTCGCCTGCTATTGCAAATCCCCGGCCCTTTGAATGGACTTGTTTTCTACGCGCAGTGCTGGGGTGTTAAAACATTATAAAATGACCGGGTGTGAAATAGCATGCGATCGAAGGTCGCAGGAATATGTGTGTATATTGTTAAGTCGTGGAAAATGCCGTCCATCGGCGCCGCGGGGCCGGACATGGTAAAACACGGAGCGAGGTGCGGATCGGTACTGAGTTGAAAAAATTTTATTTCCAGTAATATACAGGAAATGGGCCTCGGGCGAAAAGCTACAGCGATAGATTGAGAGATGCCCGAGGCCCAGTAATGGCAGAGCAACAGGACGTGTGACGTTAAGGCGAAGATATACATATATAACATGAAAATTATGAAGCACAGAAAGAGCACATATATACAAATGAAACAGCAAGTTAAAAAACAGCACAGTATATTAACGATCCACAATAGTGTAACAGTATGCACGAAATATGGCAAAACGTATTAAAAATGAAGTGACTATTCTTGTAATAATGTATAAGGCAAGGAACGGAAAGTACAGTGCGGAATTGATAAAATATAGCTTAAAGTCCTTAATTGACGCGGTAAAGATGTTTGGGTTGTGTATGCTCTGAAACGATGAATCGCTTTGTAAAGCAACATAAAGTAAAGCAGCAGATTCGCCGAGACATCGTAAACAAACTAACATACAATTTATCACCGTCGCTGTGCCAAGAACGTCAAGCAGGCTTTGTTGAAGCATATTGTTTTGCGCGGTTGTTTTTTTTTTTGAGGGGGGGCGGAGGAGAGGGGGGGGGGGTGCGCCATCATTAAGCGAACCTAAAGCACTGGTATCTCCCATTTTCAGCGTGAAAAAAAACATGGCTTAACATATCATCGCTATCACCGAGCGGTTGTATTGTACTTTTCATTGTTTCATGGTATCGCCTGATGTTTCATCGCCGTACACCTTGCGCCGCCAGTTTGCCAGAACCTCGCTCATTAACTGCAGTAAAAAAATGAAATGGCATCAACATCGTACGTTAATGGTTGACACCCATTGTTCAGAAGCCGGCAGCTGCGAACACAAAAAGAAATATGGTTTCTTGGTTTAGTTTATGGGGTTCAACATCCCCAAGCTACTCAGACTATGAAACACTGTAGTGGAGAGCTCCAGAAATTTCCACCACCTTAGTTTTTTTGACGTGCCACTATAAATAAATAACTAATAAATCTGTGCATAATGCTTTGTGTAGGTTTACATTAACAATAAAAATAAACACGAAGAGGTGCGTGCGGTCATCGATCATCGCCGATACGCTTTCATGCACGAGTAGAGTGTGTGATATCGCACAACTGAATATAGATGTATCTGCTGGCAGCTGGTTAGAGATTTACCTTACTGTGAGAGTAGTTTTTGCAAAATTCCGTAAGTAAAACGGATGCTGCATATTCCTGTGATGGAAGGTAAACACATATACTGCGTTGGAAGGTAAACATGATGCGATCAGGCGCACCATGTTAACGCTGAATATTTCCTGCGCTTCTTTCGCGGCTAAACGAAAATAACCTGGAACCAATGAACCAGCGTATCTAGCGCAAGAAGGTAATCCTTGAGGCACGAATTTTCGCCGGTCGGCTCTCTGAAGCCACACAGATCACCAATGCATATCACTTTTTTCGTTCAGGCACAGAGAACACACCTTTCCTAAATCAGGGCTGGTGCCGCACCCAAAAGCACATCTCTGACGTGTACACTGCTAGAAACAACCGAAAAAAGATGAACTCCAACATGACACGTATTCCGCGCGCGCGCTTGGAAGGGATATGGCGACATGAGGTACGTGACGCTCATCAGCCAGGTGTTGAGCCGGCGGCGCGCGGAAAACGAATGCGGTACTCTGAAGTTTTCCAGTGACTCTAGCTGGGACGGTAGGTACACGCCGCTCGCGGCGGGGTCTAGTCAGCCAGCGAATTTTATCTGTTGTAGGCCGTCATTGCACTCGCCACTGCTTCGGTGGTGGACGACGGCTGTAGCGGCGTGCGTCTTTTTCTCCTTCTTCTTTTTCCTTTCTGCTCTATTTTCTCTTTTGTTGTTGTTGTGGCTGTAGGAAGAAGGAAAAGAAAATGCACGGGCCTGCTACTGGCTCTGTCGCTTAGCCACCTCTGCAGCATCGTTCAGACAGATTAAAAATTGATTAATTTATAGGAAGGGAAAGGCGCAGAAACCGTCTCACCTGACTTCTGTGCACACCTCAACGGCACCGTAAAGGGAGGAAGGTGGGAGTGAAAGTGGAAACAGAGAAAGAGGAACCGTAGTGGACGGCTACGGAGTAATTTCGACGTGCACTAAGATCGCAACAACACACGGACGCCTCTTCGTTTCACCTCCATCGAAACGAAGAGGCGTCCGTGTGGTGTTCGATGTCAGCACATGTTAAAGATCCCCAGGTGGTCGAAATCAGACAGAAAGAAACTGGAGAAGAAAGAAAAGGAGGAGGGAGAGAAAGACGCGCACAGCAACAACAGCCGCCGTCCACCCACGAAGCGGTGGCGGGTGCGATGACGGCCTAAAACATAAAAAATTCGGTGGCAGGCTAGCCCCCGCTGCAAGGGGCGCTTACCTACCTGTCCCAGCCAACTCCCAGCCCCATCAGGGGAAACCTTCTACCCCTGCACGATGCAGCGGAGGTGGCTCAGCTACAGAGCCCGTTGCAGGCCAGTGCATCTTAACGCGGTAGCGTTGAGCTCGTGTCGCAGAAAAGCCGGTGTCGTCGGCGTCGGCGGCGTTGGCCGTGAGCGATAAATCACGGCATGCACTTCGTAAATAAACAGCAACTTCGAAGATGGGCTGGGTGGGAATCGAACTAGGGTCTCCGAAGTGTGAGACGGAGACGCTACCACTCAGCCACGAGTTCGATGTTTGAAAGCGGTACAAAAGCGCTTCTAGTGAATGCGGTGTTGCCTTAGAAACGTGCCGTAGAACGTTATACTGCGGTGTATATTGGTAATTACGAGCATGTTACTTACAGAAGTCGCAGTTACACGAGTAGCGAAGTACGTTTCCGCTACATTTCTTCTGCGCTCTGCGCACATGCAGAGCCATCTTGCGGCAAGCACAGAAGAAACCCTCCTCGCAAGGTGCGGCGCGGCCCCGACACGTGGCGCGCCACTCGCCCCTGACGTTTCGCCGTGCACCCTACCGGGTTGTAGAATCAAGCGTCTTTCCTTTCTTTAGATCATCAACTTCGTTCACCCGCTTCTCCCCTTCGGGCCGCGCGGGCACCGGTGCGAGGATGCCCCGATAGCCTTGCGTTTAATAAGTTTTCTCGCTCTCTCCCCTTCCAACATCCAGCGTGCGTCACTCGAACAGTGGTGTTTAGGCGACGCGGCTCCTCTTCCCGCTCACAGCGCGATTGCTAGGTGCAGCGTCTGATGCCGGACGCCTCTGACGTGATCGCTGCGCCGTAGCGCTTCTGCTGGGAAAGCGTCCCCTGCGATGTGTGCCGAGCTGCTTCCGAGGCGTCAGCCCCATGATCGCGTCCGCCTTCATGGCGCGTCGCTGCCCGGCTTTCTCCCTCCGAGACACCGAGTTCTTTGGTTCGTTCCGCTTGCTCAGGCGCACGTTTCGTTGCCGCGCCGAACGCTGCGTTGCTCGGCGCTCACCGCGTGATTCGTGAGTGCAAATTCCGACGCGGGGCGCCTCATCAGTGATTGCTGCGCCTTAGCGTATTGTCTTACACTCCTTGGCAGGTCGACGGGTGTTGTATTGCATGGCCTTGCGTGCTCGCTCTTGAGACGCGTGTGATGGAAGAGGCGGCGTCTACCAGTGCCGGTAGCGCTTGGCGGTGCGAACGAAGTGCAATAACGCTATCGCGTTCCACTCTTGAAGGCGAAGCTTAAGCGTCCTCCAAATTTTCTTTTCCTTCCTCCTACAGCCACAACAACATCAAACAGACGTTGAGGCGAATGCAGGTATATTGAAGAAAATATCAAGTTATGTGGATACTGGGACCTATTTAAACGGAATGAGGAAATGCGCCCTCTCACGTGGGCTGCGTAAATGGATGGGCTTGCTCTTACTCAGGGATACAATGCCCCTCATTCTATCCAAATCCGAAGACTCAAGTCCACACAAGAAATTCATGCTAAGACCTCGCCTGGAAGAGCAATGGTGGCTGTCATTTGCATCGATAAAAATTGGCTGTGGCTTAGCTTGGTTAAGCCTGGTGATTGCGAAGCAATACGTCGCACTACTATTGTACCGCTTGTGGTTATGGTTGGCTGTGCTATATTCACCATGGTGATGCTCCGGTTATGTTTGCTGTTATGGCTATGGTGACTCTTGACTGTACTATGTTTAGCTATGGTTTTAGCTCAAGTGAGAGATTTCTCCCGTGCTTTCTCTAAGCGTTTATCTCGTTGTTCGGGTGTCTCTTCAGCACGCCGTTTTCTTCGCTGTTCATTGTATTTCTCTCGATACACACGTTCCTTCTCTAGTCGCTGTTGTCGCTCTTCTGGTGTTTCTTGGACACGTCGTTGTCGTCTGCTAGCGTTTCATCGCTCCGAACTGGTAGTGCTGCTAGCAGATGCACGTTCCAAACTATCGGACAAATTCGTACCTTCCTCTCCTGCTTCTGTCGTCGATTCTACTACCGAAGACATTGACCACCTTTTCCACCTAGCTGCTTCTTGCGCTTTCGCTTAGAAATCCGTTTTTCTCGCTCATCTGTCTCTGTGGCTCGCTTTTGCTTCCTCTTTGCAGCCTGCCTAAGCACTTTTAATGTAGGCGGCATCTCATGGCTTGACGAGAGAAGCCGAGTCAGGCCGTAACTGCCACCGCGCAAGGCGACGGTGAGCCCCCGCTCTTACACAGATGGTATGACGTCACGCAGCGCGCAGCGCCACTAGTGAGAGAAGCAGAAGTCAGGCGGTAACTGCCACCGCGCAAGTCGATGGTGCGAGTTGAGCGAGCCCCCACTCTTACAGAGATGGCATGACGTCACAAAGCCAGGTCACGCTAAAGGTCAAGCGTGGCTGCCACCGCCGCGCCTTTTGACGGGCTGAGGTGGTAGCTATAGTATTGCTTCGCAATAAAAACATGACAGGAGTCCTAAAGTAAGAATTGACACACCAAATCTAGTTTTTTATGATGTAAAAAGGGTCATTCGACCGGAGAAGATAATTCTAAATAAAATGACATCATGCGCAGATTATATATGAGTGTCAGCGGCTAGATATTGGCTGTTTCTTTTATATCACCTAAATTTCGCCGGCACTAGTAGGTAGGAGAGTTCAAATGCGTAAAATTAGAAATATAGAATATAGAAATAGAATAACAATATAATGAAGAAACACCAAGGCAAATTAAAATAAATATCGCCATCTGTAAAGGTGCAAGGCAATGTCACTCTTAGGTGAGTTAGACGCGTCGTGAGAAATACATATATTCCCAAGCTGTTATGAGACGCACTGAAGCATGGCGGATAATATTAATAATAATCTTGATAATATTATAATTAAAAGAAAGGCGCAGGATGTGTCACACTTTTGAAGCGAAAGCTTCACTACGCCATGTAGGTTGAGCCATCGGGTATGCACAGCTTTCATTTTCAAGTAACGCTGACAGATTTCTGCGCTTTTCGTTTTGACCAATTCACAATGGAAGCTGAGACAGGTAGGTCACCGCCGACTGTGGCGGGGGCTAGCCTGTCACCAAATATTTATCTGTTGTAGGCCGTCATTACACCCACCACCGAAGCGGAAGCTGAGACAGGTAGGTCACCGCCGCTTGTGGCGGGGTCTAGCCTGTCATCAAATATTTATCTGTTGTAGGCCGTCATTACATCCGCCACCGCTTCGGTGGTGGATGACGGCTGTACTTGTGGCGCGCGTCTTTCTCTCCCTCTTCCGTTTCTCCTCTTTTCTAGCTTCGGTCTGCACGAGGTAGCGGACGTGGCTCAGCTACAGAGCCAGTAGCAGGCCCGTGCATTTTCTTTTCCTTCTTGCTGCAGTCACCGCAACACAACAACAAACGTTGAGGAGGTGAAGGGTGGCAGTTCCTAGCCCAACGTGGCTGGGACGGTAGGTCCACACCACTTGCGGCGAGGGCCAGCCAGCCACTGAATTTTTATCAGTTGTAGGTCGTCATTGCACACGCCACCGCTTAGGTGGTGGACGAAGGCTCTTGCGGCGTGCGTCTTTCTCGCCCTCTTAGTTTTCCTTTCTTCTGTTTTGTATCCTGTGCATTTTCTTTTCCTTCTTCCTACAGCCACAACAATAAGTTAACTGTGCATATCCGATGGCTCGACCTACCTGGCATAGTGAAGCTTTAGCTTCAAAAGTGTGACACATCCTGCGCCTTTCTTTAAATATGCCCCGCCGGGGTGGTGCAGTGGTAAGACGCCCGACTACTGTGCCGGAGTTCCCGGGTTCGAACCCGACCTCGGCGGCTGCGTTTCGATGGAGGCGAAACGAAGAGGCGTCCGTGTGCTGTGCGATGTCAGCGCACGTCAAAGATCCCCAGGTGGTCGAAGTTACTCTGTAGCACTCCACTACGGCTCCTCTTTCTCTCTTTCCACTTTCACTCCCGCCTTCCCCCCTCCCTTATGGCGCGGTTGAGGTGTCCACAGAAAACAAGTGAGATAGCGCGCCTTTCCCTTCCTATAAATGAAGGTTTCAATCCATCCCCTGTTTTTGGGTACAATAAAAGAGCACCACCACCAGGCTCTTGCATTTTCCTTCTTCATACAGCCACAACAAACGTTCACTACGATATGTATAGCAGCCCCGCCGCGGTGGTGCAGTGGCACTGCGCCGGAGTTCCTGGGTTGATTGATTGATTGATTTAGAGGAAGCGAAAGGCGAGGTAACTGTCACTTGTTTTCTGTGGAGACCGTAACCACGCCTTAAGGGAAGAAGGGAAGGGATGAAGGTGGGAGTGAAAGAAGAAGACGTTGGAGCCTTAGTGGAGGGCTGCGGACTAATTTCGACCACCTGGGGATCATTAACGTACGCTCACATCACACAGCACACAGACGCATCTTCGTTTCGCCTCCATCAAAGCGCAGCCGCCGAGGTTGGGTTCGAACCCGGGTACCACTGCACCACCCCGGCGGGGCTTCCTGGGTTCGATCCCGACCGCGGCGGCTGCGTTTCGATGGAGGTGAAACGAAGTGGCGTCCGTGTGCTGTGTGATGGCGCACATAAAGAATTCCCAGGTGGTCGAAATTATTCCGCAGCCCTCCACTACGGCTGCTCTTTCTCTCTTTCCACTTTCACTCCCACTTACTCCCTTTCCTTATGGCTAGTTTCAGGCGTCCGCAGAGAAAGTGACAGATACTGCGCCTTTCCCTTCCTGTGAACGAATTATTAACAAAATTATTATATACATCAGGTCTTTGTGTGACACAAAATTTATGCAGCAGTTGGCTATGTGTTTTGTGAAGCGAAAACCTTCACTGTGAGGCTCGGAGCGGAATTTCGCTTAAGCCGTATGCCACAACCGAGTGATATCTCATAGCCAAGGCCAGCTGCGCAGCCCCGTCGCCAAGCTCTGTCGGCGTTACCTAGCAAGGCTTAAGAGATATGCGACTCATCATTAAAAAAAATTGGAGGACGCTTAAGCTTCGCCTTCAAGAGTGGAACGCGATAGCGTTATTGCACCTCGTTCGCACCGCCCACTCATTCACTCGGTATGCTCTTGAGTCACACAAAGACATAGTTTTCATACTCAACACTTCTGAGCACCACGCAGAAGCATGATTCCTCGGAAGCAGCTCGGCACACATCGCAGGGGACGCTTTCCCAGCAGAAGCGCTACGGCGCAGCGTTCGCGTCAGAGGCGTCCGGCATCAGGCGCTGCACTTAGCAATCGCGCTGTGGGCGGAAAGAGGAGCCGCGTCGCCTAAACACCAATGTTCGAGTGACGCACGCTAGATGTTGGAAGGGGAGAGGGCGAGAAAACTTATTACACGCAAGGGTATTGGGGCATCCTCGCACCGGTACCCGCGCGGCCCGATGGGGAGAAGCGGGTGAGCGAAGATAGTGATCTAAAGAAAGGAAAGACGCTTGATTCTACAACCCGTGAGGGTGCACGGCGAAACGTCAGGGGCGAGTGGCGCGCAACGTGTCGGGGAAGCGCCGCACATTGCGAGGAGGGTTTCTTTTGTGCTTGCCGCAAGATGGCTCTGCATGTGCGCAGAGCGCAGAAGAAATGTAGCGGAAACGTACTTCGCTACTCGTGTAACTGCGACTTCTGTAAGTAACATGCTCATAATTACCGATATACACCGCAGTATAGCGTTCTACGGCACGTTTCTAAGGCAACACCGCATTCACTAGAAGCGCTTTTGTACCGCTTTCAAGCATCAAACTCGTGGCTAAATTATTCATAAGTTTCATGCACAATGTCTCATTAGTGCGTCTAGGTTACAAGCAGCCGAAGTGAAGCTGCTCGCGTATGCAGACGACATCGTTATTTTTACGGTTGACCAGGAGAGTATCACCGAGGCTGTCAAATGTATCCGTGAGTTCTCTCAAGTTACCGGTAGCGGGGTGAACTGGGCCAAGTGCCTTGGGCTCTGGCATGGACAGTGGCCGTCGAAACCAGATCGCTTTGCCAATGTTACGTGGACAGACACACCGACCAAGTACTTGGGCGTCGAGCTGGATGCCTACCGCGAAAGCGAGCATTATTGGAAAGGTTAAATGACCGAACTACGGGAGAGAGCCGAGAAGTGGAAAGGCGCCAACATGTCGATTTTTGCCAGAGCTACTGTATGCAATCTTTTTTTTATCAGCAAACTTTGGTTCGCAATGCAAGTTTTGAGTTGTTCTCGCGTAAACGTACAGAAGTTACACAGGATTTTCGCCGTTTTTGTTTGGGCAGGTAAATGGGAACGCTGCAGCAGGACGAATTTGTTCCGTCGGGTAAAAGACGGCGGTTTGGGACTCGGCCATCTGTTTTTACGGCAGGTGGTCAACCGGTTTTTGTTTTTTCGGGATGCTTCGGACCCTTTCTTACGCACCGTCTGCCAAGTTAGGCTACGGCGTCTACTGCCGGAGTTTGTTGTCTCCACCGAAGAAGCTGCGGGTGGGATTTTTGGTTATTACAGGGAGGTCGTCGCTAGTGTAAGATTTCTTTCAGTGCGTTTTTCTAATGAATATTTGTCCACTGTAAAACGAAAAAAGCTGTATCGCGATTTATGTGACATTGTTTTGCCACCACCCTTGTACAGAACCTTATACAGTGGAGGTCCGGGCAGAGATGTCTTGAAGAGAGTAAAGAAAATGCAGGTGTCGCCAGGAGCTGACATTTTTCTTTAAATTACACACCGGAACATTATCAGTAAAGAAGTTTTTGGAGGAAAGGGATTTTTTTTACCGTGGGGGGCGCACTGTTTAATCTGCAAGCAGCCGGAAACAATAGACCATGTTTTTTTGCATTGTTGGGAAGGGGTTTATTTCTGGGATGTTTTGCAACGTACGATAAAGAAAGAATTTCCACTAGACTCCCACGGCATCCGGTATTTAAGCATTGATAATGAAGATGGCGTTCCGTATGATTTAATCATGCTCATGGGCCTCCACTCTATATGGCGCTCCAGAATGGCGGGCTATCACTGCGACAGGGATGCTCGACCCGCTAGAATATACTTTCGAGAAAGTGTGAATTGGTTTATTGCCATACAGAAAGTGGCTGCTGAACCTCCCGAATGGCTCTCAAGGGTAGAGCCTTTGCTGTCGTTGCGGGAGTTTTAATGTACTGAGACGAAGCCAGCCTGACATTGGCTGATGATGACCTTCCAATATGTACTTTGTTTTGTGTTATTCGTGTTGTGTTCTTGTGAAATGGTATGAACCAAAGCCAGGAAATAAAGAAAAAAAAAAGCTCGTGGCTGAATGGGAGCGTCTCCGTCTCACACTCCGGAGACCCTGGTTCGATTCCCACCCAGCCCATCTTGTAAGTTGCTTTTTATTTATGAAGTGCATGCCGGGATTTATCGCTCACGGCCAATGCCGCCGACGACACCGGCTTTTCTGCGACACGAGCACCTTAACGCTACCGCGTTAAAATTAGTCTCTCTTCGGGAATGGAAGCTCCATCCGTTGGATCCCAAGCGGAGCGCTTTAACTTCGTGCCGCGCCCCCGGTCGTGAAACGCTGCTCATAATTCCGCTTGTCTATCGTGAGTGGGATTCCGCGAGTTACAGATACTTATGACGGAAATATTACTTCAAGCTAAAAGAGAAGTTAGCATAAGAGTTACGCGATTTGTCAGAAAAATAATGTAATACGAATATCTTTATTCATAGGCTAAGATCGGCGAGGCATTGGCATGCAGAAACTGAGTGTAATTTCGGTCTTTTTAGGCCAACTTTATCATGTGTCATACTGCAGCTACAACGCTGATAATGGGGTTTGAATCGCAATCTTGGGTTTGGAAGTCTTTTCTTGACGTTCCGCAATGCAAGTCAGTGAGCTTTCGAAACGTCATGGTTGCGTTCTCTGCTACCTCATGTACACGCAACACTAATTTCACACATTCATCGCTTCAAAAGAATACAACGAGGAAGTTCAAAATACATGATGCATACAGAACCACACACACGAAAAGGTTTGCGATACTCTCTCAGAGGGCAGAGGCTTTGTTTTAAAGAAAGCATATTTTAGCTCCAAAAGTGGGGACCGAATTAGTTGCCCGTGCTTCCTCGCGTCTAAACCACGACGAACAGCTGCGCACGGCCGCCGACAAGTGGCGTCGGTGGGTGGTGAGCCGTGTGCCTTCCGAGGTCCACGACTTGGAGTGGCCCCGTTGATGGGGCGCGCTACCCACGCGAGAACGCCTTGCCACGTGGCATGTCGTGCCGAATGAGCAATGCCGAAACTGCGGCCGCACGAAAACCATGAGGCACGCGCTCTCCGCCAACATACCCAAAGAGGACCATAATGGTCGGCGCTTGGCGCGGGCGGAAGCCTTGGACCGCCATTATGGAAGCAAACCAGCTCTCTATGTGGACGTCTCCGGCCCAAACTCTAGGGGCTGGCACACAGCCGCGGTCATCCACAAGGGCAAAACAGTAGATGACCTTACGTTCAAGGCCCAGTCACCAACCCACGCAGAAGAGGTTATCATCGCCCTCGCAGCCTCTGACTCCTCTAAATACATCATAACCGACTCGCGAGGGGCTTGTCGGAACGTCCAGCAAGGGTGGGCTGCTCCCCTAGCTCACCGCATATACCAAAATTGCAGTCGAGATTCGGATCCCGCGCATCAATCTCTCGTTTGGCCTCCAGGTCACCAAGGTCTCCAACGGAATGAGGCAGCCGACGCCGCAGCCCGCGCGCTCTCTCTCCGGGCATCTCCCACGGGACCCGACGCAGACCAGGATTTTGATTTCAGCCCAGTGTACGAATTTAAAGGAATATGCGAATACTAGAGATCTACGCACCAAACTCTTCCCACCCCATGCAAAGGGCTGGGGAAGGCTAACGAGCGGGTGCTGCTGCGCCTGCTCACCAATACAATGTTGTGCCCGGCTACTCTAAAATATTTTGATCCGCAATTCGATGGGCTGTGTTCGCACTGTCGGGAGGTGCCTGACACCTACCACATGGGGCGGGCCTTCCAGAAAAACCCATCATTGACCCCTATCCTATACTGCGCCTTTCCCTTCCTGTGAACCAATTATTATTAATATTATTATTATTATTGTCCCCTATCCCCAAATCCACCCGAGAGAACTGGGAGGCGACCCTGTCCGGCTGCTGCACCCTAGAGGCCCAAAAGGTCTTAACGCAGCTCGCCCGGGCTGCGGCAAACGCCAATGGAGTGCCTGTCTTGGCATCCCACCTAGTGTATATACCTCTATGTACTATAATAAATGTTTTCACCACCACCACCTGTGTATATTTTGTACTGTGGAGGAGGCGTTGCATTACTGAATTCCGTAGATAACGGTTTCACACTCACGAGCCGGCCTAGATGAAGCTGACAATTTAAAGGTACTACATGCCTTTGTGCTCAGTCGCATTCTTTACACCTCTCCTTACCTGAACCTCTCCTGTGCAGACAAAGGTAAAATCAACGCCTTAATCCGCATGGCTACCAAAGCAGCGCTCAATCTACCGAAGACCACTAGCACGGACAGGCTCTTAAAACTAGGAATGCACAACATTATAGAAGAACTTATAGAGGCACATCGGTACACACAGTACCTTCGGTTGGCTGGCACGCAAACAGGACGACATATACTGGACACTCTCGGCATTCGCATACCCGCACATGCTGAAGAGTTAAACCCTCTCCCTCAGGCCGTGCATTCAGCGCTTATCCTCAAACCTCTTCCTAAGAACGTCCACCCAGAACACCATCAATCCCGCCGCGTCGCGCGATCCAAAGCTCTCCATAAACACTATGGGACTGCAGAAGATGTCCGCTGGGTGGACGCCGCATGTGGTTCAGACCGTTCGGTAGCTGTGGCCTACAATCCAGCAGCCCCCCCACTCACTCATTTCATAGACCCTCCCTGTAACTCGGAAGAAGCAGAGGAAGTGGCTATAGCCTTAGCAATCGCCCAAACAGATGCGGCTTACATACTTAGCGACTCCAAAACAGCCATACTTAACTTTGCCCGCGGACGCGTCCATCCTCCCGCGCGGCAAATATTGAGAATGTGCACCCTGAATTATGACAGGCGTATTGAGCTTATACGGGTGCCGGCTCACTCTGGCAATCCCGGAAATGAGGCCGCCGATAACATAGCCCGAGGACTTATTAGCCGGGCAAATGGCGACCCATGCCGGGACTTCTCGAGGGAGCGGGCACATACATTTTTTGAGCTCACACAGCAAGCACGCCTTGCCCGTCGACTCTACCCCCCCCTCCCCACTCCCAGCTGTCGCACTCCCAACAAATCCTCTGGAGGCGTCTTCAAACCCGAACGCTTCTCACCCCTCAACGCCTATCCTACTACCGACCCGTTTCCCCTGAGTGCACTCTCTGTGGAGAGTTGCATGCCACCTTGGACCACATTCTTTTCGGCTGCCCTGCCGATCCTCCCCCGCAGGGACAGCCCGCCATCGGATCATGGGAGGAATGGGAGGCCCTCCTTACGTCGCAGGACCTGGACATACAACGTCGCTGTGTGGACCGGGGTGCCAGTGCCATGGCCCTACGTGACCTGAACACATGCACATAATGTGAGGGCCGTGCGGTGGCCCTGGGCCCTTGAAGGGTCCAAACTCGCTCGTTTATTAAAGTTTTTTCCTCCTCCTCCTCCTCCTCCTCCTCCTCCTCCAACCAGGGCCATGTACCCAGCGCTGCAGAGATTGCGTCTTCTATTGTGGAAGTATATACTACGACTGTGTAGACAGTAGTTGTAGATACTTCCGGCACAGTATCTCCGATTACTGTGCCGGAGTACCCGGGTTCGAACCCGACCTCGGCGGCTGCGTTCCGATGGAGGCGAAACGGAGAGGCGTTCGTGTGCTGTGCGTGTGGTCGAAATTAGTCCGTAGCCCTACACTAAGGCTCCTCTTTCTTTCTTTCTTTCTTTCTTTCTTTCTTTCCACTTTCACTGCACCTTTTTCCCCCCTTTCCTTAAGGCGCGGTTGAGGTGTCCACAGAAAACAAGTGAGACAGTTACCCCGCCTTCCCTTTCCTATCAATCGATCGATCAATCAATCAATCAATCAATCAATCAATCAATCAATCAATCAATCAATCAATCAATCAATCAATCAATTCAATCAATCAATCAATCAATCCAAAGAACTGTGACAGATACTGTGTCTTTCCTTTCCTGTGAACGAGTTATTATTAATATATTATTGGTTGGTTGGTTCACAGGAAGGGAAAGGCGCAGTATCTGTCACACTTGCTCTGTGGACACCTGAACCGCGCCGTAAGGGAAGGGAGGAAGGTGGGAGTGAAAGTGGAAAGAGAGAGAAAGGGGAGCCGTAGTGGAGGGCTACGGAGTAATTTCGACCACCTGGGGATCTTTAACGTGCGCTGACATCGCACAGCACACGGACGCCACTTCGTTTCGCCTCCATCGAAACGCAGCCGCCGAGGTCGGGTTCGAACCCGGGAACTCCGGCACAGTAGTCGGGCGTCTTACCACTGCGCCACCCCGGCGGGGTAAAAGCACACCATTTTGTCTGTTTCGCGTCCATTGGAACGCAGCCACCCGGTGGTCGGTTTCCAAAAGGGGGACTCTACACAGTATTCGAGCATTTACCGAATGCGGCAACGAGGGGGGTCACCCTTCCTTCAATTCAATTTCTTATATTTACACGCACAAGTACTTACATTTAATTGGACAGATGGACTCGCCGGAATGTTCAACTTGTGGCATCCCAGAGACTGTGGACCATATATTATTGGTGTGCCCAGCTTATGCGCACGAAAGAAGTGTGCTAGCGGCTTCCTTGAAGCGTTTAGACAAGAGGCCTCTGTCGGAGGAACTGCTGCTGGGCGCTTGGCAGGACAAAGGGAAGGGTGCCGAGGCAGTGCGTGCTCTTTGCCGTTTTTTTGTGCGCCAGCGGACTTGATTCGCTCTTGTAAAAAAGCTACTGTGTCTGTATATGTATTAACGCGGTAGCGTTAAGGAGCTCGTGTCGCAGAAAAGCCGGTGTCGTCGGCGGCGTTGGCCGTGAGCGATAAATCCCGGCATGCACTTCATAAATAAAAAGCAACTTCCAAGATGGGCTGGGTGGGAATCGAACCAGGGTCTCCGGAGTGTGAGACGGAGACGCTCCCATTCAGCCACGAGTTTGATGCTTGAAAGCGGTACAAAAGCGTTTCTAGTGAATGCGGTGTTGCCTTAGAAACGTGCCGTATAACGTTATACTGCGGTGTATATCGGTAAATATGAGCATGTTACTTACAGAAGTTGCAGTTACACGAGTAGCGAAGTACGTTTCCGCTACATTTCTTCTGCGCTCTGCGCACATGCAGAGCCATCTTGCGGCAAGCACAAAAGAAACCCTCCTCGCAATGTGCGGCGCTTCCCCGACACGTGGCGCGCCACTCGCCCCTGACGTTTCGCCGTGCACCCTCACGGGTTGTAGAATCAAGCGTCTTTCCTTTCTTTAGATCACTATCTTCGCTCACCCGCTTCTCCCCATCGGGCCGCGCGGGTACCGGTGCGAGGATGCCCCAATACCCTTGCGTTTAATAAGTTTTCTCGACGAGGTGCAATAACGCTATCGCGTTCCACTCTTGAAGGCAAAGCTTAAGCGTCCTCCAAATTTTATTTCATATGCATTCTCCCACATCGTCACCCATCATGACCTTCTTTCTTCTCTCCTTCCCCTTCCCCAGTGCAGAGTAGCATGCCAGATTTGAATTATTCCGGCCAACCTCTGCCTTTTCCTTTCAATAAATGCATCTATCTATCTATCTATCTATCTATCTATCTATCTATCTATCTATCTATCTATCTATCTATCTATCTATCTATCTATCTATCTATCTATCTATCTATCTATCTATCTATCTATCTATCTATCTATCTATCTATCTATCTATCTATCTATCTATCTATCTATCTATCTATCTATCTATCTATCTATCTATCTATCTATCTATCTATCTATCTATCTATCTATCTATCTATCTATCTATCTATCTATCTATCTATCTATCTATCTATCTATCTATCTATCTATCTATCTATCTATCTATCTATCTATCTATCTATCTATCTATCTATCTATCTATCTATCTATCTATCTATCTATCTATCTATCTATCTATCTATCTATCTATCTATCTATCTATCTATCTATCTATCTATCTATCTATCTATCTATCTATCTATCTATCTATCTATCTATCTATCTATCTATCTATCTATCTATCTATCTATCTATCTATCTATCTATCTATCTATCTATCTATCTATCTATCTATCTATCTATCTATCTATCTATCTATCTATCTATCTATCTATCTATCTATCTATCTATCTATCTATCTATCTATCTATCTATCTATCTATCTATCTATCTATCTATCTATCTATCTATCTATCTATCTATCTATCTATCTATCTATCTTATATTTACAAGCTGTTATCTGGTGTTGTGAGTTTTCCTTTAATACTGCGTTGTGGTTTCATTCTCATGTGTCAGGCTCTTCAAAACTAATGAATGTAACCTTTATGCGTGTCCTTTAAAGATAGCTCAAATGTCGTGTCATAAATGATAAAATAATGTTTTAATGAACTAAAATAAATAATTAGGATAGAAGTCATGAGAGCCACCGGAAAAGCCATTCAGTGCTAATACTGGCTTTGACAAACATTGTTTGGCCAATTAGAAGTGTACAGAAATTCTGAGTGCTCTGTGTCAATATAGCCCCATTTCATACTATGGAGTTCTGTCTTGCGGACACCCCATATCAACGGGCAGTCATCACTCCTTCGTTGCTTGCTTCCTCCTGTTTTGCGCCTGCATGACAGCACAGTCAGGAGTCTAATTTAGTTCAGTCAGCAGTTACTTGCTGAGGAGGCTGCTGCGCACCGAAGTGTTCCTGCACCCCCCCCCCCCCCGTAGTCTCTTGCTGAGGAGGCTGCTGCGCACCGAAGTGTTCCTGCACCCCCCCCCCCCCCCCCGCCGGCCACTGCTGGTGTTTCTAAGATTCACGGAACCTTGAAGAAGCAAACAGGGCGCGTGAGTAGTCATCTGAGGTTGTGAGCGAGAAACAGGATGTGGATGATTCCAGTAGCTTTTTCAGCATTGGTGTCGGACACTCCCCGTCGCTTTCAACGCTCAGTGAGTGTGATATGGACATCGAGCTCCAGCGAGAAGGCAATAAATTCTGTGTTTCGTCGCCGACCTCAGGATCGGATGCGGCACAAGATTGCCCGGAGGAACACCCTCACAAGAAGTCCCGTCCTTCTTCAGGAGGGCCGGTGAGCTCCACCTAATGTGAGTGCAAAGAACATGTGGTGCCACCTCAGGGCGAGCATTTGTCTTAATGGCCTTCCGAACTCAATACCCGATATGTCATTAGGACTGAAAATTCTTTCTTTAAACGCCCAGGAGTTTCGTAATATGCGAAAACAGACAGAAATAGTAGATTTGGCTTTCAGAACAAACTGTGATATCTTGTGTCTTCAGAAAACAAATTTTACTACTCTTAATGATGTATTGGCCTTTAAGCGCGATTTTCATTTGGAGTGATTCTTTTCTTTCGCCACTTCGCGCTCGAGTGGCGTGGGAATTGCGGTGGAAAACAGATCCCTTTTGCGCGATCATCACTTCACTTATGACGGGTTTAGGCATGTGCTAGCGTTCGATTGCTCATTTTCGGCTGGGAGGTTGCGCATCTTGTGCATTTATGCTCCGGCGGACTCCAGCCTTAGTAATAACTTCTTTAAAGGGTTGGTTTTGTTTGGTTTCAGGGGTTTAACGTCCCAAAGCGACTCAGGCTATGAGAGACGCCGTAGTGGAGGACTCCGGAAATGTCGACCACCTGGGGTTCTTTAACATGCACTGACATCGCACAGCACACGGACGCCTTGCTTTTGGCCTCCATCGAAAAGTGCCCGCCGAGGCCGGGATTCGATCCCGCGTCCTTGGGAACAGTAGTCGAGCAATGTAACCACTGCGCCACCCCGGCGGGGCTCATTATTTTTTAAGAGCCTGACACTTACATGAGAACTAAACTACAAAGGTATTGGAGGAAAACTCACAACACCAGATAACAGCTTGTAAGTCAAGAAATTGAATTGAGGGATGAGACCCCACGTTTCCGCATTGGGTAAATGCTCGAATACTGTGCAGAATACCCCGTTTGGAACACGACCACCGGGTGGCTGCGTTCCGATGGAGGCGAAACAGAACCAATGGTGTGCTTTGCGACAATATATTAATAATAATAACTCTTTTACAGGAAATAAAAGACACAGTATCTATCACAGTACTTTGGATTGATTGATTAATTTATAGGAAAGGAAAGGCGCGGTAACTGTCTCTCTTGTTTTCAATGGACACCTCAACCACGCCGTAAGGGAAGGGAAAAAGGAAGGTGGGAGTGAAAGTGAAAAGAGAGAAAGAGGAGCCGTAGTGGATGGCTACGGAGTAATTTCGACGTGCGCTGGTGGTGGTGGTGAAAAACTTTATTTAGTGGAGCCGCGAAATACTCGTTACAAGGGCTGGGCCGGCTCCTGATCACGGGTGGTGGCCAGCAGGCAGTGCCTGACGGCGACCGCTTCAGCCCAGGCGACCAGTCTCCTTTGTGGAGCCGGTTCTGAGCTGGAGACCGCGATCTCCCAAGCCTCGTTGTCCGTAAGGCGCCATTCGGCCGGTGGTTGAAACTCCGGGCATCTGAACATAATATGTTCGAATGTAGCTCTCGGGGCCTCGCAGAGGGAACATACGGACTGATGAGTAGAGGGGGAGAAGAGTGCCAGCAGTGCTGGGGAGGGAAAGGTGCGGGCTTGAAGGTGTCTCCATGTTATTTGTTGTGGTTTAGTTAAGGAGGGGTGTGGGGGAGGGTAGTGAAGTCTTTCAGACCGGTAGTGTAGTGTAATGTCGTTGTAGGTGATCAGCCGATCTCTGGCACTGCCTAGGTCCTCGGTATCTGTTGCTCGGTCGACGTATGCTCGAGCAGCAGAATTGGCCGCTTCGTTACCGGGGTTGCCGGAATGGGCTGGTACCCAGACAAGGTCTATGGGTCGGGGTGTTTGAGCGTTGGTAGTTAAGATTTTGTGAGAGGCAGCATGTAGCTGGCCTCGGGCGAAATTTTGTATGACAGTTTTAGAATCGCTGAGGATAAGGGTGGCAGTGGAAGAGACTATCGCGATGGCTATAGCGGATTCTTCCGCTTCTACGGACGTTCGGGTAATGATAGAGGCTGATGTGATGTGTTCGAAGCGGCTGGATACCGCGCATATCGCATAAGCTGAGCGGTGTGGATATTCTGCGGCGTCCACGTAGACCGTGTCGGGTTCGTTCGCATGTGCTATGTGTAGAGCACGTGCTCTCGCTTTACGTCTGGCCTGGTTATGAAGGGGATGCATGTTTTTCGGAAGCGGGTGGACAGTGAGGTGATCGCGGACTGTCTTTGGAACTGCATAAGTTTCTACTGGAGGGGCATCTAACGGTCTGAAGTTGGAGAAAGGAAAGAATGTGGCGACCAGTTGGGGTAGTGGAGAGCCGTCCTAGTTGGGCGATGCGGTGGGCTTCCACCAGTTCGCTGAGGGTGTTATGAACTCCCATGCCTAAGAGTCGATAGGTTGGGGTGCGCTTAGGTAAGCCGAGAGCTGCCTTATAAGCGTGTCTGATGAGAGCATCCACCTTGTCGGTCTCTGTTTTTGTTAGATATAAATATGGAATCGAGTAAAGAATACGGCTTATAATAAATGCCTGTACTAAGCGTCTGAGGTCGTGCTCGCGCATTCCACAGTGCTTGTTGGCTATACGTTTGATTAGGCGGGTGATCTGATGTGTTGTGTTAGTCAGTCTGGAGAGTGTATCCGTGTTAAGGCCGTTGTCTTGTATGAACATACCTAGTATTCGAAGTTTGTGAACTTGTGGTACTGGCTGACCATCTACGGTGATGAGCATAGGGGGTGGGGGGTGTTTCCGCGGGCTTGGGTGGCGTATCAGGAGCTCGGATTTGGTACAGGAACATGCAAGGCCTATTGAAGCTGCGCATCTTGACACCATGTCTGCCCCCTCCTGAAGAGTTTCTTCCATGCTACCTACATTCCCAGTGGTGGTCCACAGGGTGATATCATCTGCATATAGAGAATGGGAGAGGTTTGGGATCTGTGACAGCTTTTTAGCCATGGGAATGAGTGTGATGTTAAATAAAAAGGGGGAAAGGACTGATCCCTGCGGGGTGCCTCTATTACCGAGGGTAAAAGTGGGGGATTTTAGGGGGCCGAACCGAATTTCTGCTGTGCGATCCCGGAGAAATGCTGAAATGTAGGCATGTGTTCGGTTTCCCACATTCAGAGTGGATAGTGCATCCAATATAGAGGAGTGATAGACATTGTCAAATGCCTTTTGCAAGTCTAGAGCCAGCAATGCTCTTGTGCGTTTGCAGTGTCGGGGATGGAGAATTTCTTCTGATATCTGTAGCATGACATCTTGGGTGCATAGGTGGCAGCGGAAACCCAGCATTGTGTGAGGAAAAAGGTCGCGGGTTTGCATGTGTGTATGTAGCCGATTCAAGACAACGTGTTCAAAAAGTTTACCAAGACATGAAGGTAGCGAAATGGGCCTAAGGTTTGAAAGAGTGAGCGGTTTGCCGGGTTTAGGTATAAAGGTAACCTGAGCGTGTGTCCACTCTGAGGGAAGCGTTCCCTCTTGCCAGTGTTTGTTGAAGAGTTCTGTTATTGCCTGGATGGAGTTTTCATCGAGGTTTCTAAGTGTTTTGTTCGTGACCTGATCGGCTCCTGGAGCAGACGTAGTGCGGAGTTGGAGCATGGCTGCTCTGACTTCATACTTTGTGATGTCTTCGTCTAGCTCATGGTTTTGGGTTCCAAGGTACTGTGGTAAGGGTGTCTTCGGTGTGGTTGTGAGGTATGTATCTTTTAAGGATTGAATAATGTTGTCGTTGTCCATGTCTATGCCATGGATAAGACGCGTCACATTTTTCTGCTGTACATTCTTGGCGTGATCGGGTTCAAGAAGGCATCGTAGCAACCGCCACGTGTCCTTAAGTCCTAGGTTTCCAGCAAGGCGGTCGCATACTTGACCCTATTGCTGGTGACTGAGCTGTGCCGCGTGCGTCTCCATTTCCCTTATGAGAGCGGAGATGCGGAGCTTCAGGGCGCGATTGTGTTTGTTTTTAAGCCATCGCTTCTGTAAGCTCGAGTGAGGTTCCCACATATGGAGTAATCGGCTGTCAATCACCTCCGAGGATTGTGTGCACGGCATTTCCGATGTGGCCATGTTCACGTCCTTGTTGAGGTTAGCCAGCCAATTTGTAAGGTGGTCTATCTGCTTCGGGGCCGCGGTACGCAGATCGCGAAAGCGATCCCAGTTGGCGATTTTGAGTTTCCTCTTTACACGGGGGGTTATGGAGGATAGTGAGAAAGAGGTCTCAATTATATAGTGATCGCTACCAAGAGAGGTTTGCGTGTTTGTCCAATAGCATTGTGTTATGTTTTTCGTGAGTGTAAGATCGGGGGTGGTGTGGTTCTGTACACTGTTGCCGATGCGCGTGTACTGTTGTGTATCATTGACAAGGGTTATGCCCTCATTTTGGAGAAGTGTCCAGAGTCGGGCGCCTTTACTGCAAGTCGTTTTGTATCCCCATGTGATATGGCGGGCATTAAAGTCTCCTGCAACTATCAATGGTTGGTTAGCGCTGATTTGAAGGGCTTTTTTCATGGCCGCCATTAGAGGAGCAGTTTTTCCTTTCGGGGGGCTGTAGATATTCAGAATGAATAGACTCGTTCCTTTCCGCTCTTTGGGAAGCAGCTCTATAAAATGGAAGTCGATATCTGCAACGTCCATGTTATGATCAGTTGCTGTGTAGTTGCGGTGAACCAGCGTCGCCACTCTGTACTGAGTACAGTTTGTTGGTGTACTCGCACTACTTTTCCTGCCTATGCCCATTTCTTTTTCTTAATTTCCACTAGAACCTCAGTAACTAGAGTTACTCCTGATGATTCCTGATTGGCTATTATTCCGCATTTGGCGCAGAACTTCGGAGGTTCATCTCTCTCCCCCATAGATAAGATGGAAAGAATCAATTTGTTTTGTAATTTTAGCCAGATTATGAACCTTAGGTGTAAGAGACCAATATGGATGTATAAGGTGTAGTATCTTATTCCTGCGTGCAGCTGTAATTTCCATGTATGCGATGAGCGGATGCTACCCGAGCAAGGCTGATTCCACGGCCGTGTAGGTGTAGATATTTTGCGCGAGACTATTAGCAGCCTAATTCTCTGGAATCCCCTCGTGCTAAGGGAGCCACATGATGGAGGTATACCACCCAATACCGATTGTCCCAGTATTTTAACTGTATAATGCTGAATACATGCTCGAACGAACTGCGTCGCTGACTAGCTTATAATCATCACTATCACCCTCACGCTAGAGAAGAATTAGGATGCGGTAGTCACTATGTCCAGCTATGTTGTATTAGACGAGACGTCTTCTTATTGCATCATGATTGCCAGACGGAGCGGAGATGTACGTTATCTTCCACCTGCGGTGGTTGCTAGGCAACGGCTCTCTGCCTCCGGCCGCCTGAAAATCCTCGTTGTTCGGCAATGTAGCTTTCGCTACAAAAGCAAGCCACCAGTGTGCTGTTTGATGTCAGTGCACCTTAAAGTACCCCAAGGTGTCGAAGCTTCGGGATCCAGCACGGCGTCTTTCATAGCCCGAGTCCATTTCGGACGTTACATCCCACAAACCAAACCAAAAAATATTAGTGTCTACGAAGTTTCTGAACGTTTTATGACTGATATGGCATAACTTTCTCAGGACGTGTATAAGGAATCCACCGAAGAGTGAGATAGAATTGCACCTCCACAGGGTTTGAAATTTATTAATGCGTAAGCATTGTATGGCTCTGTAGGCGAATATCCCGCGCGCATGACTTTGTTGGGGCTGGAAATGAAAATGGATGGATAGAAGGGAGAACATTTATTTCTATCAACTTCAAGAGGTGAGGGTTCAGTTTGATAGTTGGCCGCGCCAGATGACCGCCAGCTGTGTCCTGTCGGCGATCGCTTGGGCCCCCTCAGTGACCCGAGCCTGTATTTCGGATCCGAGCAGCACAGAACTGCCTCCCACTTCTCCAGAAATGGCCCTGGCAGCAACTCGGCGGGTGGCGTATTGGCAACGCACCCCCATCTAATGTGATCGAAAGGGGCGTCGACGCCACACTCTTTGCATTTGGGGTCAAGCTGCTCTATGAATATATACGAGTGTACTTCAGGGCTGGGGAAGGATCGGGTTTGTTGCTGGCGCCAGCGTATCTCCTGGGCCTTGCTTAATGAATTATGTGAAGGAAAGATGCGCCTTCTAAGGCTAAAATGGCGAGTTATAGGATGTAACGGGAGCAAGCCCTCCCTCGCGCCTGCGGGAGACGAGGTACTCACTGCCCGACCGACGAAACCTCGGGCATTATCGTGAGGCCTACTCAATCCCGGGATTGCCCGAGTGAGCTGGAACCCACACCGATTCTATCGCCCTATGAGGAACTATTCTCTATATTTTAAAAAGAAACGTACCATAGGCTACAGCGTTAAGGTGAAGCAAGTGATAAAATTGTTGATCTGGTTTAATTAGTTAATTATTTGGTGCCAGTAGCAAATATAATTGGTTCACTAAAAAGGAACGGCGCGATGCCAGCTCACTTGTTTTGGGGACACCTTAACTGGGTCGTGAGAAAAGTGAGGAATGTCGAAGGGAAAGCAGAAATTGTGAGAGGTGTGCCGTAATACCTCGCTTCTATGGTACAGTGTTTAAGGTGCCCGACTACTATGCCGGAGTACCAAGGTTTAATCCAGACCGCCGGTGGCTCCCTTTCGATGGAGATGAAATGAAGAGGAGTCTGTGTGTTGTGCGATGTCAGTGACATTAAAAACACCCAGGTGCTCGAAATTACTCCCTAGCCCTCTACTCCGTAGACCGCAGCCCACTTTCTCTCCCACGGTTCCCCCTTCTCTTGCGTGGCTTAGGTGCCCACAAGGAAAGTGTAACATATATAGTACATTTCCTTTCGTCTGAACCAATTATTATTATGCCGTTGTGGAGGGCTCCCAGGAGGAACTTCGACCACCTGGGGATCTTTAATGTACAAAATATCGCAAAAGACAAGAATTCGCCTCCATTGAAACTTAGAGAAATCATACAGAAAACATAAGGCCTAGTATCTGTCGCTCGCAGAACCGGAACTAGAAGATATGTTGAAAAAACAGCAGCAAGAAGAGATGTAAGTGAGAAATGATTGGTGTGGGTTATTTAGATAAATAATGAGCAAAAATTTGGAGTTTTACAGGAAGAGAATGCTCCAGTATCTATCACTCGTGGAATCCCGCATGCACATCTGGCGGACAACACAGAAACATTTAAGCTTATGCATTTCTCCAGTGCAGAATCTATAGTGATCTCGGAATTTTTTTTTTCGATTTTCAGTAGTGTTGAAAGCTTGAATTTACGTTCTTATTTTGGGCACGAAACGATTCTAGCTACCGTTGTCGGCGATACAACGATGATGTCAAAATCAAAGAGCCAATATCTGGGTGCCAGTTGCTATACATAGGCTGCTCATGCTGTCCGTTTCTTTAGAATTATATTGTGGAGATGAACCGCACAAACACTCGTCCTCGCGTCTCCACAAAAACCTGCTCCACAGGGTCTCCACAGGACCCGCTGAGCCAGGCGGGAACGGTGCAGTGAACCGTCGATATTGCGCCGAACGTTTTGCCTGCTGGTACAGCTTCGTCTTGTCGTCTGTTACGTCTAGCCCTGTTGTCCGTGACACATTTTGGTGGAGGTGCTGGGTATCGATCCCAGTATATGTCCCGCACTCCTCCGGATACCCAGGATTCAGGTCCTGTGCCAATTGACACGCCTGTTCACCGCACTAGCCGGAGGAACCTAGGCCTACCACCTGAACACGGGCCGTTGGAATTCACCACCGCAGCCGCCCCTCGACCTGTCATGCAAACGCCAACGTATTACACTTTCCAGAACCCACGACTGCCTAAGGTTTTCCACGGCTGTCAGACGGAAGACGTCGAAGACTGGCTCACCCAGTTTGAACGCGTCGCCGCATTTAATCAGTGGGACGACGCCGCAAAGCTCAGGAACGTCTTCTTCAGCCTGGAAGATGGCGCTCGTACATGGTACGAGAATCGCGAAGGCGCCCTAACATCGTGGCGCGAGTTCTGCCGCTGCATCCTGGACACCTACACCAGCCCGGATCGCCGAGAACGAGCGGAAAGGGCTTTACGCTCTCGCATACAGATGCTGAACGAGACCATAACCATGTACGTGGAGGACATGACTAGGCTGTTCCGACGATCTGACCCGGCCATGCCCAAAGAGAAAAAGGTACGCCATCTCATGCACGGCGTTAAGGAACAACTGTTCGCTGGGCTCGTGCGCAATCCGCCGAGCACAGTTGCAGAGTTTCTTTCGGAGGCAGTCACGATGGAAAGGATGCTCCAGCAGCGGTCTACGACCTACGACAGGCCGGTACTCGCCGCTTCGCTCACGGAGCCGCATTTGGCCTTCGGGGCTAGTCCGGACCTTCTTCGCGACATCATCCGGTCCATTCTGCGCGAAGAGCTCCAGACGCTCTTCGGTGCTCCCCAGCCGACGATCGGCTCTATCGCTAGTATTGTCCGAGAAGAGCTCCAACAAGCATTTCGGCCTTCGGTACCATCCGCTAACCCGCCATCCTTTCCCACCGAGCCCTGTCGGCCAACCTATGCGGACATCTTGCGACGTTCCCCAACCGATTCCACACAATTACCGCCACCCGACCAAGGCTCGCTGTATTCAGCCCACCCCGAACCGTACATCGACAACCGCCCACCACCCTACCGAAAGGCAGACCTGTGGCGTGCCCCAAATCGGCAGCGCCTGTGCTTCCACTGCGGAGAACCTGGCCACCTGTATCGACAGTGCCCATATCGACAACTGGGACTGAAGGGTTTCCCCATCGACATGCGTAGCCCTCCTTTAGGCCAACGACCCCGGGATATTGAGGACTACGTAGCCCAGCAGCGCATGGCGCCAACTTCTAGACGACAGTCACGATCTCCGTCTCCACGCCGACTATCCTCGCAGCCCAGCTCCTCCTGGATGGCGCAGCGACAGCCGTCTAGTCCGAGCCGGGAAAACTAAAGACAGCGACCTCAGGGGGCGAGGCCGCTTCAAATCGACGCAACGAAGACCCCCCGACAACGCCACCTGTGAGCGACCGCGACTTGACGGCCCCGACGACAGTTCGTACACGTGAAGATAGACTCTCGCTGGATATACCCGTGGTCCTCGACGGCTATAAGGTTAGCGCACTGGTAGACACTGGTGCTGATTTTTCCATTTTAAGCGGGAAGCTAGCGGCGCTTCTAAAAAAAAGTGATGACGCCATGGTCTGGCACGCAGATTCGAACCGCTGGCGGGCATGTCGTAACTCCGAGCGGTCAGTGCACGGCGAGAGTCCAAATTCGCAACTCCACGTTTGTTGTAAGCTGCCTTGTAATACCTGACTGCTCCCGCGACTGTATCCTTGGTGTCGATTTTCTTCGGGAGTATGGGGCCATTATCGATCTCCGGAAGCGTACCGTGACCTTTTCAACTGAGAAAGCGGATGATACTGACACCGCAGACCGCCAAAGCCACGCCCCTCTTCGAATTTCCGCCGAGAGCGTTTCTATTCCGCCACGTTCCAGTGTTTTTGTGACCGTTAACTGCGATGAACTGCGTGACGGAACGGCGGACGCTGAGGGCAACCAGTCCCTTTTGCTCACCCACGGTATCACCTCGACGCGGAGTCTCATCCATCTCCGTAACGGCCGATCTGAGCTCCTGGTGACTAACTTCACGAACGAGCCCCGCCATCTTTTCCGCGCTACCGCTATCGTATTCGCCGACGCCTTAGCGGACGTTTCTGAATGTTTTACGTTCGGAGAAGTTGAAAATGTGCACCCATCCCTTGATCGTCTGGATATTAGTACAGATCTCTCGGAAACACAGCAGCACGACCTACGTTCTCTTCTTTTAAAATACAGTGCTTGTTTCGCGACATCATCGAAAATTCGGCAGACGCCTCTTGTGAAGCACCGTATAATTACTCCCGACGATGCCCGCCCTATACGCCAGCAGCCGTACCGCATCTCAACGACGGAACGTGAAGCGATTCACACACAGGTTCAGGAGATGCTTCGTGATGGTGTCATCCAACCCTCCAACAGTCCGTGGTCGTCCCCTGTCGTGCTTGTGAAAAAAAAGGATGGCACCCTTCGCTTCTGTGTTGACTATCGAAAGTTGAACGACATCACTAAAAAAGACGTCTACCCGCTGCCCCGTATCGACGATTCGCTCGACAAGCTTCGTCGCGCCCAGTACTTCTCCTCCATTGACTTGAAGAGCGGGTACTGGCAGATTGAGGTTGATGAGCGGGACCGCGAAAAAACAGCTTTTGTCACCCCAGATGGACTGTATGAGTTTAAAGTGCTGCCATTCGGCCTGTGTTCAGCGCCGGCTACTTTTCAGCGCATGATGGACACCGTTCTCGCTGGCCTCAAATGGCAAATCTGTTTAGTTTATCTCGACGACGTTGTCGTGTTTTCTGAAACCTTTGGAGAACACCTTGAACGCCTTCGAGCAGTATTAGATGCCCTCCGGTCAGCTGACTTGACCCTCAAGCCCGAAAAGTGCCACTTTGGCTACAAAGAGTTGAAGTTTCTTGGTCATCTCGTGAGTGCCGCAGACGTTAGGCCAGACCCCGACAAAACTGCCGCTGTCGCAAAATTTCCCGTTCCTACCACGAAGAGGAGTTTAAAACGTTTCCTGGGTTTGTGTGCGTACTACCGCCGCTTCATCGCCGACTTTTCCAAGGTAGCCGCACCCCTGAACCGCCTCACGCGGGATGATACACAGTTCGTTTGGGCCGCCGAGTAACAGGAGGCTTTTGCGGAGCTACGCAGACGACTGCAAACTACTCCTGTTCTTGCGCACTTTGATGAAGACGCTACCACCGAAATCCACACCGACGCCAGCAACATCGGCCTTGGCGCTGTACTCATTCAACACCAAGCTGGCGTGGAAAGGGTCATTGCGTATGCCAGCCGCATGCTCTCCCGCGCTGAAACAAATTATTCCACTACGGAAAAGGAATGCCTCGCAGTTGTGTGGGCAGCTATGAAATTTAGGCCTTACCTCTATGGACGCGCGTTTAAAGTCGTTACTGACCACCATTCTCTGTGCTGGCTGGCCAATCTCCGTGATCCATCAGGGCGCCTAGCACGATGGAGCCTTCGCCTTCAAGAATTTGATTACTCCATTGTGTACAAATCTGGTCAGAAGCACGAAGATGCTGACGCGCTCTCGCGGGCACCCGGATTTGTCGATAACGCCACGGATGACACAAGTTTTCTTGGACTACTGAATGCCTCAGATATAATGACCCGACAGCGAGCTGACCCAGACCTTCGACCTGTCATTGACCACCTGGAGGGTCGCGCTGCTGACGTCCCCCGCCAGTTTGGAAGGCACCGTTCTGCATTCTGTCTTCGGAATGGCGTTTTATTCAAGAAAAGCTCCAGCACTGTTGATCGAGCGCACCTCCTTGTCGTGCCGGCCGACCTGCGCGACGACATCCTTTTTACTTGCCACGATGAGCCCACCTCCGGCCACTTAGGCTTTGCACGCACACTCGCTCGAGTTCGTCAAGCCTATTATTGGCCTAAACTTTCTGACGCCGTCCATCGCTACGTCAGAGGCTGCCGCGAGTGTCAACGTCGGAAGGTACCTCCTCTCAAACCCGCGGGTTTGCTCCAACCTATTATTCCACCTCGGACGCCGTTTGACCAAGTCGGCATCGACCTAGTGGGCCCATTTCCGCTGTCATCGACGGGTAACAAATGGATTATAGTCGCGACCGACTATCTAACACGTTATGCGGAAACCAAGGCAGTGCAGCGGGGCACATCAATTGAGATCGCTCAATTCTTCATGCAGCAAATCGTGTTGCGTCATGGCGCACCGTCCCTAGTAGTAACCGATCGAGGCACCGCCTTTACGGCACAGCTCATGCACGACGTGCTCGGGCTTAGTCATACCAGCCACCGAAAAACTACTGCATATCACCCGCAGACGAATGGCCTCACGGAGAGACTCAACAAAACCATCGCCGACATGATCGCAATGTACATAGACTCGCAGCACAAAAACTGGGATGAAATTCTTCCCTACATCATATATGCCTACAACACAGCCACCCAAGAGACGACGCGTTTTACACCATTTCGCCTAGTCTACGGGCGTGACGTTCAGACGATGTTGGATGCTATGCTTCCGAGCTGCACAGATGATCATCCACTCATGCCAGACGCCGAACAGTTTGCTCAGCGCGCTGAGGAAGCACGTCAACTTGCCTGAATTCACATTCAGCAACAGCAGGGCACGGATGCACGCCGCTACAACCTCCGTCATCGACACGTCGCCTACCATCCCGGAGAGAAAGTTTGGGTATGGACCCCGGTGCGTCGGCCCGGCTTGTGTGATAAACTGATTTCCCGCTACTTCGGACCTTACGAAGTTCTGCGCCGAGTCACGGAAGTAACATACGAAGTTCTTCCAGTGGGTACTGTGCAGCCCTCGCGTCGGCAACCACGCTCCGAGGTCGTGCACGTCGTCCGCATGAAGCCCTATTTCACGCGGTAGTGCGCTATGCGCTTGTTTCGTTGTTGCGTAGGACACCTTACCTCGCGCTCCGTCCCTTATTTCTCTTTTTTTTTTTAAGAGGGGGAGTAATGCCACCTGGTGTCTCCATCTTCTTGCTGCGCCTGGAAGAAGAGGACACTGAAGTTGACTCGCGTGCTGTGCGCCGAACGTTTTGCCTGCTGGTACAGCTTCGTCTTGTCGTCTATTACGTCTAGCCCTGTTGTCCGTGGCAATATTCAGTCCTGCTACGATGTAGAAAGAGCTGCGCGTGATTGGCAGGCGTGCTGAGACTGCCGTCTTCTATATCACCAATGCCGCTAAGCAGGTAGGATTTTGTGAGGTGTGCATCGCGGCTGCTGTAACGAACCTTTATGTGACTTTCGTCGGTACGTCATTGTCTGCTCGTCGGACGGCTTCGTAGCTAGCACGTTTATGTTTTTGACTGCTGCACCAACTGTCCAGCACTTCACGGCACAATGATGGATTTCGAGCAGTGGCCTTTTTTACTTCTAAACCACATTAACGACTGCTGCAGTCTTCGTTTATTTTTCGCTTATCAAAAGGCGTGTTATCTCTGAACGGTTTCATAGTTCGTTGCGTAGCTTAACTCCGAACCTATAAAAAGCGCAATAGCCTTCTACCAGTAAATGACTGACTTATCATGCGAGGCTGTGCTGATGGGTGTAGTTATCTGTGATATTGTTTTGGGTAGGAGGATCGGATCGTTAAGTACAATCGAGAACCCTATAGTTTAGTAATCTACTACTAGTTTTCGCCTGTCGCATGCGTGTGGTCGCGTTGGTGACATATATGTTTTCGTGTACTATGATATAAGCGCGTTAGAATGCTAGGCTGTAATTGTGCCCTAGACTAAAGGTCTGCAACTTTGCACGTCTTGTCACTCCTAGTCGATTGACGTTTTCGCCGCAAGCGTATGGTGCTACAGCCAGGCATGTGGAAAAAAAAAATACTGAATATGTGGCTGTACAGACCAACCATAGCCCGAGCAATACGCGATATGTCAGGAAGCCTACGGATATGCTTCAGTGCAGCACGAACGGTGTGCAGCGACACTATGTAGCCTGACAAAATTCCACGCTTCTTGCGAATTGATTCAATTGTGCGTTTTACTTCGTATTCTGCCAATGTGGCTTTGGGCAAGCGAGGGGAATTTTTGAAGTCAAACAGCATAGTTAACAGCATGCTTGCTGGAATGGGTACCGGGATGAATGCACAAAGGCCTAAAACAAAACGTCAGTCCTGTAAGCACCTCAAGAGGCAGGGAAATATGGCTTCATTGTTCCAGCGAGCATGATATTGTTGAAAGAAAATCGTTATAGCTCTACTTGAGTCATCATCATCAGCCTAATTATACCCACTGCAGGGCGAAGGCCTCTCCCATATTTCTCCACTTAACCCGGTTCTGTGCTAGCTGCATCCACTTGACCCCTGCGAACTTCTTAATCTCATCCGCCCACCTAACTTTCTGCCGCCCCCTGCTACGCTTTCCTTCCCTTGGAATCCAGTTTGTTACCCTCAGCGACCATCGGTTATCCTCTCTTCGCACTACATGTCCTGCCCATGTCCATTTCTTCTTCTTAATTTCCACTAGAATGTCGGTAACTTGAGTTATTTCTCTGACCCACTCTGCACGCTTTCTATTTCTTAATGTTACCCCTACCATTTTTCGTTCCATAGCCCTCTGGGTTGTCCTCAACTTAAGTAGAACTCTCTTAGTTAGCCTCCACGTTTCAAACCCATAGGTGAGTACAGGCAAGATGCAACTGTTGTATGCTTTCCTCTTGAGCGATACCGGTAAACTGCTAGTCATAATCTGCGAGTGCTTGCCAAATGCGCTCCATCCCAATCTTATTCTTCTTGTTATTTCCTTTTTATGGTCCGGATCTGCGGTTACTACCTGTCCTAAGTAGACATATTCGCCTACTACTTCCAGTATTTCGCTACCTAATGTAAACTGCTGTTCCTTCCCGAGGCTGTTGAACATTACCTTAGTCTTCTGCATATTGATTTTCAAGCCTACCTTTCTACTTTTTCTGTCTAGGTCATCAATCATTATTTGCAGTTCATCCCCCGAGTTGCTTAGCAAGGCAATGTCATCAGCAAATCGCAGATTACTGAGGTATTCTCCATCTACCCTTATCCCTAACTGCTCCCATACCAAGTCTCTGAATACTTCCTCTAAACAAGCTGTGAATAGCACTGGGGAGATTGTGTCTCCTTGTCGAACACCTTTGTTTATGGGAATTTTGTTACTTTCTTTACGCAGAACTATGGTTGCTGTGCAGCCACTATATATATCTTCCAGCACTTTCACGTACGGCTCGTCTACCCCCTGATTTCGCAATGCCTGCCTCACCGCCGAGGTTTCAACTGAGTCAAATGCTTTTTCGTAATCAATGAATGCTATGTATAAGGGCTGGTTATATTCCGAGCATTTTTCAATCACCTGATTGATGGTATGGATATGATCGATAGTAGAGTATCGTTTCCGAAACCCTGCTTGATCCTTTGCTTGATTGCAGTCTAAGGTTGTCCTGATTCTTTTAGCGATTACCTTATACGTAACAGACAGTAAGCTGATTGGTCTGTAATTTTTAAGGTCCTTAGAGTCCCCTTTCTTGTGAATGAGGATAATGTTTGCATTCTTCCATGGTTCCGGTACCGTCGATGACACCAGGCACTGCGTATACAGGGTGGCCAGTTTTTCTAGCACGATATCCCCCCCGTCCTTCAACATATCTGTAGTTATCTGATCCTCTCCAGCTGATTTCCCCCTTTGCATAGTTTCTAGTGCTTTCTTGACCTCGTCATGACGTTGCCCGCCTTGTCCCTTATCGCATACATCTGGTTTTTGCCTATGCCCAATTTCTTCTTTACCGCTTTAAGGCTTCCCCCGTTCTTTACAGCATGCTCAATTTTCTCCATGTTATTCTTCCTTATATCGGCCACCTTGCGCTTATTGATTAGCTTCGATATCTCGGCCAATTCGATCTGGTCTGTTGGATTGGAAGCTTTCATACTCTGGCGTTTCTTAATCAAATCTTTCGTCTCCTTAGACAGCTTACCGGTATCCTCTCTAACTATCCTACCGCCTACTTCTACCGCGCACTCAGTAATGATATCTCTGAAATTATTGTTCCATGCCTCGAGGGTAATGTCGCCATCCTCAGTTAGAGCTGAATACCTATTCTGTAGCGAGATCCTGAACTCTTCTGCCCTCCCCCTCATCGCTAATTCATTGATGGACTCCTTTCTTACTAATCTGTTGCGTTCCTTCTTCAGATTCAGGCTAATTCGGGACCTCACCATCCTGTGGTCACTGCATCGCACTTTCCCGATTACCTCTACATCTACTTGAGTGCTTAACATAAAATTTTATATACAAAAAAGCTACAAGTACAACGCAATAAGGCGCGCATACCTAGTTACAAGCATGGGCAGAGCCAACTTGTATCAGTTACGACTGAGCACACGCTCTCACTCAGGCCGAGAAGTGGGTATTGATTTATGTTTTGCAGTTCTACCGAAGTTGTTCTGCAGTTGTTCGGCTTCGCATTATCGGCCGTCCCTGGACTTTTGAATTCTCGTTGACGCCCCTCGAGTTGCACTTACATTCATTCCATGTAAATCTGTTGTATATCTAAAGCAACACATTTAATACAGAAAAGTTCAAAGCAAAACACAGAAGCAATTATCACTTCATATCGACTTTTGTGGCTGAAGCACATGCGTATACGTGGTCGGAAGGCTGGGTCGTATCAGCTGGCGTAAAATATGCGCGAGTACATTTCGCTGGTTCTCTATTGCTACGCAGATGTTTGGCTTCGTGTAATCGGCCTATACCGAAAATTTGAAGCCTCGTAAAAACCACGAGAGATTTGGCTTTAGCGTTTAATCGCTTGGAGACCGACTGTTTGTACCAGGTTCACCTTACATATATGATGCCTCGAATGCCCGAACTGCCTTATAGTCGAGCTTGGTGAGCTTCCACAAATTGTGCGTCTAGCTGCTGTCCGACGTTTGCTTCCATAACTGTTCATTCTCGCCAATGTTCAGCTTGAAAGAAAAAAAAGCACATAAGCTTAGGTTGCTGGGAAAGCCCGCCATTTAGCCGTACAAAGCTAGCCTGGGCTGACTATGAGGCGAGCAGTTTGCGATTTTCTTAACATAATTCCCATTTTCAAACGAAATTAAGATGTCGTTTTTCACTCCTTGAGCCAAATTTCAGTCTAATGAGAATATAAGCTTTGCATTTTATATGGAAAGTTGCCTAATACTCTACTGGGACATTCATATGCGCTATCATATACCTCCGCCGCACGCACTTCTGTTTATGCGACAAGTACTCTGGGAATGATCTGGATCACCAGCGAAAGTCTAGATCGAGCCTTCAGATTGCGCCTCTTGACATATTACATGAGGAAATAAAGTATCAACCAGCATTTTCACCGATGCTCGTGCCACATTCTGCAAAGAATTGCTCTACCGAGAACTACATTACCTCAAAGACTTCCTAAGAATCACCAAAGAGCCTGGAATTTCTTTTGAGAAATACATATTTGTGCAAATGTTATGAAAGGAAATGTATTGCCCTTATAGTTCGCTTTCTAGCATGCTGCAATATCTTTCCTTGAGGTATCTTCAGTGACATTTTTGTGAACCGCAGCACGTTTGCTACAAATATAGCTGTGCGCAGTGCTGTTTAAATGACAAGTTCTTCTTCATCGCATTATGTATCTTTGTTGAAATATTTGGAAATGTCATATCGAATTTTTATAAAAAGACACATGTTGATATACTCAACGTGATCTGTAATGGATGCTCTGAATTTATACACTCTTCTCGGTATATGTGCATCATAAGCATGTCGTTTAAAAATATGCGTAGATTCGTGGTCATCTATCTCTAGTTTTGCACTGGGCCATTTTTTGAAGGAACGCGTGTTCTCTTTACTGCTTACTGTATCCTCTCTTTTAAGCTAATATTTTGGTGACTTGAATGCATCTCCAAAAGTGTGATAAATTGTGTTTCCACAAATTTCATTTTCTTATTTTATACCGGTTCTATTTTGTATTTGCTATATTCCATACCTCTGGTATTTTGTGCTCGCCGAGTTCCTTATACAACCTTCAAGCTTACTTGGTTTACATCATTATGATTATATTTATTTCCTTTTATTGCATCACACTTATATGCCTGCTTTTCCTTTATATTGAAATAAAATAAATGTGAACCTAAATTATTTTGTGGCATTTTCGACCTTGTTTTCTCTACCTGGTAAACAATAGTATAATATGGTATTGTACTTAAAATTTAGTTGCGCGCCTTTTTTACATTAGTGCGGTGATACCTGTTCGGAAACATGCATATTGCTAGAATAATTACTTACCTCTTAATTGATGTAGCCAACACGCAAGAAGATAAGTTCTGTATTTGTGTCTAACTCTTCCTTCAATGAATGTTTTGGCCATCACATTGATTTTTCTCCTTTGTTGGCTTGCTACATCAACACCTTGGTAATCAATTTTTGAACCGCTGAAATCAAGACCCAGCAGTTTTCGATTTAACCCTTTAGCACGCTCAATAACAGTTACATCTCACTTGTACTCATCTATGGGGATGAAATATGGAGGCTAACGATTATAGCTCTACTTAAGTTGAGAACACCGCAGAGGGCTAATTAACAAAAATAGTAGGTATAACACTAAGAGATAGGAAGCGTGCAGAATTATCCAAAGAAATAGCTCAATTTATTGACGTTTTATTAAAAATCAAGAAGACGAAGTAAACAAGGGCGGGACATTTAGTGCGATGAGAGGATAACCGATGGTCGCTTAGGGTAAAAAACTGGATTCCAAGGGATGGAAAGCTTAGCAAGGGCGGCAGAAAGTTAAGTGGGCGGAGGAGGTTGAGGAGTTGCATGGGTCAAGTGGATGCAGCTAGCACAGGACTGGAATAATTGGAGGAATATGGGAGAGGCCTTCGCCCTGCAGTGTGTATAGTCCGACTGACGATGATGATGATGAGTACGCTCAAAGGACATGTTTGACTAATGAACATTTCGTGCCAAGAGTTACAAAGTGCAAACGATACAGATACAGTAACCGATGTCATTTTGACTGTTGTATACATCTGCAAAGGTTACACCGCCTCAAATACATGTCATCATCATCCTCATCATCATCAGTAGCCAAAGTAGTCAGGACAGTAACGAGATTGGCGGTAGGGAAAAACAGTTAGGCGTTCCAACAGTGACCAAGGACGAGTTCAAGAAAGCATTAGAAACTATGAAAAGAGGGAAATCAGCTGGAGAGGATCAGATAACTGCAGATTTGTTAAAGGACGGGGGGGATATCAAGCTAGAAAAACTGGTCACCTTGTATACGCAGTGCCTTGTGTCATCGACGGTACCGGAACCATGGAAGAATGCAAACATTATTCTGATTTATAAGAAAGGGGACTCTCAGGAACTCAAAAATGACAGACCAATCAGCTTATTGTCTGTTAGGTATAAGGCATTTACTATGGCAATCACTAATAGAATCAGGACAACCTTAGACTGCAATCAAGCAAAGGATCAAGCAGGCTTTCGAAAACAGTACTCTATTATCGATCATATCCATTCCATCAACCAGGTGATAGAAAAATGCTCGGAATATAACCAGCCTTTATACATAGCATTCATTGATTACGAAAAAGCATTTGACTCAGTTGAAACCTCGGCGGTGATGCAGGCATTGCAAAATCAGGGGGTAGACGAGCGGTACGTGAAAGTGCCGGGAGATATATATTGTGGCTGCACTGCAACCATAGTTCTGCATAAAGAAAGTAACAAAATTCTTATAACGAAAGGTGTTAGGCAAGGAGACACAATCTCCCCAGTACTATTGATAATTTGCTTAGAGAAGTATTCAGAGACTTGGAATGGGAGCAGTTAGGGATAAATGTAGATGGAGAATGCCTCAGTAATCTAGGATTTGCTGATGACTTTGCCTTGCTAAGCAAATACATGTAACCTAGTATAAAGTAAAAGCAACCTTTACGATTTATAGTGGTTTCTATGGCAAAAGTTAAATTTTGTAAATTTAACATTAAATTTAGGTGCACATGAATGTGGAAATGTGCCTTTACAAAGGTTGCCCAAAAGTTACCGTGTTTAGAGTGTAGTTATTGGGCCATTGTATGACGACATACTCACGGTGTGACCATCTGAAGAAAGAATTTCTCAGCCGGCTGATATGCACTTATGATAGGGAATTGTATCTTGGGTAGAGAAGACATCTCTTAAGACACCCAAGACGCAAATAACAGAGTAAGCCTAAATGGTGCTTTTCATATCGCTCAGGAGGGACATATATAGCAGTTGCATCTATACCTGTATTGACTTATGGGGCTGAAACGTGGAGGCTAACTAAAAGGGTTTTACTTAAATTGAGCTGAACACAAATTGGTAGGTGTGACATTAAGAAATAGGAAGCGTGGAGACTGGGTCAGAGAAATAACATGCGTTATTGATATTCTAGTGAAAATCAAGAAGAAATGGACATGGCCTGGACATAGACTCAGTCAGAGAAATAACACGCGTTAATGATATTCTAGTGAAAATCAAGAATAAATAGACACTGCCTGGACATAGTCTGAGTCAGAGAAATAACACGCGTTAATGATATTCTAGTGAAAATCAAGAAGAAATGGACATGGCCTGGACATAGACTCAGTCAGAAAAATAACACGCGTTAATGATATTCTAGTCAAAATCAAGAAGAAATGGACATGGCCTGGACATAGACTGAGTCAGAGAAATAACACGCGTTAATGATATTCTAGTGAAAATCAAGAAGAAATGAACATGGCCTGGACATAGACTATGTCAGAGAAATAACACGCGTTAATGATATTCTAGTGAAAATAAAGAAGAAATGGACATGGCCTGGACATAGACTCAGTCAGAGAAATAACACGCGTTAATGATATTCTAGTGAAAATAAAGAAGAAATGGACATGGCCTGGACATAGACTGAGTCAGAGAAATAACACGCGTTAATGATATTCTAGTGAAAATCAAGAAGAAATGGACATGGCCTGGACATAGACTGAGTCAGAGAAATAACACGCGTTAATGATATTCTAGTTAAAATCAAGAAGAAATGGACATGGCCTGGACATAGACTGAGTCAGAGAAATAACACGCGTTAATGATATTCTAGTGAAAATCAAGAAGAAATGGACATGGTCTGGACATAGACTGAGTCAGGGAAATAACACGCGTTAATGATATTCTAGTGAAAATCAAGAAGAAATGGACATGGCCTAGACATGTAGTAGGGAAGGAAATGGACATGTATGGAAGAGAAGTGTAGCAGGGGGCGGCAGAAAGTTAGATGGGCGGATCAGATAAAAAGTTTGCAGGGGGTCAAATTGATGCAGCTAGCACAGACTCGGACTAACTGGAGAAATGCGGGAGAGGTCTTCGCCCTGCCGTGGACATTGTGCGAATGATGATGATAATTTGCTCTATTCGTGCTTCCGTTTGTTTCTTTTTGAGTAGTTAGTAGATCACTAGCACGGAGGTCAGAGCTACGCTATTGTACAGAAGAATAACGTTTAATTGCTTGCCCCATCACAATGCTCAAAAGAAAAATAAAACGCATTCCCACTTCATTGAGGTTTGAATTATGTTTAAATCAGCTATACCGTTCAGTGCTCCCTTTTTTAGTGCTGCCAGCTCATACTAAAATAATAATAGCGGTAGTGGGATCATCGCGTTTTCATGTGTGGCCTGGAGCTATGAAATATTCATGTGGCTTGTTTAGAACTGCCTAACAATCTCTGGCTTATAGTTATTTTATTAATGTCAATTTTGTGAGCAATGGAGTGTTCTCTGCGTCCATGTTTCGCTTTTTCAGTGCTGTTGAGGTAATTTCTTTTCAACACTTCCACTGATGTTTGTTTTGTATTGCTGTTTGTATGTTGTCTAAACGCCGCCTTACAGTGCTGCTGTCAGCATATACCTGAAATTGATTCGTTCACTTTGTTTAGGACACCTTCAGGTAACCACATCTGTTTATGAGCCCTTCGCTCTAAGGTTTTTGGAAATTGTAGTTCGAAATACTCTTTCAAAAATATAACTGTGTCATAATTGTCATTGCTATTTTATATCTATTCATGTGAACATAGCTTGGCAAACTTAACTAAGGGACATCTAAGCACTGATTGCAGGTGGTTCCCTATAATGTTTACATGGTTCACCAATGAAAGGGCGTTACAATTACCATAGTTGAAACGTTTGAATATAGCGTCTAAGAAGCCCCTGTTGAAAAGTTGATATTCGTTCCTGGTGACGCTTTTGACAGTCCTACTTTTGAGTCGACAGGTTAAAAAAATATTATCAAGCATTATTTCTCCTTGTATACTTAATTCGCGATCTATTTCGCTGCGAAGAGATGATATTTTTAGTGTATTTTGGAACATGAATCTAATATGCAGGCACAATGTGGTGGCAATGAGACAGTGAGCTTTGTTGAAAGCCTCGTTCGAACGCCAGGAAAGCCTTTACAGTCGTTGCAGAATTTTGGCGTTTTGTGGGAGCATAGCATTAATTCATCAGTTAATCGACTCCACTTGAAGAATTGTCGTTGAAACAGTATAAGAGGGCTAGACACTGCTTAAAATATTTCAATTTTAAAAGAATATCTTAAATATGTTCGCAGAAAATGATCATAATGTTACTATAGCCTGCTTACGCTAATCAATGACAGCCATATTCGCTTAGTTTGCTCCACGAATAGACTTACAGAACAGAACACTGCTACATTTAGCGGAAGCAATGCCTTTCTGCTTTCTAAATATTTTGCACAAAATTCAAAGATTTACACCAAACCACTGCTGTGATGACTCGCCTGCAAAGTTACACTCGATCAATCACGTACAAGCACATATATTTTCACACATATATTTTGTGTGGTCTCGTCTTCGTTTTCGCGCTGTTTTTTCTTCACCTCTATTATGCACCAACTAGCCCACCAAAATGCTCTCTTGGATATATTTTCAGGTGTAAAGAAAAATATATTTCAGTCTTGACATATTAGTGTTATCATCTCTGACCAGGCGCCAAACAGATGAAATGCTCGGCTTTATACAAGTGTGCCAGAAAAGCGCTAATGGCGAACGTTTTTAGAATGGTCATTGCTCGGAGTTTTAATTCACCTCGCCTAATAAGTGAACACGAAAACTGCTGAATTCAATCGCAGTTGAGCCCACCAAACAATATTCTGTCCGTCACTCTACAGTGTGCTGACAGTCCTGGTTAGCTTAGTTAGTGCCTCGAAACACCAGTGGTCTGGAGTTGGAACTACTGAGTAGGCCGAAATAATGTAACTATGAAGTTTTTGCGAATGTTGTATAGCCTTCCTCTGTAGCCATATTACTGTACGTATGTTTGGGCCAATTAGTAATCACTCGCCTATTACAACTGAAATTTATTAGCGACAATCAGTTACATACATAAAATATTTGCTTTTAAGAAATTATTAAAGTTAAAAACAAAATATAACAATTAAAAATTGCGCAAATCACAACTAATTACAAGTAACAATTAAAGCTATGCCACGCCCCGTTACTAGAGCCGACAATCGCTACTTCGCTGTTGTTACGTGCTTGGAGGAATATCTACTTCAAAAATGAAAATTTAAACGGGTGCGAACATTACATTTTTGCCCGTGTTAAATTTGGGATGTAATAAAATCGTAATTACAGTGCTGTTTATGCTTCATCGATATGTAGTTCATTATTAGTCAGGATACTACATTATGCCGTCCATTAGCTACACCATATCTCGGGTATCTCAATACTTGCCTTGGTCGTTTATTGAAAGGTGTGAACACTGAGATATAGCAGTTGTCAATTTTATCTTTGCGTTTGTTAGCGCATTGAATACAGACTTTAAATTTCTAGTTTGCTCAACTCACTAGCATTTGGGTTGGGAGGATATTTTTGCATTGCACGTGAACATTTTGCAGACTACAAATGTACGAGACAATCAATGTGCTTCATTCTACTTTACAAGTTTAGAAATCCGGAGAAGGCTTTAGAAATTTCGAAGTTTCGCTGTCCATGTCTCCTAACACGTTGCAGAGGGTAGATTCCTGGGGCGGTGAATTGTGTGTACACTTCTTATTCAGTTTCTGAAATACATCATTCCAAATATAATCCATAATGTAAGGCGTAGATTGCAAGCGCCGCGCCACATGCTTGTTAATGGTATTTCTGACAGAACAATATTAGTTGACAGGTTTCGAGAAGTGTGTCTCCTTTTCTGCGGAGAGCAGTAACGTTCTTATATATAAGAAACGAGTATTCCGTGTAAACCTTCAAAAACATTACATTTGGCGCTGAGTATGTTGCCTATAAAAACTTTCAATTAAATAAACCGATATCCTTAGGCGCTCACATCGACTGATTTATATTCACTCTGTGCGAGAGCAGCACCTCGAACATTATAACTACTCTTGGCTCGAAGGTGTTGTTCTTCAGGAATGGACATCTAGGCGACTGGTACCCTTAATAAAAGCAATGTCCGGATTTCGGCATGGTCGCTCATCTTATGACAATGTGGTTGACTACGTGTCCACGGTTCGACAACAGAAACAAATGAAACGTCTGTTCATGGCACTCTTTCTTGATGTCAAAGATGCCTACGACAATGTGGATCATGAAGCCACCTTTGGTGCGCTCGAAACTGTGGGTGTAGGTGGTCAGATATTTGCGTAGATATAGAGCTACCTGCCAAGAACATCGAAGATCATTTTTATTCAGTGTGAAGGTGGCACCACTCCAACATAATATACTCACCGTGGCGTGTCCAAGCGTGGTGTGCTCAGCCCTACGTGTTTTAATCTAACATTCATCGCCCTCACAGAGGACCTCCCTTCTACCATCCTGGTATCAATGTACACCGATGCAATCTACTTTGGGGCCTCCTCTGTGACGCGTCTCCTAGTGCGTACAAGACTTCAGCGGGCAGCAGCACTAAATTCGTCATATCTTCAGAAGCGAAGTCTCAGCGTTTCAGCAGAAAAGTGAGCGCAAGTGGCGTATACACGCTAGTCTATTATTCCATATCCGGCATGCATCAATGGTCACAACATTTCTTACTGCAAAACTTATCATTTTGTACGGATTTTGATGTACTGCAATGTATCATGGAGCCCGCATTGCACCCTATTAAAAAAAAGCTCACACCCATTGCTTACCAAAATGCTTTCATGGCGGAAAATCCTGGGCCATGTCGGTGCAGGCATAACTACAGTTGTACAGAGCATTAATTTTAGGATTCCTGCGGCACAGTACGCCCGTGCTTTCAAACACGTTCAAGACTAAGTTGCGCGCCCTTCAGGCAGTCCAGCGTCAGGCCCTTGACACATGCTTGGGCCTCCAGCAGAGCGCATCAACATTGGGAATAATGCACTCGCCAAAGAGCACCCGCTTTCGACCTGTATTGGTTTAGACGCTTTGCGATTGCACTTGCGACATATTTCAATGGATTCACAGAATCACCTTATGGACATACCTCTTCAGAGACCATATTCTGCATTTGCAAAATTCATAGCAACGCACCAGTCTTCCATCCCAAAACGTTCACTCCGGTAGCGCGACCCGGGGTGCCACTGTGGTGTCTGCAGCTCTCATGTGTGCACCTTGCTCTTCCGGGGATGTCAAAGAAATCGAATTTACCGACGCCAGACCTTCAGCAACGAACATTATTTATGCTTTAAAATTACTATCGTAACCGTACTCATGTCTATACAGATGGCTCGGCAACCTCTACTAGTTCTGCATGCTCCGTCGTCTTCCTGCGAGAAAAGCAAATATTTACTAACTTCGCATAAAACGACCTCTACAGGCGCAGAATGGGCCGCAGTTCGTCCTGATGTAAACTATATCTCTGATCAAACTTTTCCAAAATGGGCTGTGATCTGTGGTTCAAAACCTTCCCTAAAACATCTTAAATTGGTCTTGAGCCTTGGCGTCTATAAGCAACCTGTAGCGGAGGTTGGACATCTGCGCCCCTAGGCATTACAAGAGGGTCAAGAAATCATTCACGACTGGATACCAGAGAATAGTGGAATTGATGGCAGCGACTTAGCTGACGATGCTGCTCGATCGGCTTATGATACAACCAGCATTGTCGAGATGCCGCTGACAATAGCCGACACATAGCGCAGAGGAAAGTAGATTAAGAGGGTGCTCTAACACTGTGAGCTCGGGCCTGAACTTCGTCTATACTAGTGGCGGAAGAGTTAGGTATAGTCCCTGAAGAAACATTTATTGACGCGTGCTTTGCTATTTGAAAGTCGGGCCTCTTGAGATTATAAACCAGTCACAGACGTACATATGCAAGAAAAATTGAGAAGTCATTTGATAAGAAACTAATGAACAATACTACTAACAATACCAAATGTACCTCTCACTAGCTGAAAGAGGCATTCAAGATAAATAACTACCCTCCACGACAGATAAAGCAATCTGCATATATTCCAGTTACGCAACCAATTTGAATACACATGCATTCGTTTTCAATGTAGACAAGAACCATGGTTTTGTAGCTCCTCTTTCGACTGGCACCATCTAGTGAGGGTGAATCATTATAACCATAAACATTCGGCCACTGGAAAGCCAACAATGAAAACAGCGTTCCGTATCCCCTACTTGGCCGTTGTTCACAAAACGACTTTAAGATTCAGATGGGTAATATTAGCATTGTCTTTAGGATTTTCAGTATTTTTTTCGTGTAGATTATGAACCTTGCCCTGATTCTTGTTCAGCGCCTCGGCTAGCATATGAATGATTTGCGACCGAGAGGGCATTATTTCCAAAGTGTTGCTTTCGGTTGTTAATACCGCCTCCTTATTCCGGCCTATTCTGTGACCGATGGGCTCCACCTTTTCTTTTTCCGAACACGTACCGTCCTCTGGTTCTCGTTTCTTTGTTATATCACACTAGTAGTCCTTTATTCCTCCCTAAAAGTTTGTTTTCCTCGATCTAGACGGAGGTGCCGTCGATGCGTGGAATACACAGTGGGCGGAACCTGAGGATGAAATAAAGCTATTAAAGAGGATCTTGAGCGAAGTGGTTCCCTGAAAATTTTTATGAGAACATGAAAAAGAAATGCTAGCACACGCGAGGAGCACGACAGCTGACAGCAAGAAACACGCTAGAATTTCAAATATGCCTGAGATCAGCGAAACGTTTTCTCAAATCGTAAAAAAAAAAAAAAACAAAGTTCTGCTCACAAACGTGGCAACATATTCGCATGCCGATGTTGTAAATATGATCGACCTGCTGCCACGTGCCCAGTGCTTCGTTTCTGTTTATCGAATTCAGTGCATCGACGGCCCCTCCGTGGATGTTGCGGAAGCCGGAATATTTCAGCACGGCATAAAGAAGCTCCAGGGAGATGTGATGCACAAACGTGACAAAAGAATGCATTTGTACAGCGCGCAGAGTCTACCAGCCCTGGGTATAGGCTGTCATGATGTGGTCTTTTTTTATACAGACATAAACACGTCAGAAATAATATTGTCACGTACTCTGTGACCAGGGGGAAGACACGAAAGCTGAGAACTGCAAGCTAGGGGGTTTTGCCCAGGGTAAACGTTCGAAGCGGCACACGCGCACGCGCGACAAACTCTTCTTCGTCCTCTCTCGTTCAGGGAGGTGCCACCTGGCAATGCTAGGTGGAAATACATACGGAGTCGCACGCTTAACACAGCACGCATAACAAGAACCAGGACGCGCTTTAACATATATGAGGGAAAATATTACAGTGGGTCCTGAAGCCTACTTAACCTCTTCCTTCTAACGAGACAGTGCATTTGTGAAAAAGGGTCTTTTATTGCAAAGGGAAAGTCATTTTCATTCTTGATTTGATTAGTCACCGAGTTCCCTTGATAATAATAATAATAACGTTTATTGAACAGAATGGTATGTCAAAGAAAACTGAAAGATAAAGTAGGTGCCAAATAACCAGCACATCTCACGCACACATTCTCTCTCAAACTTTCTTCGCGGTACTATGTCGGCGCATTCAAAGACTAGTAAAAGAACTACGTATAATGTATGCAGTTTGTCTGCAAAGTCAATGTAGATCATTGGTGGCTTAACTAATTATAGTGAAAAGACACTAAAAGAAAGATGTCGGCTGACTTCTCGGTCTGCAGTCATGCTAGTTCCTAAAGATTTTAAACCGGCGAATGCACTTTCTTACCATACGGCCGTCTTACCATACGGCAATTTTTGCTGTGGGGAGTATGCGTTGTTATGATACTTACGGTCAAATTTTGAAACGCTCCTAACCCGAGTGAGGACGCCTTAAGAGGGGTTCGCCTTCTTTCTGTCAATTTTTAAACACGCCTTACCTAAGGCGCGAATATAGTCCGACGCAACGCACTCTCGCGCGTGCGCTCGCACACATTGCGTGACGCTGGAGAAAACACTCCGTCGATAATTAGGAGAGCTCCAGCACCCAACGTAACCGGCGGCGGCCAGCGCACCCCGACGGGCTCGGCGTAGAGATGGCTCCTGTTCCATTCCAGCGTCGACGCCACCGACCGCGTCGACCATCGCGCAGAGAAAGATGGCGGACGGCCGCGTAAGCAACGTGAATTGAACTCGCTTCGGACAGCTTGGTGGGGAGGCTTATCGAAGCCCGCGGCTGACTTATTGCGCCGGGAATTCACGCCTGGGCGGCGGCTGTGTGACCCTTGAACCACACGTGAACGTCCCGTGAGTGCGATGTAAACTGACAACGCCCACCTGCAGCGTGCCTCCGACGAGTCGGCGCCGCGGTGGCAGACGCCGTATCGTCCGTCCGTGTTTACCTTGTTTTGGTTGTGGTGTTTTCGTTTGGAATGGGCCTAGTGCGCAGCGAATACAGCGTCCATGTTTTAGTGCAAGAGAGTGCGATCACGGGATACCGAGCAGTAGTGCGCGGTGCGTTGACAATGAGAGCGGGCGCGTGAAGAAATGTCCGAAGTGCGTGTGCAAAACGAAGAAGTGTATTTGTATTCGAGTGGTTCATTTTTATAATAGCCATTGTTCTTTTTCGTATTTTATTTGTGTGTCCAGTTTTTTTCTTCCTCTACTTCAGAGTCCAGTAGCGCAAATAGAACGCATGTTACTCTCCCGGACAACTGTACCAGTCATCATGGAAGAAGCAGGAGTGCCCTAGCTATTCTAGCTGTTCCGCGCTGTTCCGCACTCGTCGTAATCGTCGTGGTGATCCTGTGCTAGCTACAGTCAGAAGAAGGCTACTCAAAAGCTGTCCTGGGAGTCCTCAAGGTGTTCGGTACCTGGTGCATCTTCGTGGTGAGGCCTTTCCACGCTCAGGGGGGTTTTGATCAGGGTTCAGGCTAGCTTTATAGGATTTGGTAATGTAAAGGTGTCATTACCTTGCGCACAGGCATGTCTTTCACCTTCCCGGGAGGGGGCTCGGCAGATTGGTTCGCCAGCCTGCCGAATGAAAGATTGCCTCTGGAATCATTTGCAAAAAATGGTGTCGATGTGATTTCTGTCGCACTCATACCGATAGGCGATGGAATGCTGAAAATGAAAAATCTGAAAGCTATTCAGCAGCAACTCAAAAGTCTGACGGATCACTACATTGATATCTCTGAGGTACGACCTTTCGGGAGAAGAGGTATAGTTTGCAAATCTGCAAACATTAATTGTGTGTCAGATCTGCTACGCTGTAGTTCTTTTACATCGATTCCTGTCAAAGTCTTTATTCCTGAACAGCTGGCTTGCAGTAAGGGTATTGTGCGTGGAGTGGATCCTGCATCTACTGCTCAAGACATTTTGGAGGAATTTCAGGACGCAGGAGCTGGTGTTCTTTCAGTGTATCGCTGCTCTCGCATAGTGGCCGGGGTGCGTGTTGCTACAGAGTCAGTTATAACAACCTTTGCCGGTCTCATGTGTCCATCTGAGTTAAAAATTTGGCCAATTATTTATCGCATTGACCCGCTACATCCTCGCCCCCTTCAATGTACCAACTGTTGGCGATTTGGACACAGTGGACGAGCGTGTAAGTCTGCGACAAGATGCAGGGTGTGTGGGAAAGGACACTCTTCTAATAGCTGTACCGCTACAAGACCTAGCTGTTGTCTGTGTAGTAACGAGCACTCGGCTGATGACCCCAGTTGTGAGAAACGATCTCAGGAGCAAGCGTTACTAGAATTAATTCAAGAGAATCGTTGCTCTCGAGCAGATGCTTATGCCCTTCTTGATCGGAAAAGGCACACTTATGCTAACTGTGTGCGCCCTTCTACTCCAGACTTTGAGACCACGTTGTCTACCGCAATTGTGAAAACGGTTTGTCTAGTATTGTTGGTAGCCAGTCACTTTGCCCACCTCAACCTGTGCTGACTCCAGCATCTATTTCATCTCAAAACTGTACTGAAAGTTCAAATGCAGATTCTCCTCTAGTGCTGGCTCAAGTGCACCCAATCGACAGTGTCCCTGTAGGCATTTCCCGCAAAAGTATTTGCTCTAATGATGTTGAAATGGCATGCCCTACTCAAAAGCGCCGTGTTTCTAGCTCACCCTCTAAGTCCTCCATTTCCCAGACCAAAACTAAAACAGGGCCTTCCAAAGTTTTACATCAAACCGATGTGTTAAAAGAGGCTGTTGCGGCATCAATTTTAGATAAGTAATCACGGCAGGTGTACAAGTTCTGCAATGGAATTGTCGCTTTATTGTACCTTCACTTCTAGATTTATATCTTCTCCTTTCAACACATAAGCCAGACATAGTGGTTTTGCAAGAAACTTGGCTCTCCCCCGCAAAGTCATTTACCTTAAAGAAATATCATGTTTTCCGCGCCGATCGTGTAAACGGTAGGGGCGGTGGTTTATTAACTTTGATATCGTCAAAATTATGTCACCGGGCAAAAATAAGCAAAACAATAATGAATCCTGAGTGTGAGATTTTGGCTGTAGATATCACATTACCGCATTGTGGCCCTGTCACAGTCGCTAACGTCTACTGCCCCACAGGTGTACGTAGCACAGACTATTTTGACAGATTACTTACAAATTCTAATAGGGTAGTTATTGCAGGTGATTTTAACTCGCACCATACTCTTTGGGATAACTACTCCGACGCATGTGGACAGCTGTTATGGACGTGGATGTCGGCAAATGCTGTGTGCTGCTACAATTCTCGGGCTATAACCTTCATGCGCGGAAGTTCACAATCTGTCATCGATTTATCCCTGGCAGCAGGTGGGATAGGTATAGGAGGATGGTGCACAGTAGATAGTGGTACGTCTAGCGACCACTTTCCAATAACATTTACCATCATGATGAGCACAACACGAGATAGAACTTTGGACCGTAAACTAGTAAACAACGCCAAATATGCAGCTTCGCTACGCTCCTCCCGCAAGTCAAACCTTTGTTCATGTAGGACCGACAAAGCACAAAAGGTATTTTCCTCAGTTGCGAATGCTACTGTAGATTCCCAGTTCACTGTGCGGTCTACAGTAAACAATAAGTCGCCATCCCCATGGTGGAATGACGCGTGTGAGAAAGCCTTCCGCCGTAGAAAAGCAGCATGGAAAAGCCTCTCTTATAACCAGAGCCCAGTAAACTGGATGAACTACAAATTTTGTTCGGCGTCATTCAAAAGAGCCATAGCGCAGGCAAAGGACGAGTACAACGAAAATTTAAATACTTATTTGTCAAACCCTAAGCACAGGAAGGCTTTGTATCGTTCCATGGAACGAAATAGAAACTCGCACCTTTCAGTAGTGTTGTCCCCACAGGAGGCAAAGGATGAGTTGGAACAAATTGCGCAAGGACTAGCATTACGTTTCCAAGAGCAGTGCAAAGTTCCCTTGCACGCTCCGATTTCCTGCTCAGAGTATGTTGAGGTTGATAGGTCAGAACTACTATCTTGGATTTCTTCCCTGAAAAACTCGGCTCCAGGTTCGGACGGAGTTACGGTAGGTATGGTCAAAATTTTAGCAAATGACTTCACTCAGGATCTCCTGGATCTGGTTAATGAATCATTAGAATCTGCATGGCTGCCTCACGTCTGGAAAGGGGCGAAAATTATATTGCTCTTGAAAGACCCTGGTAAAGGATTTCATGTTGAAAACATTCGGCCGATAGCTTTGACTTCGAATCTAGTAAAATTAATAGAAAGAATTGTGCATGTCCGCCTCTCAAAGAATATCTCAGAGGTTAATGCTTTGAGTTCTTCCCAGATTGGTTTCCGCAATGGATGCTCAATATGGTCTGCACATGTAGATTTAGAAAGCAGGATTCGCCTTGCAATGTACAACAAGGAGGTATCAGCGTTAGTGACGCTCGATATTGCTAAGGCCTATGACAGCATTGAACATTCCATTCTACTAAAAAAGTTGTCATTATTACGTCCTCAGTTCTGCATTTATGCGTGGATCAGGGAATTTTTGAAAGGACGAGAATTCTTTTGCACTGATGGCACATTAACCTCAGACACCTATGCACAGACAAGAGGGCTGCCTCAGGTCTCCGTGCTCTCCCCACTCCTTTTTAATATATTTATGTGCGATATTCCGGTTCATCCTGATGTCACTGTATATGTATATGCAGATGACATAGCATTCTTCGCCTCGGCAAAAGATATTCATGACCTATATCGTTCACTACAAGCTTACCTAAATGCACTTGAGGTCTGGTTGGACAAAATTAAATTGGTTTTGAATGTGTCCAAAAGCAGTGTGCTAGTTTTTAAAACCGTAACCCCCTTATATATTTCGTTAAACTACCGCTCAGATGTCATACCTCAAGTGGAATCTGTGCGGTATTTAGGCATTACGTATGATGCTAGTATGATTTCGAGGCCTCAAATCAGGTCTAATGTTCGGAAAGGTGAACGTGCCCTTGGTAGGCTGACACGGATAAGTAACAGGAAATTTGGTATGCGTCGAGATACTCTTCTACTCTTGTACAAAGCCTATGTGAGACCGATTCTGGAATTTGGCTGCATTCTTTTTTCTGGGTGTCCAAAATATAAGCTGCATCCTTTGCTGCTTTTAGAAAGACGGGCGCTGCGCCTCTGCCTAGGGCTTCCACAGTCAGTCTCTACCACCGTTCTGTACTTGGAGGCCCGCATTCCGGACCTTAACTCCCATTTCCACATTCTAACTGTCAGATCATTCTTGCGATCATTTGAGACTACTCCCGGTGTGGCTATACCGTTTTTTGTGTCAAACCCCGCACTCTTTCTCTCTCACCAATGGCCAAGGGTCTGCAAGCCCCAGGTTGTTTATACGCAGAGCATTTTAACAAACATTGGTGTGGACCTTGCTTCTATATGTCCTATTGGTTGCTCAACGTCCTTTGTGGATATAAATTATGATTCTATATTTCCATCTAATGTGAAGCACTTGCCCTCAAGTCTAATATCCAGTCTCCTATATGAACACCTTGAAAAGTTCCCTGATCACGCTGTAATTGCCACTGATGCGTCTGTGATTGCGCACAAAGCTGCGATTGGAATTTTTTCGGAGTCTCTTTCCTGGAGTTTTTCGGTGCGTGTCCCGGATTACACACCGATATTTCTAGCAGAGTTTATGGCAATCGGGCTAGCGCTACTAAAAGCTCCCTGCAGTCAATCAAAAATAAGTTTTCTATCAGACTCTCTTTCTGTTTTGTTGTCACTAGAGTCAGCACGGGATGCTCTGTTGAGCCACTCACTAAAGTATTTCATACCGGGGTGGGTGAAAGAAATACGCTTCATCTGGGTCCCCGGACACAGCGGTATTTTCCATAACGAAACGGCAGATTTCCTGGCTAAATCAGCTCTTGATGCATCTGTTTCATGTACCATTCCTAATATCACCATTTTTGGAATGTCCCGTTTTCAGCGATATCAATACCTAGCCGCTACATGCAATGATTCTTTGCTATCTACAGCCGAATACCAGCATCTCATATACTCATGGAAAGTTCGAGCATGTAAATCACGGCAGTGTGAGGTTACGATGACTCTCCTGAGATGCAGGATTCCTCGCTTAAATCTTTATTTATGTAGATGCGGGATCAGCCCCACAAACCTTTGTGAGGCTTGCGGTGAAACTGAAAATATTGATCACTTCCTTCTCGCTTGCAGAAGGTTTTCACATCAGAGAAGGGTGCATTTAGAAACTCCAATTGCACGCTTGGGATTTACGTTATCGGTCCCGCTTCTACTCTCCTTCGGTGCGAGTGCGAAAAGATTTGCGTTGCTTCAAATTTGTCAGTACTTACATAACTACATCACAGCTACGGACAGATTCCCTTTCTAATTGCATTCCAAATTTACAAAACTCCAAATTTTTGCTTCATATTTTTTTCATTCAATAACATTTGTGATCTTAAATCTTTTGTTTTTGTTTAGTCAATTACTTTATTGCACTAATTCAGTTTGTGTAGGACATTTGGCAGTCCACACTGAACCCTGGCCAATCCCCCTTCGTGGGTATGTGCCAAATATCAAGGAAAAAGAAAGAAGAAAAGAAGAGATAAGGCGGAGCTGTGGTCTCTTGACAGGTGAGCACTTCGCTGCTGCTGTGTTCGGCTCCATTTGTATGCTTGCCAGCCGAAGCGAGTTTCCCACTTGCTGCACGCACCGTTATACTGTAACTTTTATTCTTTTTTTTTGTCTGTCGTTTCTATCTGTGGTTGAAGAATGCTATAAGTTGAGGAAGAAGCTCCGAGATCACTTCACCCGCGAACGGTTGAAGCCGCGAACGGGATGCAGACGGCCCGCGGTCGGCGATCTTTCTGCGCATGCTCCGAAGAGAGCCGCTGACGGCGCGCAGCGCTGAAGTATAAAAGGGATATACTTCGTCTGGCGTAGCGAAACAGGCGTAGCGCGACTGACCGCGAGCGACGCTTGCGTGCGCGTGGAACTCGTCGGACTATATACGCGCCTTTAGGAGCTTAGCGAGGCCTTCCTTGGAACGCTCTTTCTTCTAGGTAGGACAGGATGGTTGCTTTCATCGACCTTTCACCGAAATGCACGCTTCCCTGCAAAACAACTTGATTTTCGCTTGAGTAGTAGGCCGTCTTTGGTGGCTCACGTGACGCTCACTGCGAGTGGAAAAGCGCGCAGAGCGGACAATCGCTGTTGCTCCTGCGATTCCTTCCGCTCCCTTCCGCTGTAAGCAGTTGCATGTTGACAGGCTAACAACGTTTCTTTGTCAAGATAAGTATAGCTTTGGAACAAAACATGCCAGATGAAAACAAGAGAGCACATAGGAGCGCACCTCGAAAGCAACACAACGCTATAACCGTGTACATGCTTTCTTTTACCTTTTGAGCCATTATACCTGAAACATTAATCGCATATTCTCGACACCAGATGGATACAACCGGCTCTTTGTCGCTCTCTGTGCCTTCTTAGCGAAGTAGCCACTGAGGATGGTTAGAATATTAGACGCCCCTTAGACGCCTCATTGAGTTGAGGAATTAAGCATGGAGGGACACTGATGGAAGTTAAGGAAATAGCCTAAAAAAAGGAGAGGTCTGAACTTCGTCCCTTAGATTCAGTCATTAACGCTTGCAACCTGTCTGTGGAGTACGACCTCCCTGACACTGGGCACACATAATAATTTAACCACGAGCCTTAAGGAACGCCTCGAGTGTGAGCGCGTGTATGAAGGTGTGTGCGCAATCGGAGGGGGGGGGGGAGTGGTCCTTCGTGTGTGTATGTCAGACACCACCAGTGGCTAGACGTGAGGACTTGCCAAATAGTATTTAATAGAGCTGAGCGATCAAGGTTAGCATTAGGTTAACGTATTGGAGAGCATCTTTCATAATTTACTACGCAAAATGACTACGCAATTTTTTTCTACATAATTAGGAATTGGGAATTAGGAAAAAAGGAATAATTATTTTCGCATGCCTGATATATTGATGTAAAAAAATGACATTTGAAAGGCATTAAATCTTCAATACCGTGGCTTCATATTTTCAGGTCAACCTAAACACGTGCAAGCTTACGAAAATGACTAGCGCATTCTCGAGAGCACTTTTACAGTGAGCCATTCATATACACCGCCAGACAATTTGCAACTATATTTAGAATCATTGGAACAAAGTTGACTTGATATTTAAGCACACATGAAATGCCAAAATCGAAATGCGGTCTAATACTCAGTGAAGCGTAAATAGACCTAAAGCGTATAACGAACCCTTTTCGCTTGTGGTGCACTAATGATCGCCAGTTGTTGTAACTTAACTTCGTTTGTTATAAAAAAATTCTTGTTTAGAAATTGCAGGTGTTTGAAATCAGCTTCGAAATTTTGTTGTCCTTTTCCTTACGGAAACTAGCATGTAGCGCACATGGCCGCCTCTCTTCAGTTGTGCTTTGTAGAATAATCTGAAATAATAGCCGCTATTAGCACCAGACATTTTAATTTTATCGGCTAGTTTTTTATTATTATGACCACAAAATTGGCCCAGCTTAGCAACTGTAAGCAGTGAATGCTACAACAATTGTAATCGAAGTACATGCATTCAATAGATTTCTCATTTCCTTTTCTTTATTGCAAATCGAACTGATTTTTTGTGATTAGTCACGAGTTTGATGTTTACATTTTCTTGGTAAGGTCTAGAATTTCATCCTACGCTCCAAGGAAGTTTGCCTTCCTCAGAGAGTTCAAATTCCTGTTCTTATTGCCAGCTATGCAATACGTGGAGTACATTATATGGAACTACAATGCGTAGTGACGCTATATTATTGCCAAAGACATCAGCTATCTTGAGCAAGATGAAGTTGTGCAAAGTAACTGGTTATAACGTCGTCGTGCAATTTCATTCGTTATATATTTGAAATAAGTCGGTGTTCCTAGCAATAAGCATATGGGAGTAAAGTAATACCGCGCTTGTGCAAGTGATGGCGCCGCTAACTCACAGCGAAACATGCAGCTCTTCAACGTGTAGCTCCTGTTTCAATTCTTTCAGTGTTTAATTCTTCTCTAGATTTTTGCAACACATAACTCTTCTAAAGCCACGACACTCATTCAGGGCGCCTTAGGGAATATCCACGAACATTGCTTCACGTAGCCTGCACCCTCACGTCAAACAATAAGGATGATTTGTTCCGCACAAAATAAACACGCACGCACGCACGCACGCGCACACACACACACACACACGCACGCACGCACGCACGCACACACACACACACACACACACACACGCACACACACACACACACACACACACACACACACACACACACACACACACACACACACACACACACACACACACACACACACACACACACACACACACACACACACACACACACACACACACACACACACACACACACACACACACACACACACACACACACACACACACACACACACACACACACACACACACACACACACACACACACACACACACACACACACACACACACACACACACACACACACACACACACTGGCACAAAGATCAAGCTAGCAGAGGGTACATGAAATGAAATCAAATCACATTTGTACGCGGTGCTTCTTCTTGAATTCGCCGAAAAGAATTCAATCTTTTTACTGAAAAGCTTTGGGTGGAAATTGAGTGAAAAAACTCCTGGAGACCTTGACAGACGGAAAATAATGTATGAAGGGGGAAGAATACTAGTGCGCGGTCTCGACGGCTATAGTAAGATGTGCGAGCACGTACACCGCATTATACTATTGAACAAGTGGTCTTGGCTTTATATTGTTTCCTTTTTATCCACTAGCGAGGTTATGCAAGTAGAAACATGGTGATTGATATATAAATGAATGAGCAAAGCAGAATGTAAGAAGGGGGCTTACTTATTGTACAAAGGGAAATAACACTAAAATGTATTTTAATTGTCGGGGTTTTTGTGTATGACGTCGACCATTGCCTCTCCCGCTATACCCTATTAAAGGAATATTGTATTTTCGTGTTTCTTTATTATATGCTTGTGTCTTGTATCTATTAGGCATTCAAAATCTGCTGCAAATGTGCCAGGTCATAGTGAGCTGAATGTAAATGCTTTTGAGTGAGCAGCGGTGTTCCTTTTATAAAGAAGTGGACGTAATGAATTTCAGTATTGAGTAACGAAAATACAAACTTTCTTCTCGAATGAAAATTACATTTTCAGCATATATATATATTGATGAGATTTCGCCCTAATTACCGGAAAGCATATATACACTTTGTAATATGAAGCACTATTGTAGCCGGTCGCCAGTGTTTCGCATCTTCTTGCCTGCATGGCACACAAACTATAACGGCCATTTTGTGTAGCCAAGCGTGGTGTATCATTTAGTAACGCAGACTGCGCTCGTTTATAAATGGCTTGGTTCGCCGATTCAGTATTTCTCACACTTCTCGGTGAACATCTACACCGTGCGTAAGGGAGGGGTCAGAACCTCAGCTACTGGCCTCCATATCGAAAACTCCTGGAAATATTCCTGCGAAGGTTTGAGCTCTTCGACCCCTGCCAACAGACGAAAAGGGGGTTCAGCGACTATTCTTCTACTAGACAAGCTGTACTCTGTAAAAAATTACCAGGGCCATTTCTAGTATTTTGGGCTTCATCCCACATTCCTTCTTTCGGACTAGTCATCAAACAGACATCACAGGGCTTGCTTCAGCATATTTTAATTTGCGCAATGATGTATGCCTGCTCAAAGCGGAAACGCATAAATGATGATCTTGAAACATTGGCAAAATGAGATCTTTGAACTTATCTTGTAGATTAAGATGGGCCTTAAAAATGGTCCCTCGCCAAACAAAACAGAAGTGATCAATTGCATACCACATTTTTATAGCACCGTCATCCAACTATGGCAGTGGTGGTTAACCTAGTTTAATCACCAATTTTTGTAACGAAGCTAGAATTTATAACTTGTTTTTCGAACAACCTCAGCCTATATGAGAACAGCATAAAGTTTATGAGCTGTTATGCACCACCTTTCGTTATCGCGCATTCTTAAGGAGTTATGGAAAAAAATCGTAACCTCTACTAAAATCGGGAATGGAAGAAAGCAAAATTGGAACAAAAGAAGAGTTGAGGACGTTTTGTAGATACCGGAAAAAGGAAAGCTACATGAGCTTCAAAGGGACAAATAGGAAAACACGGTATGCCTGCTGCTTTTAAGGGAGAATTTTGGAAAAACCTTGTAGTCCATACACAGTTCAAATGTTAGATATTTGTCGCGCAAGATTCTCAACTCAGTGGTGCCTTTTCGCCATTCCCATCTTCATTGGTAAACAGCTTCTGGAACAAAAGCGAAAAAAACTGGGTACGTTTTTACGTGAAGGTTTTTCCACTATCTCACATCCTTTACACTGCGCAAAAGGAGTTTTAAAATACAAAATCATGGCTGAAAAACAAGACCATCCTAAGTAGGAGATGTAGATTGTAAGAGTTACAATCTCTAATAAGTAAAGCTGAATTGACCTGCCAATGCTGTGAAGAGGTGCTCGATACTAGCCAGAAGTTGCTCATGTATCAGAAACTTCAGAAGTTGAGGCAAAAGCATTCCTCGCAAGGTCCACATCCTTTACATAGAGGAAAGTTAGAAATTTATATTAGCTACGTTATCTCGGCCCTAAAAGAAGGGAAACATTATTACAATTTATGTACTTTAAACGCATTCTAAACAACTACTATCACATTGCGCTTCGCGCCCGGCGGCCTTAGTTATTTATGTGCCATAAAACACAACAAAACGCAACAAGATGCTATTTACAGTTTTGTTGTTTCTTGCTGTACTGTCGATAATTGTGCAATTTTAAATAAGGTTAGGGGGAAGAGCGTTTCAGAGTCATTGCTATCGCAGTGTCGAATGTTCTTTACAAATAACCGATCTTCTCATCAGGGAATAGGTACCGATTTTCCTTTGCTTTCCGCCGTATATAATTTCGCACTAGGATTTCTGACACTACGCAAAGAGCATACTAGTTGGCAACTACAACTTTGTGAGTAATTAGAGTGGTGTAAACATAAGCATTGGTTTTGAATATGTAGGACCGAAGTGCGTTTGGGCTTGAAAAAAACCAACGATGAACGTGTGGTAGAAGAGGACATTTCATAAAAGTGGCCTGGATAGCAAACGAACAGGCCTGCACCTTTTCACAATTCCTCTGTCATTTCAAGCGTGTATTAAACGAGCTTATCAAATGCTATGGTAATTTCTTTATTATTAACAGCTTGTTTTGTGATTGTCCCACTCGATTGCTTTACTGTAAGTACTGTGGAAGCAATTTGATCTGTTAATATTAGTTTAAATTACAATTGGTTAGTGGATGGCATTGAAGGAGTGAGAATTTAAATAAATGCCCTTGTTGAATTGAAGACATTCTGCCCTTTTACCGTGACTGTATTAGGTAATGTGAGCATTATGTGGTTTCCCGTCTATATTCGGAAAAAGGCGGCTCTTTGGAACTAAGAAGAAAGCAAAGCGAAGTTTTCTGATCTGCTTGTAAATAATACGCTAGGTTTTTGCATTTTAAATATATGAATGTGACCACTCTCGGTTCCTTTAAAGGTATTTATTCAGTCCGCTCTAACGACACTATATAGTCCCTTAGGTGCTTACAGTGTATTTCCAGAGCCAAGGCTTTGATACGTTCCAGGCTAACGCAACTGTCGATCACAATGCCCTGGATACTTCACATTTGAGCCTTTCTTAAAAAACACACTGTACCGACAAAGCTTCTGTTCAGGCAGTAACCACAGATTATAAATGCATGTCCTGGGATCAGCGACAAAAACCTAAGCGCGTTACACGTGCGCGGCACGAGAAACGTAATTAACGCTATCAGGAGAGCACCACCAGATCCATGCTCGCCTCTGTTATGTCAGTGCTACTCAATGCGACGATTGATAATCACAGAGGCTTGAAATCGAGAAAGATTTCATGGGAGTTGCTTCAAGAGAACACTGAGCTAGCTCATGCTGAAAGGGAACATATTTACTCAAGTTTTTGTCAGAATGGCTGAGTGTGCAACAAATGCCATTAAAGTTGCGTTATGCCTAAACACGGTGCCTCTTCGTGCTGCCGACATGCGCTGATCAAAGCGGAGGATCGGCTAGATGAGGTGACGAATGCTTTAGCGCTGAGACTTGTTGTAACAGGCAGGGCAAATCAGAACATGGTCTCAACTGACACACTTATCCACCAAGAAAGGAAATATACAAAAAGCTGCAACGAATACATCAAAACCGATGTTAGAAGGCTTCCGATATTTCTCACCGCGCTGCTTATTCTTTTTTAACATGAGTGTCAGTGGGAACGCTTTTTCTGTTTTTTTTTTTTTTTTTTTTAACTGTCGACCGAACTTTTTTAAGGTTTGGACATTTTATTTTCCAGTTGGGGGCATTTTTTTCAGAATCTTGGGTCGAGGACTCATAACAGGAGGCATGATATGTGCTAGCTGCTATCGAATTTAAACAGGTTTCAGGCAGAATCATCGCCTACAGTCCGAGAACAGGAATGTCCGGAGCAGTCTGCTTTTTACTACGCCGACGTTTCAAGTAAGCAAAACCGCATGCACAAAAAAGCCTTGTGTCAAATCAGAAGCAGATTAAAGTCCAATGTTTTTATTGGCTAGCACACACAGCTTGCGCCTATTAACACGTTGTTCGATTGAATAATAAATGTGTCAGTGGGCGTTTTCTGTCTATCCGTTCGCGCACTATTCGTCTTCTGCATGTCGCCGAGCGTTGTAAAGAAGAGCTCGTGTAATATTGAAAATGGGTCCTTTTTTTTTTGGGTAGGGACTTTTATTGCTAGTGGGGGATCATTAAATATTACGTTGAAGAGGATGCGATATACTTTATTAGGTCCACACTTTGTCTCCGGTGTCTTAAGACACACATCGGCGAGTGGAATAATAAGACCAACCATCATTTTTGGCAATCAAGTCTATAGACCGCTAAACTGCAACTGATTTCAAAATTTTGAATGGAAGGAAGGAACAGCTCAAACGGACGGGACGTGTAGGAAAGCGAGACACACACAGGAGCTAACAACCAAATGGTTTATTGCGACACAAGGAGCAATATATTGCAGAGAGCCAAAGCGTATACGAAAAATCAATTGCGACACAATCATGGTCCTGATATCACACAGCAATGAGCTGTGTGTTTGAGCTGTTCCTTCCTTCCATTCAACATGAACCAACCAGCCCGACAAAGCCCTCTTCTTGCATCAAGTTTTCCCATAACTGCCTCCCACACCTGCATCTGGTATGAAGGTGGGCGATTCTCGGAGCAATTTTTTTTTTATTCCTGTAAGTACCAAACTATCATTCTGGGGCCTATAAAAATGAGCTGTTTACGAAGCAACGGCAAACAAACAAAGAAACAATTCGGCATCTGCGTCGTTGAATGTTGCCAAATCGACTGTGTATTGGAATAAGTATACTCTGCAAACGCAATCTCAGTTGAGAGCAAACTTGTCTGTGTGAAACGTGGGAAATAAGTATTCCGCGATGTGCTGACTTGGAATCTCGTTGACTGACTCACAAAGATATGGCACTGCTAAACGCATTGTAGAAACAAAAAATACTGCTCAATGTCTCGCGTCTCATTTCTTAAGAAACGTTTCTGGCACTGCGCTTAAGGTAGGAGGCAATGGAAATTCCACTGATCAAAAATACTACGAAATAACCTTATCACACAAAAGAGAGATCAGAAGTCGGATCTCGGCTTGCTGTTCCCTTACGCTGCACTGTACCATGCTTCTTTTCCTTTTATGGCACAATTTTTGTGCATCTCTGCGCGCTTACTTTCCCATTGAAAACCCACTCTTTCTTAATACTCAGCTCCATTTCCACTCTTGGACCTCCCCTTTTGATGCGAGTCGTGAAACGAATTTTATTTCTCATTCACTGCCAAAGTGCGAACTGTGAATGTGATTTTTTTCTTTATTTGTTGCCCAGAAATGTGGACGCCAGTATGGGTAATGAAACGGAAATAAGAAGGTTAATGTTGCAGGTTATTCAGCCAAAAATGTCGAATCCAAATTCGCGCGGTCCATGTATTTCGCAGTGCTCTGATTTTGCTGTCTCCTTTCTGTATTTTAGGCTGTAACGCAGGGCCGGAATGATTTCTGGAGTAAGAACAAGCGATGAGTCGGCAGGTATTCGGCAAAAAGAAAAACAAATCACAAATATCTTTCTGAAAGGCTCCGCATTTCCGCTAACACGTGCCGCATATTGAATTGCAGAGTTTGATCGGTATCAGTGCCCATCACCTCCTCCTAAATGCACACCCAGGGATAAAAGTAGTATACTTAACGCGAACCGCAACGATTGCATTTTTTATTATAAAAAAAAAAAAATGTGCCACACAATATTTCTTGGACGAGGTGGCAAAACTATCAAGGAGGGTACGTTATGAATATCTAAGAACTAACTGCTTCTCTGGCGGGCAGTTTTCTCGCCGTGCGTGGAGTATACCACTTTTATCCATGACTGTACATATGTGAATGTTTGATAGCTGACATACAAGCTGCGAATGTTCAGAAGTTTTCGCTGCTCAGCACTATTTGAGCATACTGCGAAGGCAGCAAAATTTATCTAAGGCCTAAATATTAAGGCCTTTATTTTGATCACTGCTGCGCGTATCATCATCATCATCATCATCATCATCATCATCATCATCATCATCATCATCAGCCTGATTATACCCACTGCAGGGCGAAGGCCTCTCCCATATTTCTCCACTTAACCCGATTCTGTGCTAGCTGCATCCACTTGACCCCTGCGAACTTCTTAATCTCATCTACCCACCTAACTTTCTGCCGCCCCCTGCTACGCTTTCCTTCCCTTGGAATCCAGTTTGTTACCCTCAGCGACCATCGGTTATCCTCTCTTCGCACTACATGTCCTGCCCATGTCCATTTCTTCTTCTTAATTTCCACTAGAATGTCGTTAACTTGAGTTATTTCTCTGACCCACTCTGCACGCTTGCTATCTCTTAATGTTACCCCTACCATTTTTCGTTCCATAGCCCTCTGGGTTGTCCTCAACTTAAGTAGAACTCTCTTGGTTAGCCTCCACGTTTCAGCCCCATAGGTGAGCACAGGCAAGATGAAACTGTTGTATACTTTCCTCTTGAGCGATACCGGTAAGCTGCTAGTCATAATCTGCGAGTGCTTGCCAAATGCGCTCCATCCCAATCTTATTCTTCTTGTTATTTCCTTTTCATGGTCCGGATCTGCGGTTACTACCTGTCCATAGTTACGCCAAATTCGACACCTAATTAGCAGAGAATCATGGTTAGTATAAAAGTTTCATATAATGTTTCTGAAGCTGTGTATGCCTGATATGTTATCACCGTACATGATCGTAATAAATTTCATCTACCATTTAACGAATCAAAACAGTAAAAACTCGTAGAAAAATTGTGCTCATGATATATTTGTAAGATTTTTATAGTGGCTAATTAAAAATAGATACAACTAAAAATAGTGGAATTTCGTGTTTATTGATTTATTGAACACTAATGCAATTGCGGTACAAAATTTGCCTGCTCTTAACGTTAGCATAATATTCCCTAGAAACGTGTAACATTGCTGCAACCTCCTCAGTTAATTTTGTTTTTGTTGTCACTTGTTCTCTAGGCAGAGCGGATGCTTGTATGTCCGCATTGAATTGAACCCTTCAGAGCTGACACTATTTTAGAGGCTTCGCCACTTTATTAACTATTGTTCTAGCGTTTCTATGCGCAGGTTTGGTGCGGCACCATCTTTATTACCAGTAAAATATTTTACAATATCGAAAAATACTCTCGACCATTGCTGCCTGCCTTCCTTCCTTCCTTCCTTCCTTCCTTCCTTCCTTCCTTCCTTCCTTCCTTCCTTCCTTCCTTCCTTCCTCCCTTCCTTCCTTCCTTCCTTCCTTCCTTCCTTCCTTCCTTCCTTCCTTCCTTCCTTCCTTCCTTCCTTCCTTCCTTCCTTCCTTCCTTCCTTCCTTCCTTCCTTCCTTCCTTCCTTCCTTCCTTCCTTCCTTCCTTCCTTCCTTCCTTCCTTCCTTGCTTCCTTCCTTCCTTTCTTCCTTTCTTCTTTTCTTTCTTTCTTTCTTTCTTTCTTTCTTTCTGTCTTTCTTTCTTTACGAAGAAGAAAAAGCCGGGCAAGTTGGCTTTATCCATTATTTAACAGCGCGAAACGAGGACGTTAACACACACAACCACACAGCGCTCGTGTTGTGTGTGTTAACGTCCTCGTTGTTTCGCACTGTTAAATATTGTTTCTACATTCCTTAGTTTCTTTCTTTCTTTCTTTCTTCCTTCCTTTCTTCGTTTCCTTCTTTCTTCCTTTCTTCTTTCTTTTTTTTTCTTTTTTCCTTCCTCCCTCTCTTTCTTTCTCTATTTGATTTCATTTTTCTCTCTATAGTGATAGTCAAGCAGGAGCTAAAGGCACATGTCCTGACAGAGGCCTGCCCCAGGTAATAATTTCAGCATTGCGCACCGAGCAGATCATTCTCTATAGCCATGACCAGGTTACAGAAAGCAGAAATATGTACTAATATGCACAAAATTGTTCATGATTCGCACACTTTGCACGCTGAATGATCAAATTATTAAAAAACACAAATTATATGTAAATAGCTTATTACCTCCAAATGTCTATAGGCGCATTTAAAGAAAAAGGAAAAAGAAAAATTAGGCATATGTATACGTGCATACATAAACAGAAGAAGGCATCTTATGTAGCCCAAAAACACTAAATATGTTTATATACATTGTTTATGATATTCGCGACAGATGGCGCTAGTAAGAAAAACTTGGCAGAGGCTCAGCTTGGTTAAGCCCGGTAGATTGCGAAAGCAATACCCATGACTACGCACAGGTTCAGCTAATGTTCGGCTTGTGGTGGTCATACAATGATTCACTCTGGATACGACATGGATACGCTGTTCCTCCGTCTCTGTAGCTCGCTGCTGTCTCTTACGCTCATTGCGACGAGCTTCCCTAGAGGTGGGTGGCATCGTCGAAGCAGATGTTAAACCGCCGGCGGAGGCACCGCCACTACTCGCAGACAATGCGAGATGGTCGCCCAGCTCTTCGGCGTGACGTCACAACGCCTGTTGCGCTCCTGGCGGACAGCGCGGGAGTTAGGCCGCCGGTGGTGGCACCGCCACTGCTCGCAGACGACGCGAGATGGTCGCCCAGCTCTTCGGCGTGACGTCACACAGAGGTCACGAAAAAGGTCAATGGTGGCACCGCCACGGTACGGCAAAGGCTTGAAAGTGGAAGTAGTGTTGCTTTCGCAATAAAAGGGATGGGTTGGTTTATCGAATATCATTTGACAACTTCTTTAAATCTGGGATGCTGAATATGAACTTTGTCTGATATCTGATTTAATAAATACGGTATCTGGAAATTTAAGGTCTGTCGACCATAGCTGGTTCTAGTTATCGTATTGTTCTATGCTTTTTACGTAGGGAGTACTTTGACATAGTCTGATCTGAATTGTTGAGGTATCGCTTATAATTGTTTATGTGTTGCAATAATTGCTAGTAGTATATCTTGTGGCTAGAAGCATTGAAGGCTTTTTAATAAATATATTCTCAGTAAGAAGATCGCGTAGCTTCTTACCTTTATAGGTTTCAAATATTCTTATTACCATTTTCCGAAAATCTAACAGGTAATATTTATTAGCTGTAGTTGTTCCCCATACTGGCGCACAGCATGACAATTTAGAAATGAATGTGTTGTACAATGTTTCCTTAAGCCATAGAGGAATAAGTTCACTTATTTTTTATATGCATCCAGCAGCTTTGCCTAATTTTCCACCTAGTTTATTGATATTCGTATTCCATGACAAGCCATTTTGGGTACAGGTGGCTAGGAAACTCTAACAAGTTATAGTTATTAGCCGTAGCGGTTAACCATACTGCTGCACAGTATGTCAGCTAAGAAATAAGTGTGTTGTACAATGTTTTCTTCAACCATACAGGAATAAGTTCACTAATTTTATATATGCATACAAGAGCTTTGCCTAATTTTCCACCTCGTTTACCGATCTCTCTATTCCATGACATGTCATTTCGAAACCAAACGGCAAAGATTTTTTGGTCATTTACATCTTCAAACGTTTTCCTGCGAAACATGGTTGTAATATTAGCACATAGTGGCTTGCTTATTGGCTTAAATATAACAAACTTCAATTTATTAACGTTTAGTTGCCGCCTATTCATGTGCAACCAATCGGAGAGATGACTTCTTCTTCTCCCTCGTTGTAATGGCACAATGGACAAGAGATGACTTATTCATTCATAATATCTTCTTCTAGGAGTGACAAAAATGCATTTGTGAAGAATATGTTTTCGTCATCTACATACATGGTGATTTGTGGTGCGGAAGTTCGAGAAAGAAGATGATTAATATATGGGTTAAATATTTATAGGTCCCAATATTGGTTCCTGCAGAACACCGTTTGAAAATTTTAACCTTCGCGACGACTGAATATTAGAAGATACTGACACCTATTAGGTAAGTTAGGAGATTCTGAGCATTTATGAGTATTCCATTGCTGTATCGCTTAGAGAGAAGGACATTTTGATAAAGAAATCTTTAATCATGATTGTTGTGATGCACTGCGAATTAGCTTAACGTCAGTAGGCTGCGAACGGAGCGCCAAGCAATTGAATATAGTTTTTTTTTTTTGCCTGCGCGGCGATTGCTATGGCAGCGTGCTATACAATGCATCGTCTGTTTCTTTTCCTGTTTTCTCTCCGCCGCTTCCCTCACTTTTAATTCCTCTAGGGTGCGCCGCCTCGGAAGAACCAAGTTGCACAGCTACCCAGAAATGGCTCAAGCTGATATCCACGAGGAGCCCTAGGCTGTGCTTTATATATTAGCTTACACTTAGAGAATGAGAATAGATGAGTTTATCTAGTTCTTTCTTTGGCGCCTGGCCAGGATAGATGGGGGCGGTCGTAAGAGAGCTGACGAAGCGCTTGCGACCGCCTAATTCATTCCCTTGGGAGAAGCACACAAGCCCCAATTATATGCTTGCCCTCATTACCACGCACAATTTGCCTATTCGTGCGACCGCCATGTTTGGAGAGCGCTACGGGCCTGGCGTCACAAAAATACCCTATCGCTGAAGTTCCCCACGGGAAAAGAGAGCTAACAAGTACGCCCTCTGAAGCCACATATAAATCACGCCTCTGAGTAAAGTATGGATGGTTCTCAAGCAAATATAACAGCGGCAGCAGAGGGTAATTGCTGACCCCAAGGGAATCAACGCAGCACAAAGCCTAACACAAAATTAAATTATCAACGCCACCATATAATGGAACAATTTATTTGGTCCAAGCCATGCCGGTAGAGACTAAGAAGAATAAAATTAAGATAAAATGTAAGGATTTAAACAATTCCCAAATTTTCCTTCAGAACTACAGTCTTTAAACGCCGGCAATATCAGCGGGAGAGTCATGGTGATAAAAGGTTCCAAGAATGCCATAAAATCAGGATATGTATTTACAGGACATGCCCCTTCCTAATTTTTGCTAAATTTATTGCGGTGGCTTCAAGGATCAATTCTAGTATGGCAAATTCATTTATTGCTGCATACTCTCATGAAGTAAGCGTGGTTGCCAACCCATACATTAATTTTTTAAAAGAAAACGAAACTTCCTTGGAGCATTCAGCTTCTTCACTAACCTCATTTTGTCACTGGGCTTGGCCTCAGCAGTTAAGCCAGCCGTCCTTTAATTAATAAAGGGGTCTGTGTAATGGGGCCATTATGTGAAACAGCACGGCCTCCGAAAATGTCGTCCAAGCTTATACCCTATTACCCCAAAAAGCATTTTGGGCGCCCAGAGGCAGTTGGGCGGTGTCGCTTCGCTTGGGGCATAGAGAAAACATGCCTGCATCTGCTTCTGTATTTCGTTTTGTGCGTTGTTTCCTGCCGTGTCACGTTGCTTTTCGGTTTTCCACGGCTGTGCAATGGGATCTGAAGAAATAATTGGGAAGGTAACGCGAGAGGAGAGGATTACGTGTGCCGGCTAGCGTCCAACAGCTGTCGGCACTCGCGGAAAGAAGCGCGAACAACATATGACGATCCGCTGGCAACCTATCGACGCGAATCTTAAGCGTGGCCCGCATGGAGCGTTTTTTGCACGCGAAAACGCGTCGCACGCCCGACGCCCGCGCCGGCGTCGACGATTTCACTCCCGCATGGTCAGCAGCCGAGCGGCGTTTTTTTTTTGCCGCCCAGTTGCGCGATGCAAGCGCCCCCATCCGGCCGTGCGGCGAGGTCGCGCACATCTTGTTTTCCCTGTCGCCGCGAGCTTCCAGTTGTGGTTTCCTCTCTTTCTTCTGGGTCAGGTGTGTCTAGAAAACAGGCGCAGGCATCACTTCCAACAGCTATGGATCTAAATGCAGAAGCCAGAGCACAAGGGAGGTATCAGAGGTCCGCTGGCAAGGCTAGCAGCGTATAAACAACCTCCGAGCTCAGCGTAAACACTCGTGGCCCCAGCGGACGGCCCACCTTAACCTAAAAAAAAAAGGAAATGTATGGCGCCCGATGCCCGGACCCTGCTGTCGTCGCCTCGTGCGCGGAGCGACTCCGAAAGACTACATTGCTGCTCTGCCGTTTCGGCCGAGAAACTCGTAACCCTCGGCTACCTCGGCGCCGTCGGAGCGCCAAACCCCCGTCGTTCTTTCCGCTCTCGCGAGCGGGCTCGGCCGGCGTGGGTGTGGCTCCGACCGGAATCACGTGACGGCTGCTCCGGCTCTCATTCGCCCTCTGCCGCTGCCGACTTCTGGCGTCGGCGCGTCGTCGGCGTTTTTATCTGTTCAGCCAGATCCCGACGACTGGGCAAAATCGTCCTCTCCGGCGGCAAAAAAACGCTCCGCTGCAGTTGACGCCGGCGAATCGCCCGGAAAAACGCTCCATGCGGGCCACGCTTTATGCGCGGTGTATAAAAATAGAAAAGCCGTTTTGCAGTATTGAGACAGCTAAGAGAAGATAAGCATAATCCTGAATCACTTAATACTATTGGTCACGTTAAATACTATTTTACTCTAATTGACGAGGGTGCTTTGCTCAATGCGCGTTTTCAAGATGGAAAGCATTGAAAAGAACAAAATAATTCCTAAACTACACTCGACAGTCGGTAACACTCTGTTACAATTTGATCAAGGAATGGATTCCCATAAGCACATGTCCTAGTTTGTTGCCGCCGGATTTCGGACTCGTGATCGGCTTGTTAGGATATGAAACGCGATTTTGTTAAGTAATAACCTGTATCAATTGCAGGCATGTTTTGAAAGCGTGGCACAAAAATTTTGCATCCAGTTCGCTTCTACGAGAAAACTGCCCTTTTCATTCAAATGTTACGTGGCGACAAGCAAATAGACGGCACAACATGAGGACAGGATGAACGATGATTTTAATGGCTGGCCTATCGTGAGGGCTTCTCTCGCGCCTCTGCCGATCTTCCTCTTCGCAACACTTCCCGGGGCCACGAGCGATCGTCCCGATCGGTTTGTTGAAGTCGATGGTGACGTGACGGTGTAGACGCGTTCAGGAAAAGTTAGAAGAGAATGATGCGCTTGCCACCACGATGACGATGAACACGATGATGCTTGGGTGATCTGCCTCCCTTGGACCTGTTCAACCATCCGTCACTAAAGTCCATGGGACCAATGGCTCGAGGTCGCGACGAACGGCTGGACGGGGGTTGCGTGTGCATGTCCGGTTCCTTTGGGTCCTTTGTGTCTTTCGGGTCTGGTTGGTCTGTCTGTTCTCCTTGTCTTTTGATCCGGGCTGGGGGATGGGCGGTGGTAGTTGGTCGGGTCTGGGCAGGAAGGGCTGGGGTGAAGCTGCTCGGCGATGTCCCAGGGCTCTCGACCAATGGTCCCGGGTTACAGATGGCGTCAATGCTCCAAGGCGAGGATGGGGATCATGTACGCCGCACTTTCAACCAAAATGATACGTGGTGACAAGTTAAGAGACGGCACAACATGGTGACAGGATGAACGAGGATTTTAATGGCTGGCCTAGCGCGAGGGCCTCTCTCGCGCCACTGCCGCTCTTCTTCTTCTTCCCAACAATATTCACCTCATGATTTTAGTATAGCTTTCTACACGCCCATACTGTGCAATCGTAAATAAAGGTTTTTGAAGTTTAAAAATGTGCGTTATAATATTTCGGGTTATTTGTGCTTTAATGCCATTCTGGAAAAATGATATCTACAAATTAGATTTGTGTTTTTAATGTCATTCTGGCAAAATGATTACTACAAATTAGATTACAAATCTACTAAGAGCATAAACCTGAGCTGGAACATATCTCATTTTCATACAACAAAGATGTGCTTCAAACGGCAGGTTTCTTTTGTTATAAAACATTGCCATTTATAGAAACATCGAGAAAAATTATATTTGCCTAGCGGAAAACAGCTTTACTTTTTAATGGCAAACAAAAAGTTAGAAGCAATAGAGCCATGTTTTGCTAAAAAATTCCCACAAGTTCCCGATAAGCTGATCGTCTAGTGTCCACTTCAGATAGTTAAATTTAAGTTCCCCAGAAACTCGTTACTTAACCCTTCACACTTTCATATCACTTTACAACTGAGGCTGTAGCAAGTAATACACCTATTTCACGAGTCAGATCTGCATATGCACGCCTATCATCTGGTTGAAATCTCCACTGCGCAAGAGCAACTCTCGGCCTTCATGATCGGCGCAGCCGGAGCCGATCGCAGAGGCCATGTGCAGTTCGTATTCGTTACAAGAGCATTCGACAGATGGCGGTAGCTGTCAATAAGCGCATCGCCACTTCTCAGGCGGCTGCGTTTCCCAAGGATGCTGTCAACCAGTAGCAAACAACTTAGCAACCACTTCCCAAAGGGCGTTACATCTTGTGCAAACTTTGGATAATCCGTACTAAATGAGTTGTGTTCCAGAGCGCGTCATCCTCATCGGCGCTTGTCCGTGTCTCTTGTGTCATATTACTCCCGCTCTGTTTTCTACGTCCGTTCCCGGCATGTCGCTTTGATTACATAAACCGCGTTCGGCGCCCGAGAAGAAAAAGAGGTCGAAGAGGCGTTTACTAAGCGCGTTCGAATAAAGACATGGCTGCGCACCGCCGCACGGACACCACCTTCCCTTAACTTATTCTCTCTATCTCTCTACTTTTCATCCGTAGGCTTTGGTGATGATGGCAGCGAAGCTAGAATTTTCCAGCAGAAGCTGGAAACAAAAGTACCGAGAGAGAGATAGGTTCACGGAGGGAGAACTTGAGGCATATCTGGGTAGCTGGGTAACTTGTTTCTTACCGAGGGGGCGCGCCCTAGAGGAATTAAAAGAGAGGGAAGCGGCAGAGAGAAAACAAGAAAAGAAAGATACGATGCATTTTATATCGTGCTGCAATAGCGGTGGGCGCACAGGCGAAAAAACCCTATATTCAATTGCTTGGCGCTTCGTTCGCAGCCAATCGACGTAAAGCTGATTCGCAGTGCGTCACAACTATGATCTTTAAACATTTCCTTATTTTGATATCCTTCTCTCTAAGAGCTACGGAATACGCAAAAATGCTCACAATCGCTTAACTTACCTTACTAACAGGAATCAGTATCTTCTACTAATAATTCGTCGCGAAGGTTGAAAATTTTAAACGGTGTTCCGCAGGAATTAATAATGGAACCTATAATTACTTAGCTTATATAATAATGATATTTTATAACTTCCGCCACACAATTCATTACGTATGTAGACAATGAAAACATATTCTTCTCAAATACTATATTATCACTCCTTGACGAAGATATTAATGATTGCATAAGTCATCTGTCTGATTGGTTGCACATGAATAGGCTGCAAGTAAACGGTAATAAGTCGAAGTATGTTATATTTAAGCCAATAAACAAGCCACTCTGTGCTAATAGTGGAATCATGTTCCACAGAAAATCGTTACAAGATGTAAATGAGCAAAAATTCCTAGCCGTTTGGTTTCGAAATAACGGAATACACATATCCATAAACTAGGTGGAGGATTAGGCAAAGCTGTTGGATCGATATATATATTTAGGGAACTTATTCCTATATGGTTGAAGAAACTATTGTACAACACACTTATTTCTAAACTGTCATACTGTGCAATAGTATGGGGAACAGCTACGGCTAATAATTATAACTTGTTAGAGTTGCCTAGCCGCTTGGTTTCGAAGTGACATGTCATGGAATACGCATATCCATAAACTAGGTGAGGAATTAGGCAAAGCTGTTGGATGCATACATAAAATTAGTGAACTTATTCCTCTATGGCTGAAGAAAACATTGTGCAGCACACCTATTTCTAAATTGCAATACTGTGCACTAGTATGGGGAACAACTACGGCTAATAATTATAACTTGGTATAGTTACAGAAAATGGTAATAAAAATATTTTAAAACTATAAGGCTGGAAAGCTGCGTGATCTTACTACAGAAAATCTATTTATTAAACAACATGCATTACTTCCAACCACAAGATATACTACTACCAATTATTGGTAGTAAGGTTGAAAGTTGGGCGAGTTGTGTCCTCCTACTCTTAGTCCTCGTTTTTCGCGCTACCTTCAAAATGTACCAATTATTGCAACACATAAACAATAATAAGCGATACCTCAATGCTTGAGATCAGACTATGTCACAGTACTCCCTGCGTAAAGAGCATAGAAGTACACCTTAACTAAACCAGCTATGGCCTACAGACCTTAAAGTTCCAGATACCGCATTTAATAAATAAGATATCAGAGAAAATTGACTTTCAGCATGCCAGATTTAAATAATATGTCAAATCATATTTGATATACCTCCGCATCTCTTTTCCTTACTAGTGCCATCTACCATGAATATAATAAACAACTATATAAGCATATTTAATGTTTTCTGGGCTACATAAGATGCCTCGTTCAGTATATGCATTATGCATGTATACGTACACATATGCATAATTTTTATTTTGCCTTTTTCGATAAATGCGACTATGGCCATTTGAAGGTATTAAGTTTATGGGGGCTAATTCTCGCAAGAATGCGCCACATTGACGCCAGAGTAGCATTCTAGACCCGACATGCCAGCCCTAGCAGTCAGAGCTGAGACCTCAGACCGGCGGTGCGAGAAGTCGCCACTACGAAGGGTTCGGACTAGAGGAGCCAAACGCGAGGTGCACACTCGAACAAGCTTTAATTCGCCAGAGCAGTTGTACAAGGCAAATCAGCAGCATACAAATACCACCGCCGTGTAGCGAGCGAACGCCGCGTACGGGGGTGAAATAAAACCACCTAAGGTGGAAGCACGTGCAGGAGGTGAGAGCAAGAGTCTGCTCACCTGGCGCGGCTTCTGGCCCCCATCCCGTTGCGGTACGTGCGTACGGTGAGTGGGCGATTCTCGGTGATGGCTGTGGTCTCCTCGGTGGAAATAATAAACCGCGCGTGCGCGCTCAATCGCAGAAGAACCCCGAGAGAGTTGCAACAGGCGCGCTCCTCGCCTCGGGAGAGGAGGTCTCTCGGTTGCGCCGGCGGAAAAGAGGGAAGCCTGCGGCAGCCTTGCCGCAGGAGACCGGGAGGCGGCGGGGGGTGGCCAGCGTGTTCTCTCCTCCACCAACACGCGTAATCACGGTCTTAACTACACGCGGTTGTTATTGGGAGCGGGCGCCCATTGTATGGCGCCACCGTCGGATGGATAGATGGATGGATGGAATATAGGAGCGTCCCCTTTGAAACGGGGTGGTAGCAGTAGCTATAATGCTCATTTTTCTCCCTATATCTTAATTATTGATTTAGAATGGTTAACTAAACCATCATTCTATTTATTAATTTTTGTTCCTACTATACTAACATTATGTCACTTCTCTGCTTTTAAGCCACCAATCTTCCAGTCATTTTTTGCTAGTTTCCACCGCCGGTTTATTCACCCGGCCACTGTTATCTCTAAATCCCAGAGCTTCAGGAACAGTGATTGCGCCTGCACCAACTTCCGGATGGATACGTTTACATTCGAGTAATATGGTCAATTGTTTCACTGGAGTTTCCACATACAGCACATGCGTCATCTCCATTGTTAAATTTCTTTTTGTAGCTGCGTGTTCTAAGGCACCCTGATCTAGCTTCAAAAAGTAGGGCACTGCCTCTTGAGTTATCAAAGAAATCTTCCTTCCTGATCTGCATTTTCCACTTTCGGTATAATTCCACACTCTGTTTCGTTTCCATCAAATTTATCCAATTTTTACCTTCTGTGTTTTTCACCTGTTGCTTAATGCTCTTTATTTCTCCGTCCTTGTTACTAGCATACTTACTTGTTAGTTTCCTAGTTCTTTTCCTCCATTGTGAGTCAACGCTTTTTAGGTACAGGTATTTAAATACTTTAGCTGCCCATCTCTTACTGTCCAATTTCCTCAGGCATTCCTCATATAATATTTTACTCTGAGCTTCCCGTACTTCAAAAGATGCCCAGCCCATACCTCCCCGTACCGCCTCACTTGTAGTTTTGCCGTGTGCACCTAGTGCTAATCGTCCAACGGATCTCTGATTTGTTTCTAATGTCGACTGTACCTCTGATTTTAGGCAGAAAACCGCATTTCCAAAGTAAGTCCGGGCACCATAATTCCTTTCTAAATACCCCTCAAACCTCATACCTATTGCATCCCCACAATGCCTTATATGCTTCATTATCCCGGCATTCCTTCGCCCTTTGGCCTTAAGTAATTGCTCATGCTTTCCAATGTATGCCAATCCTTCGCTTACCCATACCCCCAGATATTTATATTCTGCTACTCTAGGTATTTCAAGGCCTTGTATTTTAACACCCTGATCAGTTGAGCCGTTGAAAATCATCAGAACCGACTTAACTGCGCTGAAACTGAAGCCTAGAGCGTCCCCTTCGTCTCCGCAATACTTAACTAGAGTTTGCAATTCTTCCAGACTCTCAGCTAGCAGCACAATATCGTCTGCATACATCAAACCGGGGAGGCGCTGCTCTACCGCCTTTCCACCTAATCTATATGACAGGTTAAAACCTAGGTTACTGTCTTGTATCCTCCGTTCCAGGTTTATCATATAAAGCATGAACAGCACCGGTGATAGAGGACAGCCTTGTCTTAATCCTTTGCATACTTTGACATCCTCCGTACTTCTTATCCCTTCCCACGTAATTTCTACTTTGTTATCCCGGTATATTTGTTGTAGGAACTCTATTATCTCATAACCGATACTTTCTTCTTTTAATATGTTCCACAGGAGTTGCCTGCTTACGTTGTCGTACGCCCCGTTTATGTCCAGGAAAGCCAAATACAAAGGTTTATTTTCCACTCTAGATATTTCAATGCATTGGGTAAGCACGAACAGGCTATCATCTAAGCGCCTACTACCGTCGCCTCGGTGGAACAGCGCCGCCCGCGGCGGAATGCCGAGGCAGCTGAGCGGCGCAGTCGTTTTCGTTCTGCGAGGCGTTTTTGAGCATGCCCCTACCCGTCGTTTTGCGGTGTGGCTTTGAGAACTTTGTGCTGCTTTGAGTAATCGCAAGGATTATTTTTCGATTATCTCCCCCCCCCCCCCCCCCCCCCCCATTACGCACGTCTGACAATATTTTTTTATTGGATTCAACCGGATGCCCTATTTCTCAGAAGAGCTGTGTAACAGTATGTAAAAATTTTTTCCATCTCTTTTCACTAACGAAGACTATTCTGACCTACCTAGCCCACAATAAACCAATTTCCCTTTCACGAGTGAAATAGACATTACTATAGACAAGCGTCAGCCCGTGACGTCAGTGCAGATGCGGTGGCGCTGGCGACAGCAGTGACTTTCGTGGTGTAGGCAAAAGCGCGAGCCGCCTGCATTGGATGCGCGGCGCTTGCCGTGTTTCCGGGCATAATTCCCAATATTTCTGCAAACTGTGGTGCGGTTGACTGCGCCTCGAGGCAAAAAAAATAAAATGGCAATTGTTTTAACAGGTTTCTTGCGGTCGGATTAAGATGAGAGCTAAGGGCAGCGGCATTGAGCGCGACAAGTAGACTCTTCGGTGACGGATTGCCTTCGCGGTTAACGTGCGTTGCACTTCTGCACTGAAACTAGATGAGTTTGTTTGCAACCCTTAATTGTCATGATTGCTTTTCGGCTGCACGACGAATAGCGCAAGAACAAACGCCTGCAGCTCGTGCCCGTTTTGATATACTATCAAGTCAAGAAGTTTAGACTCGATATAATTCCGTGTGCATATATGACCCCGCGGGGAAGCCGCACTGTAAGTTCCATTCACCTGCAGTACTGCCCGGGTACATGTTCACACAGAAATGGACACAAAAGCTGCTGCGAAGGTAATGGCAATTACCTTGAGCGGTCACTCAGTGCGATATTGCTGAAATATGCACGCACTTGTATAGTAGATTTTTTTTTTCTGCTTTTACATTCGCGAGTTAACGATCTTCATCACCGGTTTTATAGTAAACATGTCCCGCAGCGTTATTTCTCATATTTTTTTAAATTTAGTTTTGGAGGTCATTATAAGATCGTGACGAACGAATTAAATATCCACGTACAACCTAGTTCTGATCGAGTAGAATATTTAAGTATATAGGGTACATGGAGGTTAATGTCCCAAAGTGGAATCGGCTATGGGGTACAAAATCAGTAGAATAAGATGAAGCGCATTTGAATAAAAAATTTCCAAGTATATTAAAAAAGCTCAGCAGATCGCGCAAATTTTAATGCAAGCGATCGTGAAGGAACATTGCATCTGCACTCATGCTTCTCTCCTACAGAGCAAAGAGAACAAAATGAGAGCATTCTTACGGGCATGTACATATTAAGCTGTGAATGATCTTGGCTACGTCTGTAAGATGAGACAGACGTCAAACGTCTTTTTTATCGAGCAGGCGAAAACAAGTTGGCAGAGGCGAACATGTTACAAGAACTAAACGATTGAGTTCTTCTTATTAAATATGAAATTATATTACTTAAGTTGCTGGTAAAGGGAGCTAGAAATGTGATTTCTTTTTCACTATATATATAGTTGCCGATAATTTCTTTAGTGTGAAATTGCTTGAAGCAGCAGAAAGTCAGTCAAAAGAGATGGTCATATAAAAACACAATTCAGTCATTCATATTGTCGTCCTCCTTGCATGCGCCAGGAATAGGCCCGGGAGTTTAACAGTGTTCACTATTAGTCTCTCTTAAACATTGCGCTTTCTCGTTTTTATTTAACTTAATCACTCACAGCAGTCGCCTACGTACCGTAGCTACGCGCTGTTGAGGCCACGGAGAAGGAAGCCAATGCAGCGCTCTTTGCCAGGCAATTCCAGCAGTAATTGGCTGATAACGTGCTGAAACAGTCTCTAAGCATAAACCAAACTATTTGTACGCACAAGCGAAGCTTACGTTTCAGGATATTCGCACGCGCAAACTGGTTGCTTGTTTATAGAAGGCATTGCATCTCTAGTCAAAGTCTCAAAATATCTACTTTTTCAGGATTAGACGGAATGAATACCAAAATTTTAAACGACACTGTAGATGCCTCTAGCATCATCGTCTGACATATTTTTAAACAGTCATCAGAAACTGGCGAAATCCCGCATGACTGAAAGATTGGTCAAATAATCCCCATTTATAAATCTGGTAACAAACACTGTCAGTAATTACCGCCCCAATCGTTAACAAGTGTTTCATGCGAATGACTAGAACACATCACTGCATATAATTTGCCTTCCACCTGGGGCGAAACGCTTTTTTCTTCCCACACCAACACGGTTTCAGAAAAAGGTTCTCCTGGGGCACACAATTAATAGAATTTATACTTACTTCTTTAAGAACACGGACGAAAATCGCCACATTGGTTACATATTTATTGATTTCTCTAGTGCATTTGACCCCGTCTCCCACTGTCGCCTCTTAGCTAAATTTTCATTGCTTATTTTAGACAAGCAAACCCTCTCTTCGATTCGAAGGTTTGTGTCATTTCGCAAGCTGTTCACTGTTTTCAATAAATTTTCATCACCCCTTAGCGACGACACATCTGGCGTTCCTCATGGTAGCGTCCTCGGTCCTTTATTATTTTAATATACATTAATGACCTTCCTTCTCGCATAAGATCCCCATTTCTACTGTTCGCAGATGACTACATTATTTATCGTAAAATCCGTTCTCTCACTGACCATGTAATCCTACAGCAGGACCTGGTGTACGTAACTAGCTGGTGCAGATCATGGCAAATGACAACGCGCAAAATGCAAAATAATGACAGTCAGACGGAAGCATTCCTTCTCAGTCTATGATTATTCACTCAACAGGATTTCACTAACCCGCACATCGTTTTATAAATATCTCGGTGTTCATCTTACCGCAAATCTTTAATGGGCGACAAATATTGCAAATATACCCGCCAAAGCATCGCGCAGGCTCGGCTATATAAAGCGAAATTTACATAACACACCCATTTCTACTCGCAAGCTCGCATCTCTAACTTTCGTTCGCACTCAACTAGGATATGCATCTGCCATCTGGTCCCCACATCAAGAGTGTCTAATAAAATCCCTAGAAGCTGTTCACAACACGTTTTATTTGCCATATGATTACAGCCGCCATTCCAGCGAAACTAACATCAAGCTGCCCTTATTGCTCACAATTTTACAATCGCGTAGAGATATCGCGCTTATCCGCCTACTGCACAAACTAATCTACAGTCACCATGCATAAACAGTGCCACTTACTCCACCGACTCGCACCTTCCACCGCCTGAATAACAATCTAAGGTTTCAACATCTATTCGCCCGAACACATGCATTTAACTTCTTTGCCTTTCCACGGCATATAAAGGATTGTAATGGTCTTCCAGAACGCATCGCTAACATATCTGACCCACTAATATTCAAAAACAAATTTAGTACAACACTATAGCCAAACGGGCGAGTTGGTGGAACATATTGGAGCGCTCGTCTTGTGTTCCTATGCTGTGGTGTTCGTCTGTCGCGCTGTTTTTCCATCCAAATTTTGGTACCTTTTTGCAGTCAGAATAACTCTCTTATATTACGTTCAATGTGTGAGAGCTGGTTTCGCATAATGCCGCTAATCATTGCATAATGTTATAATCCTCGATTTATTACTTTCCATGCATGCTATAATAATTATATATTGTTCGAGTCCCACATTACTGTTCAGTTTTGTATTTTAAACTAATTAACATTGTTTCTTTCGATATACTGTAATCCCTTCCCCAATGCTTCACGTTCACGGTTGGGACCTGGGAGGTATTTGTATAAATAAATAAATAAATAAATAAATAAATAAATAAATAAATAAATAAATAAATAAATAAATAAATAAATAAATAAATAAATAAATAAATAAATAAATAAATAAATAAATAAAATTACCTTGAAAATGTTGAGCCAATTGAGATTATCCGATATCCTAGCGCGGATGTTGAGATCTGCTAGACTACGGAAGATTCAGAGTCTCTTGTTTGTGACGTGTGTGTTTACATTTTGTAAAAAAGAAATGTAGGGCTGCCTCTCTGCAAAAACTTGACAGGAAATGTTTTCAAGGCAGATCAGATGAACTACTGTCGAATGTGCTCTTTTTCACGGCTTTCTTAAACTATTCTCGGGACTGAAGGGCAAAGCGTAACCTTATGCTTAGAACACATAAAAATTATTTTTTAAGACAGGTTCTAAGAAATGAGTATATAGGTAACAAAAAAGGTTAGTAGTATCAATGGTTTCACGTTTAGCCCAATATTATCATTATTCTGGTTCTGGGTAATTTGTGGATGCCTATATTTTATTGCAAAATTGTACAAGTACCAAGTACCCCTACAGAGAACATGAAATGAGGCCTGAGGACTTTATACCGTATTTTCATCCAGGCGTTGATTTTTCGCCACAGATAGGACCGTGTTTGGTGTTTCTATAGAAATGAAGTCTTACAATCTACATTTACACTCTCATTTAGAAATATTTTGTTTCTCAGCCGTGATTTTGTATTTTAAAATCAGTTTGCTCAGTGTAAAGAATTTGAGAACGGAAAAATCTTCACGTAAAATCTTACGCATCTTATGTTTGCTTTTGTTCCAGGGTCGTTTTAAAAATGAGGATGGGAAAGTCAGAACGGTACCACTTAGTTGAGAAACTTGCGCCTACGTTTATCTGTTTCACCTGTTTATAGACTGCAATGTTTTGCCATTATCCTCTCGAAAAGGGAGCGGGCATACCGTGTTTTTCTACTTGTCTCTTTAAAGCTTATGAAGCTTTTGTTTTTTCGGTATCTGCGAATCATCCTCCACACTTCTTTTGTTCCCATTTTGTTTTCTTCTGTTCCCGATTGTAGCAGAAGTTCGATTTTTGTCTATACACCTCTGAAGGATGCGTGATAACGACAAGAGGTACATACTGCAGCTCGTAAACTTTACCTTCTTCTCATCTAAGGTGAAGTTGTTCGAAAAACAAGTTTTAAATTGTAGCTTCGATGTAAAAAGTGGTGATGAAACTAGGTGAACCTTCACCGCCATAGTTGGATGACAGTGCTATGAAAAGTTTACATGCAGTTGATCACTTCCTTTTGGGTTGGCGAGGGCGCCACTTTTAAGGCCAATCTAAAGCTAAAAGATAAGTTCAAGGAAGTAATGCTGCCAAATTGTAGCCTTCAATGCGAAATAAAGAAAACAGTTATGGAGCTACCTTTATAGCTTTACAGTGTCGGGAACCCACATAGTTTTGAAGAGAGGTGGGCGATCTCTCCAGGGTATCTCCTAACATGAAACAAGCCCTCTGCTCATCAACACATGCATACAGTTCTGTACGCATAGCTGCTATGTGCTAAAAATTAATAATGACAAAGCACACGCTCCTTTATTCAACCTGTGATTGTGAAGTGTTATTGCTTTTTCTTCGTAAACTGTAGTACAGCCCTGATGCGCCTAAATGTACGGCTGCCAAGAGCTTGTACGTAATGTTCGTTTAATGGGAACTTTTGAAGAAACGGGGCATTCAGACACAGTCCGCCAGACAACCGCTAGCAATTCTTCAAAGCATAAGAAACGGTTAACAGCTAACAGTAAAGTAACACAACGGCATATAAATGCAGATTTCTTCGAGAACAATGCATCGTCCTGTAGGAAGGAAAGAACCAACAAGTGTCTTGAATTTGCAAAAATATGCATTCTGGCTAGCTTCGCACATCCTTTTTACGCGTGCGCGAAAAGTTACCTTTCGCATGCAATTTTGTTTATGCGTTCGTAGGGACCGCAAACTGACGTTTCGTCAGGAAGCGAAAGAGTGTCACAAATGCAAAACTTTCTCTAAGAGGAGCGGCTTTGTGAATGTGAATGCAGGCCCATTTGCCTGTTAGCCTTAACCGTTCAACATTCATGGCATCAAGGACAATTTCAACGCTCTCTGGAATCATACCGTATGACTAAGAAGAACACGTTCCCCCAGGGCTTGCTGGTTGAGCACCAATAACAGCAAAACATTTTTATTGTCCCAGCCAGCTTTTGGTATTCGTCCATGGAGAATCCTCTTTTCTCTCCTCTAGCTAGCGACAGCCCGCATTATACCGTCTTTGAACCGCCGACACTCCTTTCAATCTGCCTTCCCAGGAGCAGCAATGGAGAAAGTGAAAGACGAGAATAATCATCGTTTTGTGGTTGACCACTTTTTTTTACAACCTTTCCGTTCAGTGCTAGGGCTGGTAAGAGAGCTCGAGAATTTGTACAGCGTGAATGCCGCCCTAGGTGTTTAAGCTTCCAGCAGGAGGATTGAATTGATCTCCTAGAGCATTTAGCTCTGTAAGTTAGAAAATACTGTGCTATTATTATTCATCTTTCATCCTTCATCTTTCATCTTTATTTTCACTGTGAGGTACATGTGCATGGATTATCAGTATTACAGAAGGAGGTCCCGAAGTATAAACTGTCCGGGGCACCTCCTATCACAGAATGGATAAGATTAGCAGGTAACATACTAGGCAGTGAAGAAAAGAATATACAGGCGTGCAGAGAAAAACTATAATACAATACTAACAAGAAAAAGTGCAAATAAATTCTAAATAAAAAGGAACTTCAAACAAAAAATGCTTGAATTGCAGAAAAATTAGCGCATTATTAGTACAAGAATAAATAAAATGTAAACACGGAAACTATGATCCAGGCAAACATATTTAGTCGGTGGAACAAAACAAGGTAGAAAATAAATAGGTCTTTAATGAACGATGAAATGAATAAATAGTACGCTGTGCTTTAATTTCAGGAGGCAGTGAATTCCAAACAGATATTGTTATTCTGTGGATGATCCGATTTCTAAGCCTTTTTTTCCTATAAAGGACGGAGCTGGCTATGGCCGAGGGGAGGGAGCGCCCGCTAGCGAGTGAATGCGTCGTGGATATGCCAGTCTTGGAGCGCATTCCTAGGCGTGCATCTTTTTCTACTGGAAATTTCTGTTTATCTGGTTTGAATATCTAGGGTCTTTCTCAGCTCTGCTATCATTTTATTGTAGAGTATAAATTTAAACAGGTGCGGCGAGCACAGATTGCTAACAGCAAATGGAGAAGGATCGCTTGCTGACGGCTTGTGGGTGTGCGTTATTTTTAAAGATTTTTACATGTACAAATCATTATTATATGAGGAGAGCGTTGCAGCAAACTTTGGCTCGGTAGGGTTATTAGAACAGAGGTAGGGGAAATATTGCTTTGCTTTGTTTGGTTTATTTTAGCGGGTTCAGGCTTCCAAAGAAGCACAGCTTACAAGAGGCGGCGATGTGGAATGCACCGGAAAATTTTGACCATCTGAGGTTTTTAAATGCTCAATGGCATCTCAGAGTCAGTGAGCTTTGAAAAGGCGCCTTTCTTCTCGCTTTCATCGAAAATCAACCACCGCACCCTGGATTCAATCCTGCATCCTGTGATCAGCAGGCAGATGCCCCATCTTATGGGCTGACGAGGCGAAATTAGCGAGATATAAAAGGAAAGAAAAGTTAGGATGATGACATTGTCAGCGACATATGATTGCTTCCAGCCACCTAACCTTGTATTTACATAGCTTTTGCTTTGTAAAGAATATATAATTTGAGCATTTCGTAAAAGCGGCGTTGAACAATACGTACCAATTTTATAATTATGGACACGTTTTGATCGTTCTACAAAACATCTTAAGCGCTGCTTGCATGCTTTCATGTGGCGGATATTTCCTGACAACAAGTAGACATCAAGCACTAAACGTCAATTTGTTCAATGGCGCACTGACAGCACGATAACCTGCCGAAATATAAACGGGTGTAGAGGACGTCTCTTTACGATATTTCTTTACATAAAGGTAATTTGAAGAGAAATTATATATAGCTTCTATAAAGTCAGCAGGAATCCTATCTTTATCCACCGGAACTTGAGACATATGAGGCAAAGAAGAGAATTCTGAAACCGATTTCTATTTAAGCAGAACTTTTTTCTGGGCTATTTGGTTCATTGTGACTTGAGTGAAACAGCGCGAAAGAAGCCCGAAGGCGAAGCGAAGAAGGGACAAGAAAGAACGCTGACTGACAACTGAACTTTGTTGAACGAAACTCGTACAATATATAGGAAGGCAGTGGAAAAGATAATCAGATCCCGTCAACGTCACATGGCGGTAAAGAGCCAAAAAGCGATAAAAACATATCAGGGTGATAAAGCTAAAAGTGTGCTGCTTTCAACAAGAGATGAAAACAAAATCAAGAAGTTAAACTTGATGACAAAAACATTAAAAGGAACATGGTGTAAAGCGCCAAAAAAAAGGTGAAAGCTTAAAGTCAACTGAATTCGAAAATGGATGAAAACAAAGTGAAAAAAGTTACACTTGAAGACATAAACAGTCAATGAAACATGGTGTCAAAAACCATAAAACAGATAAAACATCGCTAGCAGGAAACGAGTATAAAATCGATGAAAACTGACGAAATGAAATTGGGGAAAAGATAAAAACTGATAGAAAGTGACCACTTGTGGATAAAAATTGCGCACAGACCTTCACGAAAAACGAAGAAACCAACGGTTAAAACACGCGTAGTGAGCGAAAAACCTAACAAAGTTGTTCCAAGAAGGCAAGTTCATTCTCGTACAGAGCTTTTGAGGCATCGGTCACACAATCCGAGCCCTTTCTTTTTATAAAGAACGCTTCTTTCAATTCCCGGGCTACGCTATCCCTACTTACATCTAGAACAACTGTTTCGCGTAAACGAGGCATGCATTTGCATTCACTGCAATGAAGTGCTAAATTAGAGCCAGTGCCGTTTCCAAGTGAAAGCTCGTGTTCCCTTAAACGTTCGTTTAAGCACCTTCCGGTTTGTCCGATATAAACTTTGTCGCATGTAAGCGGAATCTGGTATATTACCCCTTCCCTACACCTGACGAACATGTTAGCATGCTTCACGCCACAGGTGTGTTCTCTTGGGTTTTTGTTGTTAATCCTATGACACAACGTAGCTAGCTTGGAAGGGGCAGAAAACACTGGAGGAATCTTATACTTATTGGCAACTTTTTTCAAATTATGGGCTACACGGTGGGAATACGGGACTACGGCTGGTCTCGCCCTCCTGTTGCCTTCCTGGGTAACATTTCTCTTTTTGCCTTTAACGTTTTGGAGCAAAGCTTCAGTCACTGCCGATATCACTGTATGCGGAAAACCTGCCCGTAGTAGCCGTGCTGCTTGCAGTTGGAAAATTTCCTGCATGCAGTGCTCAGATGATCTCATTATTGCAGAACCTAATCCTGATGTGGCTATCGCTCGTTTGACTGTTTTTGAGTGAGCCGACTCGTAGGGCAACAGCCCTTTTTGACTCCGAGGTTTGTACATCCAACAGAATCTGTCTGGTTCCAAGGAGAGTTCCAAGTTCAAAAACTGTAACTTGTTGTTTTGTGGCAATTCACAAGTGAATTCCAAACCATGGCTGAGTTCTTTAAACGTAACTAGAATTTCATTTGCAGCTGCTTATTAAATTGGTGCATCTTGCCTGCTTAACACAACCAAAAACTCGTCGACATACCGGAAAACCTTTAGGGCTTAGCTCTTGTCAAACCTATCATCCAGACTCCTGTCCACTGCTGCGAGAAAGATATTACTTAACACAGGCGCTATGCAGGACCCTATGCAAATTCCTTTTTTCTGTATGTAAACCCGATTGTCAACTCGACCACTGTGGCACTAAGGTAGAATTTCAACAAAGATAGAAAACTCTCCATTGAAATACCGGCTGAATTCTGAAATGAAACACCTTTCTTTTCAATACAAGACTGAACAGCCGGGAACAGATTTCTGTGTGGAATAGAATAGAAAAGGTCCTTAGCATCTACCGAAAACACGCTACCTATGCTTTTGAATGATTGAAAGAACGCAGTAATTTCCGTCGAGTTCTTTGTTCCGAAGGGATCATCAAGGACAAGCGAGTTTAAATGCCTTAACAGGTATTGGCTAATGAGATTTTGGTAAGCATAGCGCTCACTAACGATACACCGGAATAGAATCTCTTCTTTATGGGTCTTTGCAGTGAAAAATATGCTAAGAGTCTTTTCTTCGCACTTACTTTCAGTTGTCAGTCAGCGCTCTTTCCTGTCCCTTCTTCGCTTCGCCTTCGGGCTTCTTTCGCGCTGTTTCACTCAAGTCACGATTTCTATTTCTTAAGCATAATCACAGAAAAGTCTCCACACTTGCTATACTTGCAGTGAAGTCCCAATTAGGTCGAGAAACATTTCAAGATCAACTAAGATCACATTTTTAACATGTGCCGCTTGTGGAGCCAGTTCTTTATTACAACTGCCTCCGGCCTATGTGTTGCCCCCTGAAAGTAATATATTTTTTATTCAAGCGTTTTTTGACGCCAATTTTAGGCAGGGCACTTCAGTCAAAGTTTTCTGGCGTGGTGGGAAGACATAACAGAGCAATGGCGATTACGAACGATGCCGCAGATATATGCTGGGAGCCTTACTCGATGAGGCAGAGCCTTAATGTTTGACTCCCGCGGTGTTGTACTTCATTTTCCTTTGCAACGTAGAAGGCCCCCGATCAAGAAGAACAATGCGAGTCGAAGATGGGAGCGAAGATACAGCATGAACTATATACGATGCTGGTCTCCTTTTCACTGCGAATGAACTGCGAAATTCCCTTGGCAGTGAGTAATATATTGGTAAAGTGGAATTTATTTTATATCAGAAGTCAGCAGCTGGAACTGCAATTTTTTGTTACAATGAATGTGCAGAGCTCCTGGCATTAAACATTCTACGCCAAAGCTTTATTGATCAGAACAAACTGCATGCGCCCTGTCAAAGGCGACGAAAAACAGCGGTAGCGTATAAATTTGTCTTTACTTCCCACGATACTCAGTGAGTGGCTTTGTCAGTGGCAGCGTCACAGCTAAAAACAATAATGCTGCTGCGTCCGATGACGATGATGGTTTAGTTTAAAGAGCAAGGGTAGCTGTGGCTAAAAACTCCAATGCAAATATTTAGGCAAGGTTGGGGCACATGCATTCGGTGGTCGCCATGGCATGGCACAGATTTGTCGCACAGTCTGTGACATCGCGTGACCACGTTACATGATTTGTTTGGCAGGAACCGCCAACACGAACTTTTAAGCTCAGATGGCAGAATTGATGGCAGGGCCCTTGGAAAGATAGATAGATAGATAGATAGATAGTGTTTATTTGAGTGTGCCTCAACAGCCAAGTGGCCTCAAGGAGCGCACACTAGGTCAGATACATCAGAACACTTAATAACATTTAAAACCAGGCATGAAAACAGCAATTAAGCAAATATGTCCGTGTAAATAAACGTTTTGTTATACAAGATTTGTATACGAGTCATTGGACAGTTGGCGTGCAAATCTGGATAAAATGTGTCAAAACATTTTGCAGCCTTTGCATGCGGCACACAAAAATTCAGTGACATCAGTAAGGTCTCACAGTTAATGAAACCGCTCAAAATTTTTTGCAGAAACTACATGTTCCGTATGAGTCGCCTGTAGCCATAAGTACACATATTGAGGTCTGCCAAGAGAGAATCGTAGTCGTAGAAACGGCGGCGTCCAATATATCTATCATAAAAGATGCGTATGAACTTATGCTAGACATTTTCAGTGGTTGCCCAATAGGTGGCAGATACGTCATTCCAGGCTACTGACGTGAACTCAAGACGCGGTCTCACAAGGGCGCAGTATAGAGTGCGTAGACATTCGTGCCGTTGAAATTTTTTTTTGTTAGTCTAGAGATAAGACCGATATGTCTCAAAGCGTGTAACACAATTGAATTTACATGCAATCTAAAATCAAGCCTTGAATCAACAACAACACCAAGGTCTCGTACATGGGCCACACGAGAAATATGATCCGCCAAAAGTGTATAACCAAACACAACTGCGTCGCGTTTCCTAGCTAGAGACAAGACGGAAGTCTTCTTAATATTCAACTTTAAGCGATTCAACAAACACCATTTCTCGAAGTTGTTAATGTCAGCTTGCAATTGGCGGCAGTCCTCAATATCTCCAATATTACGGAATAATTTGAAATCATCTGCGAAGAGAAAAATTCTGGAGTCCTTGGCATGTAACGGCAAATCATTAACAAACACTAAAAACAACAACGGTCCTAAGTTGGAGCCTTGAGGCACTCCCGAAGATGATAGAAATTCGTTGGACACACAGCCGGAAAATCGGACCATGTTACGGCGGCTGCCAAGGTAGCTTCTGAGCCACCTACAGTACATGGGGCAAAGTCCGTATTTTTCATTCTTCATCAGAAGTACCTCACGGGAAACCGTATCGAAAGCTTTAGTCATGTTAAAGTAGACTGCGTCTACCTGACCGCGATTAAATACATGTGGGCCAGTATAATCAAGAAAGCTTCATAAATTCGCTTCCACAGATCGACCTTTTAAAAACCCGTGCTGCAGAATTGAGATCTTCTGCTTGAAGTATGAGCCCATGCGTTCGTACATAACCATTTCAAAAACTTTCGCAAAAGAACAAATCAGTAACACAGGTCGAAAGTTGTTCACATCACAAGCATCGCCAGACTTGAATACAGGAACAACTACTGACAATTTCCAATGACAATAAAAAACACAGTTTGCAATGATAAGTTGAACAAATGCGCTAAAACAGGACCAAAAATGCCAGCGCATCCTTTGGTTACGAAGCTGGGAATTTCATCAACTCCTGTTGAAAGTTTTGGCTTAAGTTTCTGAATCGCGAAAAGAACCTCATGCTCGGTAACCTTATCATAAGCCAAACAGTCAGCGTTGTCTTCAGAAGTGATAATAGCAGGTGCGTTATCATGGCGCACAAAACAAGAGCTTAAGTGATCAGCAAAAGCTTGGCACACATCTTGAGGTTTAAAAAAGATACCATCGCGCGTCTTTATCTCAGCAGCACTAACCTTATCATTTCGTTGCTTGCGCACAAAGTCCCAAAAACTGTTTGGTTCCTTTTTAAAGTTCTGTTCAAGAAGTTTGTGGTACTCGGCTTCGTCACGTGCAATCAGTTTTTTCACAATTTTTCTGCACAATGATTATCTTTGGTACCAATACTCACTTTCTGATTTCACGTAGAGTTTATGATACTTCTGTTTTTTCTTCAAGTAATGTCTCAAATCGCGCGAAAACCAGCCAGGAAATCTACACTTCTTCGGTTTACGGCATGGTATACATGTTTTCATTATACCCTGTACAACTGATGTAAGTAGCTCGACGCCTGTGTTTACATCATCAATCTCAAGCAATTCTGACCAGTCGTAGGCCTGAAGATCATTGTAAAGCTTCAGGTAATTGCCATACGCGTATCTAAATTTATCTGGCACCATCTCACGCACTGGACGAAAAGAAAAAAAGAACGACAAGGTGAACGGGCAATGATATTTGTCTATCAGAACAAGAGGATCGCGCACCGCTTGCTCGCCAAAAAGAGGCACATTAGATAGAATTAGGTCTAAAATGGCAGGACCCTTGCGTTCCGAATCAGACACGCAGTGTTTCGACCATGCAGACAGGCTCGTAAGTCGTGGCTAACGTAGGCAGTCCGAGCTGCCGGCCCAATGTGGCCATGTATTGGCAATGCACTGGTCCTATGCTAGGCTGGAAATTGTCAGAACAGTAGAAATTTGGGACCTTGGCTTATGGTGCCTGAGAATTTGGGCTTTCTACACAAGCTGTAATAATAATAATAATAATAACTTTATTTCACCACCACAAAGTACATGGTGGCAGGATGCCTACAGTAAAAGCTGCCCCTTGGGCAGCTTGACAAGGCCACAGGCACCCAGCCGTTTACTTTGGCAGCAAAAATAGCACACAATATTTAGAAAAACGACAATACATGTATTACAGAAAACTACATAGGCACATGACAAGTATTCGTCACAAAAACAAAAATAAAACCACATACATAATTATTCACATGCAAAATAAAATAAAATCACCATGTACAATTTTCACTTTCATAATGGAGTGTCACTGAGTAGAAAATATTCAAGCAGTTTTTTGTATGAGGTATGTTCAAGTGGGACATTATTGAAATGAAGAGAATTCAGGAGACGTGGCAGCGTATTTTCCAGTGTTTGACAGCCGTATGTTGTTCTGTATGTTTTAATATGCCACTTATCGATCTTTCTCGTTTCGTAGACTTTGTAGCTGAGTTCAGTGTTAGCCGTGTTGACATTTCCCAAAATGAGGTAGCTTAGGGCTGCATGTCACAAATTTTGGACTATTTAATAAGAGGGTGGCGATGTCCAAAATACGACAACGAGGATCCAGGAAACTAGCTGAATAATGCGAGAAATCAAGATTATATCGTAACACCGTTAAAGGCGCAGCATTTGTTCCCCCCAAAGTTTTTCGTTGTCACTGTGAGGAAGGAAGCCACTACCTAAGAACAAGGGTAATTGTAGTATTCATTGTATCAGTGGCCAAACAAACCTGTAGTGTGTGTCTTCAGATTTTAGCAATTCAAATTTTTCAATCATTTTTTTTGGAACAAGATAGCGTTTTGATCTGCGTCGGCACCTAGCCTGGCATTTCATATATTATACTGAGCTAAACAGAGGTGCAGGTTCATGGTAACTCAAAAATGTTTTTTGTCGAAGAGAATATAATTGTGGAAGTTGAGATTATTTCTTTTTGTTACCGATGCTATTCGCTCGACAATTTTTATGCTCACCTTGGTTGCCGAGCCCATCTCCTTTGAGTATTTCCACCGTACAATATCCACCTCTATAACGTCAAACTATATTCTACCAATTTTTCTAAGCGAGCGTGTGGAAAAAACTTGAAATTTGTTTCCGGACTACGAGTGCGTGTTGCCTGAAGACGATAGAAATTCTGAAACCAAAAGTGCCCCATCGTAGCAATAGCAAGAGTAGAGCCAAACTGCTCGTGTATGTTTCTCACTTTGCTTATTTAATGCATCTTGAGAGCGCACTACTCGGAGATGTTTCAGCATGCATTTCGTGTGGTACCGAATGTATCAGAAGTGGTTCAAGTGCTGAACAGTAAATGGTTTCCTCAGTTAAAAGGCAGTAGAATAAGTACCTTTTTTGGTCATAGCGCGTTCTCGAATTAGATAGGAAAAGATAAATGGCCACCATGTGTCGATCTCCAACCCAGAAATTGAACCATATGACTAATTTTACGAAGTAGTACAATACCTTTACTTGCGATTCATAAATACTTGCCTTCGAGACGTGTTAAATGCTGTTCAAAATTTCAACCTCGGATATTCTTTCCAGACTCTTTTCATTCATACTTTTGTCAAAGGGACCTGGATACCTAGGTTTGCCGATACCTGCTGGAATAAAGCAAAACATATTTTAGAGTTTGACAAAAAAAGAATGTTCCAGCGAGGTTAGGACAACTTCATTTCGTGCGACCATCCTTCGCCGTAAAGAGTTCTATATGTATTGGTACGTTACCATTTTGGCATCTTTACAATGCTTTCCCTATTAAGTAGCTCAATATATAAGTACTTCAATAGCTTTCAAAAAGACCAGTATAATTGTAGCTGTCAGACATTTTGCCTGACAACTCTGCAAACTATAGTTGCGAAATTAGTCTCAGCTGTAGATGCGATGTCATAAAAATCATTCTTTCCCCAGCATGTATGCTGACAACTGTTTTGTTGAATGCCTAGGCATATGAGATCCCTATTTTACTCGCATCTAGTCACTGAGATACTGCTTGAGAATTGAACAGACAGAAACAAGGTTCATTTGATTTAACAACTGGCGGATGACTTTATATGGCACGTTAATCCAAATTGGGGAAAGTGACACGCTCATAAAGGGTACTTCTCACTGATATGTGAAGTGAATTATGTTTATTGTACCGGAAAGAAGGGCTACAGGAGGTCTTGCAGGAACGGTCCCTGCAGCTTGCACACGTGAGTTTGGTCGCACCTGCTCTCATGCTAACTGTTCATCACAATTGAGAATATCTACAGTGTCACTGCTTATATGCTTTCATTTTCATCTGCTTAGTTTTATGAAGCTTCTGGAGAGC